>NW_027397073.1:22190735-22261210 GCF_003265705.2 Callorhinus ursinus
AAAAAAAAGAAGAAGAAGATAGAAGGAAGGGGAAAATGAAGGGGGGGAAATTAGAAGAGGAGATGAACCATGAGAGACTATGGACTCTGAGAAACAAACTGAAGGTTCTAGAGGGGAGGGGGTTGGGGGGATGGGTTAGCCTGGTGATGGGTATGAAAGAGGGCAAGTACTGAATGGAGCACTGGGTGTTATGCGCAAAGAATGAATCATGGAACACTGCATCAAAAACTAATAACGTAATGTATGGTGATTAATAAAAAAATAAATAAATGGAGTTGGTGCTCATAGTGTTGTTGCAAGTATTAAATGAGAAAACACCTATAAATTACTAGCACAGTAAACTCCCACAGAGAAAACTTTCAGTACTTCCCATACAGATTTGTTTAATTTTATTTTATTGTTATGTTAATCACCATACATTACATCATTAGTTTTTGATGCAGTGTTCCATGATTCATTCTTTGCGTACAACACCCAGTGCTCCATTCAGTACTTGCCCTCTTTCATACCCAACACCAGGCTAACCCATCCCCCCCTAACCCCCTCCCCTCTAGAACCCTCAGTTTGTTTTTCAGAGTCCATAGTCTCTCATGGTTCGTTTCCCCCTCTGATTTCCCCCCCCTTCATTTTTCCCTTCCTACTTTTTTTTATTTTATTATGTTATGTTAATCACCATACATTACATCATTAGTTTTTTTTTTAAAGATTTATTTATTTGAGAGAGTGAGAATGAGAGAGAGAGAGCACATGAGAGGGGAGAGGGTCAGAGGGAGAAGCGGGCTCCCTGCTCGGGGACTCGATCCCGGGACTCTGGGATCATGACCTGAGCTGAAGGCAGTTGCTTAACCAACTGAGCCACCCAGGTGCCCACATCATTAGTTTTTGGTGTAGTGTTCCATGATTCATTGTTTGCGTATAACACCTAGTGATCCATTCAGTACGTGCCCTCTTCAATACCCACCACCAGGTTAACCCATTCCCCCCAACCCCCCTCCCCTCTAGAACCCTCAGTTTGTTTTTCAGAATCCATCCTCTCTCATGGTTCGTCTTCCCCTCCTATTTCCCCCTCTTCATTCTTCCCCTCCTGCTATCTTTTTTTTTTCTTAACATATATTGCATCATTTCAGAAGTACAGATCTGTGATTCAACAGTCTTGCACAATTCACAGCGCTCACCATAACACATACCCTCCCCAATGTCTATCACCCAGGCACTCCATCCGTCCCACCCCCCACCACTCCAGCAACCCTCAGTTTGTTTCCTGAGGTTAAAAATTCCTCATATCAGCGAGGTCATATGATACATGTCTTTCTCTGATTGACTTATTTCACTCAGCATAACCCTCCAGTTCCATCCACGTCACTGCAAATGGCAAGATCTCATTCCTTTTGATGGCTGCATAGTATTCCATTGTGTGTGTATACACACCACATACAGATTTGTTTTTGACAGTAATAAATCCTCAGTGCCCTTGCGCTGGCCCAGCAGGACTCTAGATCCTCAGGATACTTCTCGTCCTTCATACCCATAAAAGTGCCTGTGTCCAGTCACAGCAGCTCAATAAGGATCCCCAACACAAGCTCCATGGATGAGGAAATTTAGCCATCCACTTTAATGTCTTGTGATCTCTTAATGAGCCCTCTTTTCATTCCCTGCATAACACAATTCTTCTAAAATGAGTTTCCTTGTCTGTAAAATAGGGATAATATCCCATCTACCTCTTTCACTGAGGTTCTTGTGAGGGGTCAAATGAAACCATTAAAGACTTATTATAATTGCATTCGCATTTTGGGGCGCCTGGCTGGCTCAGTCGTTAAGCGTCTGCCTTCGGCTCAGGTCATGATCCCCAGAGTCCTGGGATCGAGCCCCGCATCGGGCTCCCTGCTCCACGGGAAGCCTGCTTCTCCCTCTCCCCCTCCCCCCGGTTGTGTTCCCTCTCTCGCTGTCTCTCTGTCAAACAAATAAATAAAAAAGATCTTTAAATTAATAAATAAAATTAATTAAAAAAATAAAAATCGTGTTTGCATTTTAACCAGGCCTCCGGGAGGTGATGGTTATGCCCTACTCGATAAGGGTAGACATTTCTCATGTAAATATTTTTGAAACAAGTCGAGATCTGCACAAATGAATGAATATACATGGATACATCAGGCAGTCTGAAAAGTCACTACTGAGATACAGAGCTTTTCACTGTCCCCTAAATAAAGAATCCTGGAAAGGGCCCTAAGAGACGATCTCACCGTCATCCTTACCTCCACCCCCCCTTATACACAAGTGCAGGAATCTCTTCCACAGCATTTCTGATTCATGCCAATGATTTTTCTGGCATCTTCCTGATGCTCCCAGAATCACAAAGATCACTATTATAAAGACAAGCCATTCAACTATCATACAGCTCTAATTGTTGGGCCCCTGATCCTGATTTTGCCTCCTTCATCACTCCAGAACTAATCTCCTCCCTACTATATGCTCTAGTTCTTCAGATATGCCTTAAACTTCTCTTTTGGCTAAACACCCTTAGCACCTTGTCTGGTTATGTGAAATGGCCTCCAGATACCTCACCATCCTTCCCTCTGCTTTAGAAGCTATTTTGTGACTCCACATCCCTCTTTTTTTCCCAAACAATAACTTTCTACACAGGAAGAACCTTGTCCCACCCATAGGAATATCCGGTCCATTTACTTTTCATCCATCAAAGATGATGTTATCTTACCTGTCCTATTAGAAGGGCTGAAAAACAGCCCTAAGCATTGGAAGCTCCTCATACACTATATCCCTCCCAAGACTTGTCTACTTAGAAATGATAAATTGGGCGCCTGGGTGGCTCAGTTGGTTAAGCGACTGCCTTCGGCTCAGGTCATGATCCTGGAGTCCCGGGATCGAGTCCCACATCGGGCTCCCTGCTCGGCAGGGAGTCTGCTTCTCCCTCTGACCCTCTTCCCTCTCGTGCTCTCTATCTCTCATTCTCTCTCTCTCAAATAAATAAATAAAATCTTAAAAAAAAAAAAAAAATCAGTCATCACCGTGTTGGGGATCTAAACGAAACAAATGATTTAAATCCACCAAAGATGATGTTATCTTACCTGTCCTATTAGAAGGGCTGAAAAACAGCCCTAAGCATTGGAAGCTCCTCATACACTATATCCCTCCCAAGACTTGTCTATTTAGAAATGATAAATTAAAAGCAGAAAACTGGAGCATCTGGATAATTCAGTTAAATGCCCTACAGTACATACATTGAAATCCATATGGATCACTAATTACAGAGCGGGAGCTCAGTAGCCCAGTCCTATTAGCTAACTTGAAAAAAGGAAGAGGCAAAAGACAAGTTAATCCTTCACATTCTGCCATTTGATCATTTTCCAATAATTGTGCTTGGGTAGCCTTCAGCTCACTTGAGAGTTTTCCTGATGCATAGCTATTGTTCAAGGGAGAGTAATTAAAACCAGTAATTTGATTAAATGCAGACTTTAAAAAAAATCTCTGCCAGCTCCATGACTCAATGATTTTGTGGTAAACTCTTTTATAGCAGATTTCCAAATTCTTTACATTTCATTCCACTCACCCTGAGTACCTATTTTTTGGGTTTCAGGAAGCCAACTATTTCTGATCCTTCTTCTCAAACCCAAGATACACTGACATTCCTCTATACCACTTACAGTATTGTAGTGTAATAGTTGGTTTACTTGTTACTGTATTCCATTAGACCAAAATTCTCCAAGTCTGTGATCTTATCTAAATCAATTTTGCACTCCTCACACCACACACACTGATATTTATCAGACCTAATATACATTTCATAAACGACTGCTAAATGATGGAACAAATGAACTTAGGAAACCCCTTGGTTTCCTGCTTCCTTTGATGTATTTTTTGTCATTTCAAAACATCTTCATTCATATTCACTCAACACATATCTAGTGTCTGATATATAAAAGGCATTGTATTTGATTTTTTGAACAAATAGCTATATGACTGCATTGGATATGGTGATCTTAATGGCCCCCTAGCTAAATGTTCCTTTGGTGGAACTGACCACAAGTGGTTCATTACTCATGAATCACCACGGTATGGTATTATATACTATAATTACTACTTTGGTCATGATTGATTACATAGGACAAAAACATGACAAGCTATAGGCTGGCCAGTAATCTCTGAGGTGTCCCTGAATGCTGGTCGACAATGAATACTGGTCATGAATGCTGGTCAACAACGGCTCACTATTCTAGGTGGTGGCTAATTTAAACCTCCTGGGAAATTTGCATACAAGATGCATAGGAAAAAAAAGTGAGACTGCAGCAGAAAAAAAAAAAAAAGGCAAGAGAAAAGCTGAGTCATCAGAATTAGGAGGGCTATCATCAGGGTGTTAAGTGCTTGCCCAGTATAAAGGAACAACAGAGAGGCAATACCCTAAAAGACAGTCTAGTATTTCAGGAGGTCACTGGGAGTATTTCTGTTCTTCTTACTTCCCTGTGTATTCATTTAATGTACCCTATTAAATGAACCTGTCATAGTATGGCTCTGCTTCTCACCATTAAAAAGAGTCTGATTAACTCAATGGTATAGCCACTGCCGTCAAGGAGATCAGATAACAGAGGCCAGTGGGAAGACAGATGCAGCAATCAATGAATGCACTAATATTTGTCAATTAAAGGCTAGAATGATGGTGGGAACATAATGGAGCCTGGGTGATTAACTGTAGAGCAAGGGGCAAATCAGGAAATGATTTTGGAAACAGAAAATGCCCAAACTGAATTTTTAAAAAAAGGAATATGCAAGGAGGTAGAAGCAACATCAGCAGAAGTCCTGAAACACGAAATTATGATATTCAGGGAACCGTAAGTGACCACTCCACTCCCTGTCCCAATAATTATCTTTTTTATTTTACCTCCACCCATCTCAGCCTATAACCCTTAGGGCAAGATGATAGTAAATGAAACATTCAATCAACTCTGCACCTAAGCTTTCCTAACTTCCCCACTTCCACCAGTGGCTAGAAGCAGACACTCTGGAACCAGCATGCTTGGGTTCAAGTCCTTGCTCTGTTACATACTTGCTTCAGTCATCTTGCTTCCCTTTCTTTGTGAAATGGAGGTTACAGAAACAGTATTTCTTTTTTTAAGATTTCATTTATCTATCTATCTATCTATCTATCATCTATCTATCTATCTATCTATTTATTCATGTACTGACAGAGAGAGGAGAGAGAGTGCATGCAGGGGGAAGGGCAGAGGGAAGAAGGAAAGAGAGAGAGGGAATCTTAACAAGCAGACTCTGTTCTGAGCACGGAGTCCAACTTGGAGTTCAATCTCACAACCCGGAGAACATGACCGGAGCCAAAACCAAGAGTTGGACACTTAACCAACTGAGCCATCCACATGCCCCAAAACAGTATTTCTGTCAAAGGACTTTTGTGAGGATTAAATGAGTTAATACAAGAGCAATGTTTAGATCAGAACCTGATTCAGAGTCACCGCTGTATTGGTGCTGGCTATTTTTATCCAAGTCCTTATTATCTTCATGACCTTATGAATAGCTGAAAAATGGTAATTCCCCACAACTACTCACCTCACCCACTTTTCAGTAGTTATTCTGTGCATGCCTGAGAGGTAAAATCTTCACCCCCTCAGAATAGCTGCTGAGGCCCTCTAGTAACTGTTCCTTGCTCCCCATAGGTTCTGATCTTTTGCTCATTAGGGTTAAAAAGAAAGGTTCTACTTCTCCTTCCCCTGCTCCATCCATCTCTACATCTAAATGCTAATTTCTAATACTCTACTGTTGGAGCACACACTTTTCTTATCTCTTCCCTCATGTTTACTGTTGAAATGAGAATTTCTCAAGGAGAAATATTATGAGGCAATTATACTCCTATGCAAAGCTGGACTTATTGGAGGTAAAGATGAATTTGAAGAAGAAGGTAAAGACCAACCATGGGGCGCCTGGGTGGCTCAGTCAGTTAAGCGACCAACTCATCATTTCAGCCCAGTTCATGATTTCAAGGTGATCAGATTGAGCCCACCATCAGGCTCTGTGCTGGGGCGTGGAGACTACATAAGATTCCCTTTCTCCTCTCTCCCTCTACCCCCCTCCCTCCCCCCTGGGAAAAAAAAAAAAAAAAAAACGACCAACCACATAGATATCACAATTTTTTCCTGCTAAATAAAACATGCCATTTTAACTACCAAGGGTACTTTGATCTCAATCATCTATGTCTATATCTGGATCATCCATCCATCTTTTTCTTGCTTTACACATATACTATATTGTCTTATGATTTACTGTTTTCATTACATGTACCTTTTATATGTACACCTTTTTCTGTTGGTAGACCTTTAAATCACATGCAGTTTTTCATTATTACAAATAATGAAGCAATGACTGTCCTTGCGAAAATGTGCAAGAGTTTCTTCTGTTATATATATATATATATATATATATATAATATATATATATATATAAAATCCTTAGAATTTGATATAAATGGGTCTGAAGGTATGTATATTCACTGATAGGTTCTATAAAATTCCCTTCCAAAATGTAGTATTTCCATTCCCAACAACAGTGAATTAGAGTGTCAGTAACCTCATATCATCGTCATATTGAATACTGTCCCTACTACCCAAAGCAATCTATAGGTTTAATGCAATCTCTATCAAAATTTCAATGGTATTTTTCACAGAAATAGAACAAACAATCCACTAATTTGTATGGAACCACCAAAGACCCTATTTAACCAAAATAATCTTGTGAAAGAAAAAGCCGGAGGCAAAATGCTCTCTGATTTTAAACTATATTACAAGTCCACAATAATCAAAAAAGTAGGATACTGGCATAAAAACAGACATACAATCAATGAAACAGAATAGGAGGCCTAGAAATAAACCCCCACAAATATGGTCAATTAGTTTATGAAAAAGGATATACAATGGGTAAAGAACAATCTTTTCAATAAACAGTACAATGAAAACTAGACAGCCACTATCTTACACCATACACAAAAATCAACTCAAACTGGATTAAAGACTTGGAAACAATACCTGAAACCATAAAAGTCCTAGAAGAAAACATAAGAAGTAAGCTCCTAGACATCAGTCTTGGCAATGATTTTTTTGGATGTGACACCAAGAGCAAAAATAATTAAGTGGGACTACCCCAAAGCAAAAACCTTCTGCACAGCAAAGAAAACCACCAAGAAAATGAAAAGGTAACCTATGGAATGGAAAAAAAAATTGTAAATCATGTGTCTGATAAGAGACTAATATCTAAAATATATAAAGAGGGGCGCCTGGGTGGCTCAGTCGGTAAGCGTCTGCCTTCAGCTCAGGTCATGATCCCAGGGTCCTGGGATTGAGTCCCGCATCGGGCTCCCTGCTCAGCGGGAAGCCTGCTTCTCCCTCTCCCACTCCCCCTGCTTGTGTTCCCTCTCTCGCTGTCACTCTCTCTCTCTCTGTTGAAAAATAAATAAAATCTTTAAAATAAATAAATAAATAAATAAAATATATAAAGAACCCATATAAGTAGGAAAAAAAAAACCAATGCTATTAGAAATGGCAGAGAAACTGAATAGACATTTTACCAAAAAGACATACAGATGGCCAACATGCACAGGAAAAGGCACTTAACATCACTAATCATCAGAGAAATGCATATCAGAACTACAATAAAGTATCTCCTAAAACATGTTAAAATCGTTATTTCACAAAATAAGTGTTGGCAAGAGTGCGGAGAAAAGGTGACCTTTGTGGACTATTGGTAGGAATGTAAATTGGTGCAGCCACTATGGAAAACAGTATCGAGATTCCTCAAAAAAATTAAAAATAGAACTAGCATATGAACCAGTGATTTCACTTCTGGATATTTATTTGAAGGAAATGAAATCACTATCTTGAAATGATACCGGCAACCTCATGTTCACTGTAGCATTATTTACAATAACCAATACAAAAAAAACCTAAGTGTCATAAAAACCTCAGTGGATAAAGAAAATATGGTATAGACATTTTTTCAGCCATAACAAAGAAGGAAAGCTTGCCATTTGTGACAACATGTATGAATCTTGAGGGGATTATGTTAAGGGAAATAAGTGAGAAAGAGAAAGGCAAACACTGTATGGTCTCATTTATGTGTGGAATCTTATAACAATACAAAACGAAACAAAACAAAAATCAAGCTCATGGATACAGTGAGATTGGTGGTTGCCAAAGGCAGGTTGTGGTGGGTAGGTGAGATGGATAAGGTGCTCAAAAGGTACAAACCTCCAGTTGTATAATAAGCAAGTCCTGGGGTGTAATGTACACCATGGTAACTATAGTTAACAATACTATATTGTATATTTGAAGGTTAAGAGATAAATCTTAAAAGTTCTCATCACACACACACAAATTGTAACTGTGTGGTAATAAATGTTAACTAAACTTACTTTGGTTATTTTGTAATATAAACATAAATTATGTTGTACACCTAAAATTAATACAATGTCACATGTCAATTATATCTCAATTAAGAAAAAAGAGTTTAAAAAATAAATATTACCAAATTATAAATTTTGCCAAATGTAATTGGTAAAACATACCTTACTGTTTCACTTAGTATAGTTATGCCTGTGGATGAGGTTTGGTATTTCTTAAGTGAATTTCAAGTTTATAACTGCTGTCCCTTTTTTAAGAAGAGAAGGCATAATTTTGGTAACATTTAATTACCCTCAATAATGTGGGTGGTCCTCATCTGATCAGTTAAAGGCCTTAATAGTAAAAGCTGACCTTCCCTAAGGAAGATGAAATTCTGTCAGCACACTGCCTTCAGACTTGAACTACAACATCAGTTCTTCCCTGGATCTTCAGCCTACCGGCCTACCCTGAAGATTTTGAATTGCCAGCCTCCACAATCATGTGAACCAATTCCTTAAAATAAATCTCTCTATAGAGAGACAGACAGACACATGCTATTGGTTCTATTACTCTGAAGAACCTTAATACAGGAGCTGTCCTCTTTATATTCTTGTATTTTACTTTCCTGTCAAATGTCTGTTCCTATCATTTCCTTTGTTAAAATTATTTTTAATAAAGTTGATAACATTTCTTGGTATCTAAAATATTTTCTTTTTCTCATTTTATTATTTGGGCTTAGACCTTCAGCATGTCTTAGAGAATGATAATGAGGATGCTTACCATTTTACTGATTTTTTTTAGAATTGTTCTAATATTTCACCATTAAGTATAAAAGTATTTGTTTTATAATTTTCTTTCTCATTTCCATAGTTGAAGATTTAATTTTAAACTTTGTTTCTAATATACATATTTAAGATTAAGAATTTCCATCAGAGGGGCACCTGGGTGGCTCAGATGGTTAAGCATCTGCTTTCAGCTCAGGTCATGATCCCAGGGTCCTGGGATCCAGCCCCGCATAGGCTTCCTGGTCAGCAGGGAGTCTGCTTCTCCCTCCCCCTGCTCCTGTTCTGTCTCCCTCTCTCAAATAAATACAATCTTAAAAAAAAAAAAAGAATTTCCATGAGAATCTTTCTCCTCCTTCTACATTATAATTTTTTCTCTGTCATTTTGTGTGATTTCAAACAAAAGGGTAGATGCATATCTGATATCTTGATACAATCTTCTATTCTCCTCAATTCATGTTTTAATTAGGTACTATTTAATTAGGTAGTTCTTGAGCTGGTCTAGTCTGTAAAGAATTTATTTGCAAGAAGTGATTTAGAGGATGCCGTAGTAGTTATTTCTGCTCACTAAATATTTCTCTCCTCTCTGCTTTCTGAACACTGCCCTCTGAATTTAAGCTTGGCCATATAATTTGTTGGGCTAATAAAATGTAAGCAGAAGTATCTTGTGTCCCTAATACATAAACTTTAAAAGCCAGTTCATGATTCACCTTCCCTGTATCATGGTGATTAGAGAAGCAGGCATCAAGATACAGCACCCATTGGTTGCACCCCTAATGACTAAAAAGCGGAGTTACCTGCTTACCTTATAAGGACCATGTGACATGGGCAGAATTAAACTTTGGTGTTTAGCTCTTGAGAGTCTGGGAGCTTGCCACTACATCATAGCCACCCCTAATTGATACATGAGCTCAAGTAACTCCTTTTCATAGTTAGAGATCTTGAAACCCCCTCACTAGAGAGGTTACTCTCACAATAAATGAGTAGGCACTTTTTTTTTTCTCCACAGGGTCACAGAGAGTAAATATAGAATTATGTTCCCCAACAATGATTGACTAGTTCTATCTCTGGGCTATGATAGAAAAAATATATTTTATTAGATTTAAGAAAAACTAACTCTGGAAGTTACCTAACTGTGGTTGAAGACCAGTCCTTCTAGAAGAGCAACAAGCATGGTGTTTGGTAGCTAACTGTTGGATTTTAACTGAGTGATTATTCATATAACCATTGCAAGCTCAAGGTGGCCTCTGCCAGTCTCCCTCTAATTGCCTCGGAGAGCACTCTTTCCTGTGTACAATACTTACTGCTCTGGAGAGGGAGGTAATTTATTTGCTTTCTCCCAGTATGTAGGAAGTCTTGTGCTGTTGCATAAAATATTACAAAAGCTACTCCTCACTGTCTTTAAAGACTACATAATCATTTCCAGAAACTTCCAACTCCCACTCTCCTCCTATACACAGAACAACAGCTGGGAGGAAGATTATCTTAACCGAATGAACTCAGAGTCACAACTCTGTGTTCTTACTCATCCAAAACATTATCTATACTCATAGTAGGCTCCATCATATTTATCTGCACAAAGACAGATGTATGAGGTCATCTGACTCTCTTAATAGTTCACTCTGCCTCCAGAGAATGAGTAAGTACATCTTCAACCAACTGTGGTAGCAAAGGCTCCTTCTCGCAAAAAATCTGTCTTCACAGGGTGCCTGGGTGCCTCAGCTGGTTCAGCGTCCTACTCTGGATTTTGGCTCAGGTCATGCTCTCAGGGTTCTGAGGTGGAGCACTACATTGGGCTCCATACTCAGCATGGAGTCTGCTCAAGATTCTCTCTCTTCGTCTCCCTTTGCCCCTCCCCCAACACGTTCTCATGCTCTAAATAAAATCTTTTTAAAAAATTATAAATAAAAGGAAATCTGTCTTTATATGTTGTGAATTCACAAGCATTTGTGAGAATGTAGAGCAAAAAAAATTTTTAAGCAAAATTATCTACTGGGTATTCCAACATTATTGCACAGGAGTGCTAATTTGATCATTTTCTAAATACACAACCACTCTATTAACCACGGACAAGTAAAATAGAAAAACTGATTGCTTACTAAGTAATTTCAGAGTAATGAATCCACTACATCATTATTATCTGAAAGCTAATTGTTAGATGTATAAGTGTTGTTTTATAACTATTGAATGTAAACTTCTTTATGGCCTGTGCACGTCAAAGAAGTACTCATTTCAGTAAGAAGCAAAAATAGGGAAATAGGTATGCTTTATTAACAGAACAATTTATCATACTCAGTATAATATCAAGCTATGATGAATCCATATAGATTTTCCCATCAAACACACATTTTAGCAACTGATAGTTAGATATTAGGTGAATCAATACTAATAAATGAGGAAAAATTTTAAAGCATGTTTTCAATCAACTTGCTGCTATACTATGAACACAAGTATTATCAGAGAATTGTCACAGGTAATAAAATAGAAATAGCTGGGGAATTAACCAATCTCTTAATAAGTCATAGCTAAGGTATCCGTTTGTGATAAAGGGCTAATGTTCGGTTCTGTAAAGCTAAGTTGCATTCACTAAAAGTAACATCAACTGGATAACTGTCAGAGAATAGCTGAAGTACATCGAATTGTTGTATGACTAGCAAGTAAAATATTATTAGAAAACAGATCTCCAGGACTGGACTAAGTCAAAGGGAAAAACCAAATATGATTACCTGTAATGATGAACTCAGAGCAACACTAAAAATTCTACTGAACAGAAGGCCTACAGTGGCCCCTTTTATTATTTAAATGAAAGACACTATAAACAACTCTTTGATAGTCCCATGCTGGGCTGTTGTTCTGGCCCAATCAGACTTGATTAGGAGTGCACGTTCAGCCTTTATGAACACCTGTGTCTAAAGCCCACAAATAATTAGCTTAGCCATACCATTTCATTCTAATAATGGTGTAATTTGCCACGCCTTTCAGGCTCCGGACAGCTGGTGCTATTGAAAAGCACCTCAGGATTAAGCCCTGACTCCCAGGCCTGAGTCTTTGGGGGGTTCTTAGGTATCCATGGCAACACACTTAGGCTGCAAATTATCACCTCTAATAATAACTGGGACAGTCTATCTTTATTTTATTTGAGTTATCCATAGAAAAAGATGATGCATAGAAAAAATCACTGGAAATCTTTAAAATAAACACCGTATACACATATATTACCCTATCAGTAAAATTGTAAGATTGTAAAGGCCAAGGAGTTTTTAAAAAATCATACCTGTTCAAAGTTCATTTAGTTATTTAATATAGATCTATCAAAAGATAATTGAGGAAAAATGAGGTTCACCACTGAATTTGTCAGTGCTAATTGATGCTGTTACCTACAGCTCCATGGAAATCTAAAGGTAAATTATTATCTTGAAGAGCTCCTGAGCTGAAAGCAACTTTGTAACTGCTGTACTTTCATCTGAGTCCTAGAAGGTTATAAATTGGATGGCCTAGAAATGCTGATGGCCATACTCTGATTTCCTGCAGCTTCCCAGCACTTCAATTGGTAAGTTCCATTAACACAAACATGGCAGGCAGGGCGGGGGGGTGGGGCGGGCAGCTAACTCAGGACTCACCTCGAATGCTGGCCAGTGACATATTAATCTATGGAATTTGCAGAAGACCAAAACGGTAATTTTCTTATCAGGTTATACCACATACGCCTCAAACAAACAAAAAGGCCCTGCATACAACTACATTTGTTTAGAATGAGAGGCAAATGGACATTCCTTTTCACCTTAACAGAAAATTATTCATTGCATATAGATTATCAAATTTCAAGGAACTGCAGTTAAGTACAGTGTAGACTGCACAGGGTACCACTGTGTTTAAATGCTTGAGCTCTGGAGTCAGACTGCCTAGATACAATCTAAGCCCCACCATTTAAATTCATTGTAGGACTTGGGACAAGCCAATTACCCCCTCTTTGTCTCATCTGTACAATAGGAAGAATAGTAATACCTACTTTAGGGAGATAAGGTGAGAATTAATGAGATGTTGTCCATAAAAGGCTTTCTGCAATATTCTGGCACCTGGTAAACAACAAATATCAGCTACTTTTACTAACTGTGATAGACTTGGAGATTTGCCACCCAGATCCCCCTTCAAGGAAAGACTTGTCTTTCCAGCTTGTCTCCAGCTGTCAACTACTGAAGGATTTGCTTCAGCTGCACAGTCTCTTCACCCAAATTCATGCACTTCTGGAAACAGCCCACATCCAAATCAATGAGTGAGATGAGGGTGTGAAGATCCAGGCATCTCGGCTCAGCAGAGGCCACCTCTGGATTGAACCCTCTCTAGTTAACTAAGGCTTTATTGAGACTGCATGGGAGTTCCACATTCCCCTTCCTCCCAAGGTTACTGATCCCTAATAAATACCTTGCATGCTAAACTCCCTCTTTTCTTCCATCTGTGAGTACTTCTTTATTAGGAAAGAAATTAACCATTCGCATTAGAGACTGCAGAAGGAAATTAAGTTAGTCTTGCAATTCTACAACAGAAAAACTTCACAGTAAGGGATTCTTAAGTTTTAAAAGCACGGAAAGAAGAGAGAGAACCATTTTGGATAGTGTTTCTCAAATTTGGCTCTTTTCACGGACATATTTCTGAGGGAAGGAATTGTAAGTTTTCTATGATTACCTTTTAAATTTGGTGTTTTATTTCATTGATAATCTCAACCAAATTAATGCACACTTGTTCAGGATTACCACCTGGATAAACCATCTTATAGAACAGTGTTGCCATATGATCACAGCATCTGCACTTGTACTTCTGATCCCTATGACACCAAGTAAAGACCACCATGCTTAAATTTTCATGTGGAGTAACTCAGATTGGATCCTCATAACATTTCCTATGAGATCTGGGAGCTGTCAAGGTTGAGAATACAGGTTCAGAGCAGTGTTCTCAAGATAGGGTAGCATGATGAGGTAGGGATGGTGACCAGGAGGATGCATGTAGTTTGAAAAAGCCCATTCAAAATACCTATTGATTTCATAATACAAACTCCTTAAAGTCAAACTCAAAAATACAATTTTGGCTGATGGGAAGCAGAAAACTGACTATAGATTCACCCTAGAGAGCTTCATAACTTCATTATGAAATACTGGCTTAGAGGTAAAGTAGCCAAGCACAAAGAGAATAGTAAGAAACATGTGCCAAAGATATCCTGTCAGCATATAACCTGCAACACTGATAAACAGCACTGAAAATTTTTACATTTAAGACTTCAGAGACCATTTCTGGATATTGCAAAACAACAAAATCAACATTATTAAATTCAGTTTAACAAATGAGGTTGATGTTATGTCTTAGAGAATATAAAGTAAAATAAGGCACAGCTTCTCTTTCTTTAGGAATTGCTCAGAGTCAAGCAAAAGAGCATTTCCTCCCAAAGCAGATACCTGCAACTCAAGAGGCGAATTACTCAATGGGGTCACACATAAAGTGCCCTCACAACAAAGCAAGGAACAAATAACCCTGATGGTAGCACTGGTAAATGACACAGAGAAATATGGGAATTTTCTTTGGATCTTGAAAGACGAAGTGAATGTCTATGAGCCAGAAAGTGAGGACAGGTGCCCCAAATTGAGGGAACAGCATAAATGTTAAGGAAAAAAAAAGTGCTGGTACATAAAATCATTAAATTGCTTCAGAAGTTTGGAAAACAGCAAGAAGGCAAAAAGGAAGGATACCTGATGCAGTTATAGTTCATTGATTATCTGAGGACAAGTGATACAATGCTTTTCAACTTCATACAAAGGACTGAGTTTTCACTAGCAGACACTAGGCACTAGGTATCTGGCCACTATTTTTTTTATAACAATAATCACTCCATGGTTCTAGGAGACTTTAGTAAGCATGAGGGGTAGAGTGGACACTAAACAACTGCTAGAATGGGGCTAAAATTTAAAAATAAAATCTGGCAATACAAAGTGCTGACAGGGATACAGAGCAACTGGAATGCTCATGCATCGTTAATGAGAAAGTGTAACAATTTACCATACAAACTAGCATTATAGCTCTGAAAAATATTGAGTTATCAAATGGTATGTTACTTAATCCTAAGTTTGAGTCCATTATGATCAAAAAACAAATTCTGTATGCTTTCAACTATCTTTAGTTTGTTCAGGTTTGTTTCACAGCCCAGGATATGGTCTATCTTAATACAGGTTTTGTGGACACTTGAAAAAACACGCGTATACTGCTCTTGTTGGGTACAATGTTCTATTAAATGTTCATTAGATCCTATCAGCTTATGATATTTCTTAAGTCCTCTATATCTTTGATGATTTTCCATCTAGCAATTCTATCAATTGCTGAGAGGGAAGGGTATTGTAGTCCCCAGTCATAATTGTGTATTTATGTGTTTCTCCTGTCAGGTATATCAGTTATTGCTTTATGTATTTTGAGGCTCTGTTGGTGGATGCGTATATATTTGGTATAGTTATGTCATTCTGCTGGATCTGTCCATTTATCATTATGTAATAACCCTGTTTGCCTGTACTAGTTTTCTTTGTTCTGGATTTTATCATTCTCTTGTCCTCCCTACTTTCGGACAGTTCATCATTCCTGAGTTGTTCATTAATGTTTGCATAATATATCTTTTTCCATTCTTTTACTTTCAACCCATCTATGTTGTTGAACTTAGAGTTTTTTATTAATCAGCAGTTAATATTTGTGTTATTTTTCTTTGAAATCTATTATTCCAATTGGTACCTACTTGACCAGTGCATTTAGACATTTCTATTTAACGTGATTATTGGTATGTTAGTGCTCAAGTCTGCCATATTGTTTCTATTTTTCTTTTGGCTGTCGTTCCTCTATTCCTTTTTTCTTGTATTCCTGTGGGTTAAGATCCTATCTTGATTTATGTTGTTTTTGAGTACATATCTTTGTTCCGTTTTCCCCAGTGGTTGTTTTATGTATTACATATCTGACTTATCACAATCAGCTAGTATCAACATTTTACCACTTCAACTGAAATGTAGAAATCTCACTTCCATTTAGGTCCCTTTACTTTCCCCAATTTTTATACATATATATAATTATATATATATACACATTTATACATAGTTATATTATCAGGTAATGCTATAATCTTCATTTCAATCATTAAATAGGATTTGTAAAACTCATGAAGAAAAGGATAGTGTATAATCGGCTTGGGCTGTCATAAGGAAATACCAAAGCCTGGGTACTTAAAAACAGTCTCCTTAGATTAGGGGCACACCATTATCACCTAATTTAAACTTTGTCACCTCTTTGTAGGTCCCATCTCCAAATACAGTTACATCGGGGGTTACGGTTTCAACATATGAATTATGGAGTAGGCACAATCAGTCCATAATGGATAGTCTAACATATGTACACATACCTCTGTTCCTTCCATTCATTCTTCTTTCCTGATGTTCCAGTATTGCTTCTTTGATCAGTTCCCTTCTGTTTAAGGAACTTCCTTAAGCCAGTCTTTAAGGGTAGACCTGATAAAGACAAATTCTTGTAATTTTCCTTCATTTGAAAATGTTATTTCCCCTTAATTCAGGAAAAATAGTGTTGCCAGCTATAATTGACAGTTCTTCTCTCTAAGCTCCTAAAAAATATTTTGTCATTTCCTTCAGACTTCCTTGATTTCAAGTGAGGAAATTTTTATTATTCAAATTGGTGATTCCTTATACATAATGTGTCTGTTCTCTCTGGTTGCCTGCAGTTGTTTTTACCCTTAGTTTTTCAAAAGTTTATGATGTGTCTTGGTGTAGATTTCTTTGGACTTAAACTGCTTGGGTTTTGCTCATGTTCTTAGAGAGGTAGGTGTCTTTCATCAAATTTGGGAAGATTTCAGACATTATTTCTTTAAATACTGTCTCATCCCCGGGCGCCTGGGTGGCTCAGTTGGTTAAGCAACTGCCTTTGGCTCAGGTCATGATCCTGGAGTCCCTGGATCGAGTCCCGCATCGGGCTCCTCGCTCGGCGGGGAGTCTGCTTCTCCCTCTGACCCTCTTCCCTCCTGTACCCTCTATCTCATTCTCTCTCTCTCAAATAAATAAAATCTTTTAATAAATAAATAAATAAATAAAATAAATAAATAAATAAATACTGTCTCATCCCCACTTTCTTTATCCTATGATGGGACTCAAATGCTATGAATGTTGGATCTTTTGTTATTGCTACACAGGTCTCGGTTTCTGTTCATTTTTTTTTCCAATTTTCTCTCTATTGCTCATACTGGGTGAATTCTCTGTTCTGTCCTCAAGTTCCTCAATTCTATTCTTTGCCATTTCCACTCCAAGTCTATCTACTGAATTTTTCATTTCTGTTACTATATTTTTCAGCTCAATAATTTCTGCTTTGTTTTTTCTTTTTATAATTGTATTTCTTCGCTGAGGTTTCTTATTTTTTCATTTAAGAGAATTTATAATTGTTGCTGTATTTTTACAGCAGCTGCTTCAACGTCCTTTTAAATTCCACCATCTGATTTACCTTGGTATTGGCATCAGTTGGTTTTCTTTTCCCATTCAAGTTGTTATATTATTGGCATTACTGGTGACTATTTATTGTGTCCTGGACATTCTGTGTTATATTAGAAGACCCAATCCTTCCACGCAACAGAGCAAGACCACCTAGACAGTGTTTCTCAACCCATGACCTAGCCAGGGTTCTATTTAAATCTTTCATTTTGGCAAGCAGTCACCCTATTGAGATTGACTATGCATGTCTCAGCTTTCCCTTGTGGGTTGTGGTTCCAATGGCTGTTTAATTTCCAAAACCTTTTTAGTATTAGTTTGGTCGGCTGGTGTTTCTGGGGCTTGCACTGGTTGCTGCTAGTGCTGCCTGAGGGGTGGAAGGTATTTCCCCAGGAAAAGCTTCAAGTATCTCTTGGTGGAGGAGTAGGGTGGTGGGATCCCCTCTACCACTACCTCCCTAGCTGCCTTAGTGTCTCTGAGCATGGGAAGAGAGATGTGTATACATGGAGATAAAGAGGTTCCTCAGACTGGGCTGCTTTCTGTGACCAGGGGCCCTTTTTCCCATTTTACCTACTTGCCCTAGTGTCTCCAGGCAATAATTGAGCTGCAGATCCATGGCAACAAAAATCACTTCTCATTTGGGGCTCCTTGCTATGACTTAGTCTTTTGTTTTGTTTGGGGGAGGAGTTGTTTTTGTTTTTCTTTGTTTTTGCATTCGATTCACCTTCAAATACTGTCAGAGAAACAATTCAATCTGGGGAGGAATGAGCCCACGTGGGCTTCAATTGTTGGCTAGGTCATGGGTTGAGAAACACTGTCTAGTGGTCTTGCTCTGTTGGGTGGAAGGATTGCAAGGTATCCTGCTATTGTGCTATTCCTCCAGATAGAGTCCCAAAGCCAGTTTACCCCTTTTTTTTAAACCACTTGTTCATTTCTTGTGCCATATACAGGATTTATACTTGTATACAGCAGGGAGGTATGGAAAAAATGAGTCTATATCTCTCTTGTTTGGGCTGTAGTAGTATGGATAAATTTCATGAGTAATTTGTAGTGGTGGTTTTAAGACTGAATGCATTTGTCAGAAGTCATTGAATTTAGACTAAAAATGAGTGGATTGTATTTTATATACCTTACAATTAAAAAAAATCAAGTTTATTCAAGTATAAAGTGTAGATAACTTTTTCAAAGTCATGCAGCTTGCTAAGAAGAACAAGAACTCCAGCCTAAACTGCAAGTTTCCATTCTGGGTGAAATCAGCAGTGTGGCACTGCAAAAACAGACCTGCACCCTCGTTTTTGTTCTGCCATTTATATCTGCTTGACCTTGGATATTAAATAGTCTTTCTGGGCTGTGGTATCCTCATTCTGCTTATGAAGGGCATGACGCATAGAAATTATTCCACCATTATGATTCACCTTCTCCTTCTACCACACCACATTTATAACTTCCATGGTTATTTTAACTTTGAGCTTTTATAATTTGTCAAGACAGGCAGTCTGTTTTAATGTTTGCCTACTTGCTTTTTTGGTTTCTTAGTAGCTTAGAAATAGAGTTTTAATTAAATTTCTTTTTACATTATAGACACTTAATTGCAAGGAAATATTTTGCCAAAATGTGTATTTTATTAGGGTTTGGCACTTCTATAAAAACCGACGTTCCATATAGTGACAAGAATTTGCCTTAACTTAAAATGAAAATAATCACATCTGAAAGATAGTATTTGGAGGTGTTTTTGATCTGAAGATCAAGTGCATTTCAACAATTTCTTTAAAACTATTTTTTAACATCAGAAGAAACAGGAATTTAAACAGCAATGCATGGTGAAGTTTAAGTTTTATATATCTTTATATATCTTAAATTATACACACACACACACACACACACACACCCATTTACTGGAAATGACAGCCCTCTTCAGCAAGTGTTCAGACCTACATGGAGTCCTGAAGGAAGAGAAGGATGAGACCCACCTGGGCAGATCAGCCACCACTGTGTCTGTTCAGTATTCAACTTGCCATATCAAGTTTACTTTCACAAGGTGCCTTTGGAAAACACTTCACTATTCACAATCATGAATCAACAGTCACCATCAAATGCAGGAAGTCAACTACATATTTACAAGGTATAAATTAAAGCGTACCACTTGCCCTCAATTGGTTCCCTCTATAGTGAAATTTGCCCATGATTTTGGGGGGAATTCAGATCCTTGTTTTGTTTGGGGTTTTATTTTTGGTCCTTAAAAGCCCCACATGTGAATGCAAATACCATTGCAGAGTTGGCACTTTACATAAATTTCTCGAGGGCAGAATCATATCTTATTCAAATCTTTGTACACTTATATATGGGGCACAAAATGATGTCCAGGGAAGTTCAGGAAATTATTCCATTTATAATTCTCTTTCAATTCTTCTGTAACATCAAAGAAAAATCTTGGTTTATTGTTTATTTTTAACTTGTCCAACATGCGGTAATATCATTTTTAATAAACTGAGAACAAATCTCGAGCAAAGAATCAAGAACAGGCCACAGTACCTATTTAAAATACAGTCTTAAAAATTAGTTTTTCACCTATTTTTTCTGTATGACAAGTGATGCTGGTATTGCATTTATGAGAACAAAGGCTACTTACTTGTATGTAGATTGCATCAAGAATGAAAAGTGAGTAAAGCTCAATTAGACTGGGGGATGAGTTACCTGTCCCGGAAAAGATACTACTAGAGCTCAATTCTGACACAAGACACAGAAAGATGATGGAATGGTTGAAACGGGCATTCCAGGGAAGAGAAAAATATGAGCAAAGGCATCAAGAGTGGAGAAACAGAACCTACAGTTCTGAATCATAGTTCAAAATGATAGGTCAAAGAATACGCCAAAGATTATGAACTTTACCCTAAATCTGTAGGAAGCCAGTTCAGTGTTACAAGCAGGGTGGGTGATGACCATATTTACTATTTAAAAAGATCAATCAAGGAGCAATCTGGCAAGTGGACTGGAGGGGGAAGAACAAGTAGCCCAAGAACTGAGACAGAAAATGTGTGATGGAGAAGGAGGAAGTATGTGTCCAGAGGTGCATTTGTTCTTTACTGCCATTTCAATTTTTTAATGGCTATTGTTCATGTTTTTCTATATCTTCTTGTATTTTGACATTGTATTTTTCTATAAACGTATTTCTTTACCTCAGTTTTCCAGTTAGCATACAATTGCTCCTTATATTTTGTGGCTTTATAAATCTGCTTTATGGATTTTCACAGTTGTTTTTTTTTATTTGCTTATTACAGGTTTCTTTTTTTCACCTTGATCTGTTTCACCATAGATCTGTTATATTTGGGTTTTGAAACAACATACTTTAAAAAAAATTATCGTGATTTCCTGTTCTCTACTTCATTGATTTCAGCCTTATTTTTATTATTTCTTTTTGTTTCTTTAAACGTGCTTGGTTTCTATTTTTCTGGCCTATTGAGTTGAACCTCATGTATCTCCACCAGCTCCTCTTGTTTTCTGATAATTACAGTCAGAGCTATATATTCCCTTCTCGGTGCTCTCTAGGAGCACATCACGCATTTTGCAATACACAGCTTTCATTCTATTTGGCTATAATAGTTTACAATTTCACTTTTGATTTCCTTTTTAACCCATGAGTTATTTAAAGGCATTTTATAGTTCCCATTCACATGGGAGTATTAAATGTGTTCTTTTGTTATTAATTTCTAATTTTATGGCCTGGCAAAGACCACAATGTGTATGGTACTGATTCTTTGAATTTATTGAAATTCCTCTGTGGCCTGATACATCATTGGTTTTGAAGAATGGCTCATGTTTCCCAAAGAAGAAATGTCTTCTGTTTCCTTGACAAAGTATGGTGTTTTGGATCTTCAAATGTTCTAAATGCTTGCTTTTTTTCCTTTTTAATATAACAGTTTTACTGAGATAGAATTACATGATAAAATTTCACTCTTCTAAAGTGCAAAGTTCAATGGGTTTTTTTTTCTTGAGATTTCCACTTATTTGAGAGAGAGAATGGTAATAAGCAGAGGGGGTGGCAAAGGGAGAGAGAAAAACAGACTCCCCTCTGAGCACAGAGCCTGACATGGGGCTCGATCCTGATCCCAGGACCTTGAGATCATGACCTGAGCTGAAATCAAAAGTTGGACACTTAACCAACTGAGCAACCCATGCACCCCACCATGGTTTTCAATTTATTCACAGAGTGGTGCAAACATCAGAACTCTAGGGTAGAACATTTTCCTTACCCTCAAAAGAAACCTGTATCCATTAGCAGTTGCTCCTCATTCCCTCCCACTTCCAAGCTCTAACAACTACTAATCAACTTTAAGTGTCTATAAATATTCCTATTCAGGACATTTTATATAAAGGAAATCATACAATAGGTCTTCTTTTGTGTCTGGCTTCTTTCACTTAGGATGTTTTCAAAGTTTGTCCATGTTATAGCATGTATCTGAATTTCATTTCTTTTTATTGCCAAATAATATTCCATTGTATGAGCGTTCTGCATTTTGTTGATTCATTCATCAGTTAGCAGACAGTTGGGTTGTTTCTGTATTTCAGCTCTTAAGAATTATACTGGTATGAACATTCATGAACATGTTTTTTGTGTGGACACGGGTTTTCATTTTCCTTGGGTATATATACCTTGGGTTAGAATAGCTGGATCATAAGGTAACTCCATGCTTAACTTTTTGAGGAATGGCAAAACAGTTTTCCAAAGCAGTTGCACTATTTTAAAATCTCATCAACAATATATGGGTTTCCGATTTCTCTGCATGCTAGACATTTCATTTCAGCCATCGATTGGTATGAAGTAGTATCTTACTGCAGCTTTGATCTGCATTTCACTAATGACAAATGATACATAGATACATTTTCTTTAAAGAAATTTCTGTTTAGATCCTTGGCCCATTTTTCAGTTGGGTTGTCTTTGAATTATTGAGTTTCATTAGTTCCTTACATATTTTTGATGCAACTCTCTTCATTTGCTGATATTTTCTCCCATTCTGTGGGCTTTTTATTCCCCCACTTTCTTGATGTGTTGTTTGCAGCACAAAAGTTCATGTTTTGGTATATTCTATTTTTTTTTCTTTTGTGGCTAGCATTTTCAGTTTTATATCTAGAAACCAGCATCTACTCCAAGAATTACTCGTATGTTTTATAGAATTACTCTGTTTTTATAGATTTCACTCTCACAAATGTTTTTAAAAATATGTTGGCTAGAATTTTTAAAATAAACTTTTAAAGCAATTTTAAAAGTTTCAGATTTACAGCAAAGTTGTGAAAATAACAGAGTTCCAAGACCTCACAACCAGTATCCCTATTAGTAACATCTTACATCCGTATGGTTCATTCCTTGCAATTGACAAAGCAATAATTGCAATGCTATTAAGTCCATACACTATTCAGATTTCCCTAGTTTTAACATAATTTGTTGTTGTTGTTGTTGTTCCAGGATCCTATCCAGAATTCTACATTACGTGTAGCCATCAAGTTCCCACAGGCTTCTCTTGGCTGTGGCAGTTTCTCAGACTTTCATTAATTTGGGTTACCATGACCAGTTTTGAAAAGTACTGGTCAGCTATTTTGCAAAACGTTCCTCAGCTGGGAGTTGTCTGATGTCTTCCTCATGATTTAACTGGGGTTATGGATACTGGGGAGAAAGGCCACAGGGGTGAAGTGTCATCTTCATTTGTTAAGATGAATGTTGACCACCTGGTTGAAGTAGTTGGTATTCGTCAGGTTTCTCCACTGTGCTGTTACAATTTTCCCCTTCTCCATATCGTATTCTTTGGAAGGAGGTCATTAGGAGCTTTCACTCTTAAAAGTGGGATGTTCTACTTCCTCAAGGGCAGAATATTTACATAAATTATTGGGGATACCTCAGCATAGGAGATTTGTCTATAATCTGTCTCGGAATAAAAACATTAAGGTAATGACACCTAGCTCACGCAGCACTTACGATGTGCCAAATTCTGTTCCATGATGTTTTCTCTCACATAAGTACATACACATATACATGTGTGTCTGTTTATCCCATTTTGGTTGATAATGAAAATGCAACTATCCCAGATTTGTTTCATGTTTGCCTATTAGCCCTTATCCCACATCATCATTTTCAAACTTTATCTTTGGTTAAGATTTTATTTATTTTAGAGAGAGATGGAGAAAAAGCAGGGAGGGGGGAGACAGAATCCAAAGCAGACTCTTCACTAAATGTGGAGCCTGATGCAGGGCTCAATTCCAGGACCCTGAGATCATGACCTGAGTCAAAATCAAGAGTCAGATGCTTAATTGACTGAGTAACCTAGGTACCCCTTTATCTTTACTTTTAACTGAAAAAAAAAAAGCAAAACTGGATTTTTAAATCTTATCTGAGTCTGTTTTTAAATCTGTGCCTTTACACCATTTTTACCTATTATAGTACCAATGAATTAGGATTTATTTCTACTACTTTCTGGTTTGTCTTTAAGTACAATGTTTATTACTTAGGTCAATCTTTTTTTCCTTCCTTCCTCTATTCCCCATTAGTTGTTTAAACTTATGTCTTTCATTGAATTTTTCTGATGGTTATGGTTCGCTTATTAAAGCCTATAGTTCTTTCCTGTCCAATGTCTAAATATCTTTAGTACCTATGTTTCCCTCTCTTACAGGTAAGAACTTTGATTTTTCTCCCTTTGTTCTCTACAACTCGCCTTGCCAGTTTTGATAGGACATTAAATTGTAGATTAGGTGTTGTGTATATATATTTCCTTTTAATTATTGCTTATTAAAACAAATGACATTTGTTAATACCCTTATTTATTCCTGCTTTCCATAATTATTACTTCCTTGCTGGCTAATTTATATTCTCAGTAAAGAATATGCTCTAAAAAAAGTTACTTTAGATGAGGTCTATGGGCATTAGGGTGAAAAGATTTTTGTTTTATGTTATTTAAAGTACTATTTTCTGGATAATCTGGAATCAGCTCCTTCCCCTGTCCCTCAATACCACATGATCTCATTGTCTCATTGCTTTTGAGAAATCTTATGTCCTATCTCATGCCTACGGCTTTATAGTTCGTTTGTTTTTCCTCTCTGGAAGATTGCTGTGAGAGTTCACTCTGATGTGCTTGGATATGTGGTTTTATCTTATTTGTTTATTGTGTGCTGTTTCACCCCTGAAACCATTTTTAATCTAAGGTCATGTGCCTTCTTTTAGTTCTGGAAAATATGTTTTCTTCAAAGATTACCTTTCTACAATATCTTTTTAATATTTCCTCTGGAAATCCTACTAAATGAATATTTGCTTTCTAATTTGATCTTCTATAACTCTGAAACTTTTAAAAATACTTTCTGCCTATTTATGCCAGCCCCTTAATCTGGAAAATCTCAGTATAATTTTCCAGCCCATTAATTAACTCTTTGTAGCTATTCTGCTACTTAAATTTTCTATTTAATCCCTTATTGAAATAATTACATCATTCACATCCAATATCTCTAACTGGTTCTTTAGAAACATCTGTCCTTTTATCATGTTTGTAATAAATTTCCTTATTTCCCTAAGTATATGTATTATGCTTATTCAAAGTTTCTGTTCTTTCTGCTCCATTAGCTCTGCTTTATCCACTATGTATCTTTGTTGTTGTTGTTGCCTTGTATTGTCATACTCAAATATTTTGTGACTTTTAAAAATTGTACTGTCTTATCAATATTCCTTTTACAGGGTCAGCACCCTGCAAAGGTGAAAGGAAAGGTGAAATCTAATCCTAGCCTTGTTCTTCTAACTGTGATTTGTGGGGAGGAGAGCCATCTTATACAGGTGGATTGTCTTTTGATATAATCTACTTAAACACTTCCACTCTTTTCCTGGACCCATGACATCAAATGTCATATCATCCCAGGCTCTCTTTTACCCAGAGACATTCACCTGGTGAAGACGCTATGAAGATCGTTGAAGTGAAAACAAAAGCTTTCAAAGATTATATAAACTTAGCTGATAAAGCAGTTGCAGGGGTTGAGAGGACTGACTCCAATTTTGAAAGAAGTTCCACTGTGGGTAAAATGCTATCGAACAGCATTACATGCTACAGAGAAATCATTTGTGAAAGGAAGAGTCAAGAGATGTGGTAAACTTCACTCCTTGTCTTACTTTAGAAAAACTGCCACACTACCCCAACCACGAGCAACCACCGCCACCCTCTTCAGTCACAGCAGCTATCAACACTGAGACAAGACCCTCCACCAGGAAAAACTGACTCACTGAAAGCTCGGGTGATGGTTAGCATTTTTTAGCAATACAGTATTTTTGATTAAGGTAGTATATCTTTTAAGATCCAATCCTATTGTATACCTAATAGACCCCAGTATAGTGACTTTTATATGTACTAGGAAACCAAAAAATTAATTTGACTCATTTTACTGTGATACTTTATTGGCCTGGGACCAAACTTGCAATCTCTCTGAGGTATGCCTATAGTTGTTTACTCCATTCCCCTTCTTTTTAGTGCTCTGGGAACTTGATAAATGCCAGCCAAATTCTGTACTCCTATACTGGAGTTAGACTCACTCTAGCCAAGGGAGTGCCCTGCCAGCTCATGACTTCCAGCCTGGGCTTCCCAAGGCAACCTGAGAGAGAGGCGTCATGGTGCCTGGGATGCTCCACCCAACCTATCTCCTGGGCTCCGTGTTGCCATTGCTTTCACTTAAGAAGAAACACAGACTTTAACAGCCACCTGAGATATTTCCAGTTTTGTACCACTTTTTATTAGAAGGTCCACATTTGCTCATGTGAGCTATATCCTCTCTAGCATCCACTAGGTTTGATGTGAAAGACAAAGTTAGAAGCTAGTGCTTAAACAAAAAACTCCAAAATCTATTTTTGATATAAATTTAAGTAGACGGCAAATTGATTTCAATGAAAAATATTGTTATTTTTGAGGTGGTATGGCAAAAATTGCAGAGGTAGTATAAAGATTATGAGCCAATGACAAATTATAAATATGTTAAGCAAATAACCAATCCTTGAACACAGCAGGTACTCAATAAGAAATTGTTGGGTGGGGGCGCCTGGGTGGCTCAGTCCACTAAACGTCTGTCTGCCTTTGGCTCAGGTCCTGATCTCAGGGTCCTGGGATCGAGCCCCGTGTGGGGCTCCCTGCTGGGGGGGGGGGGGAGTCTGCTTCTCCTTCTCCTTGTGTCCTTCCCCCACTGCTCATGCACACATTCTCTCTCTCTCTCTCAAATAAATAAAATCTTAAAAAAAATTATTGGATGAATGGAAGGAATGACTGATGCTTTATCAACTAATATGAAGTCATACCTCATTAGAGTTATTGTTCCTGAAGAGATGTAATGGGGAAAGCCAGAAATGAAGACAGAACCCAGAAGGGGAGATAGAGTTAAAGGTAAACTTTTCCAACCTTACAATTTTATTAAAGCCTACCCTGCCTGCAGCAATTAGGAAAAGGCAAATGTTAAAAGCTCTAACAAGCTGAAGCAAAGCCAAAGAGAACTGGGATACTGGATCATTTTTTTCATTGACCAGGGCAGCACAAAACAAATATAAAGATCTCAGCCCTGGACAGGAGCAAGGCACTCAGCACACAGAGCAACCTGCTGAGGGACCTCAGTCTTATGGCTAGCATGTCCAATATGTAGGATACTGTTATCCCTTCCCTGCAAGAAACATGAATCTGAATCGGGGGTGATTTGGGGGGATCACAAGAAATTAGAGGTGACTTAAAATCTGTAGGTTTTTTATGTGTGGGAGATGATAAATGGATGACCAGGCAGCATCAGCAGAAAATGAAAGGGAAAAAGCCTGGTGCTATAAGTGAACTTGGGAATCCTGCAGGTCCCCAGATGTCTGGAGCAGAACTCAGCTCCACCTACCGGTTTTCTTATTTCTAGGTACCATGTTATCCTTTTCAACAAAAATCTACTCATGAAATTACATATTAAAACCCCTAAACAACCAATCTATGCATATTAGAAGTTTTTTGTTTATTTGTTTTAAAGACTTTTATTTTATTTATTCATGAGAGACAGAGAGAAGGAGAGAGGCAGAGGGAGAAGCAGGCTCCCAAGGAGCAGGGAGCCCGATGCGGGACTCAATCCCAGGACCCTGGGATCATGACCTGAGCCGAAGGCAGACGCTTAACCATTTGAGCCACCCAGGTGCCCTATGCATATTAGAAGTTTTAAAGACAAGGAAGCATTCTAGCTCCAGAATATCATCTCACTCTGTACAATCAATCTCTTTCTTTCTCTCTCTCTCTCTTTTAACTGTGTTGATAAATTCATGCCTCTCACTGGTTCTATGCTTGAGTGTAGTTTCCAACTTCTGTGTTGGTAAGAACACCATACTAAATGGTGGCATATATAAGCCACTTAAAATTAGCAAGTACCCTAGCTTCTGGTGCACCGAGCAACAGGCTAATATCAGAAATTTGGTTTTCTCCCTGCCTCTGTGACCTGGGGCAATTCATCTATCTGAACCTCTGTAAAATCATCAGTAAAGGGAGGTAGATGAAGTAAGTAACCTCTGAGGTCCTTTTCAGTTTTGACATTTTTGTTTATCCATATCAAATGTTTTCTACCACATGAGCTTTATCATTAAAAAGACTAGTTTGGAGATCAGGAGTTTTGTACTGGTTCTGAAGCCTCATCCCTTCCTGGAGTCTTTGTGTTGCTGAGGTCCAAGTAGACACCTTGACCCACTGTGCTGCAGTCAAATCAGTAACAGATGTGGACACAGGCAAACACATACACACACCACATTTCAGGAGGCTGCAGCCTTAAGGAAACATGGAGTCTGAGAGCTAAGTTTTGCCAGACAGGATCCAACTCTAATCTAGGTAATCTGTTAGGCAGTATGGAAATAGCTCCCTCTTAGCTGGACAGATGAAGAACAGTGTTTTCTGGAAGAAGAGATGCGGGTGGACAAAATCTTGGGAATTTATTTCTTGTGGGGCAACACTGAAAGTTATGCTTTCTTCAATGTTTTCGAGGCAAAGGGTCAACTACATCAACCAAAGAAAAAAGGACTTAAGCACTGAATAATGAAAATATGATCTCCAGAAGTGATCCTGACAAACTAAGCGCATCCCGGGAAACTCTTACTCCATCAGGCAGTTTATACTTCAGAGCTTTTTCTTTCCTGCCAATGTAAAAGGGATTATAGTCCTAGTCCTAACCTAGTCAGGGAGAGCATAGTCTTTCCTTTACGTGGACAACCAATTAAGTTGTCAATTCCAAATTTAGACAGAACCTTGAAAGTGGCTTAATTAGAGTTAAAAGGATTGGGTTATTGAGTAAAATTTCCACTCACCATCTTACATTTTGGAAAGCTGAGAATTCCATCATCGAGCTGGCATTGTGTTAAATGAGCTGGAAAGCTGAATTAGGAATGGGAAGCTAAAGACATGACCAAAAGTGGCAAGGCAGTTCTGGCAAAAACAAATCAGAACCTGAAAACCTCTTCTGATTTAAAGACTGGCAGTTTCCTTAGTGGAGAGATTATGACAACACATAAACCACAATTCCTATTGGAGAAGTTATATAGACCATGAGCCTTGGAAACTAGTCTTTAATCCAGGCGTTTTCATGTTCTAGTTTTGTACACTAAGACAACTAAACTTCTCTTAAACTGTAAAACATGGATAGTAACAGCTACATCACATATCCTACGGTTTTAAGAATTAGAAATAATGTGAGTCAGTTGCCCAGCGCCACACAGCTGAGCGATTCAACTTCCATAGCCAATGTCTTTGTAGTTCAATGGAAAGTACAAATCAAGATTTTTTTAAATTAATATTCAAGGAGAGGTTCTTATTTAAAAAAAAAACTTGCTACAATTTTATAAAGTAAATAATTCTGCTAAAATGTGGTCTGTGGCTTATTGTTCAAGGGTAGATTTTTATAAGTGAGATTTCCTTAAAATAGGTACACACACCATGGTTCAAATAATTGATGTCCTGAGTCCTTCTGCATGAGAGACAACTTGACCTGGTGCTCAACAGGATAGGACCACCTTTCAAAAAGTTTTCAATAAATGGCTCCTGCAGAGCTAAGAATTACTTGCTCTAATGCTGGGGCGGCGGTGGGGTGCGGGGCGCAGGGAGGGAAGGATGGGTATTAACTCTGTTTCGTTTGGGTTTGACTCTTGGATTTTTTTATTTTTTAATTTAAATTCAATTAGCCAACATATAGTACATCATTAGTTTCAGCTGTAGAGTTCAATAATTCGTCAGTTGTTAGCTCTGTTTTTTCTCCAAAAAAGACTTAGAAAAATGTTAAATCTTCTGTGGTATATTTCCCAAACACTTCTCCACCCCAATAAATTGCTCCTTTCTCTGTGTTCCCATAGTGCTTTGTTCATGCCACTATCTCTGTGAAAAATACCACTGACAGCTAATGTTTATTAAGTACTCATTATGTGCCAGGCACTGTTCAAAGTGTTGACATACAATTAACCACTGAATCATCTCTATACCTAAGAGGTAGGTGCATATGATTGCTTTATAACTAAGGTGTGGAGAAGTGAAGGCGTTTTTGTCTAGAGTTCCCCATCTGGGAAGTCCTACAGCCAGGTCTGAACACAGAGCTAGTCTGTTTCTGTAGTCTACTGTCTTAGCCACATCAAGCTGTGTTGCTTCCTTGAGCTATAATATTTGAGAATCAATCCACTGCAACTATTATTTGTGTGTTCTTATGGCTGAGGCAGAATCTGGAAAAGAAGGTGATTCTGACAAGGAAGAAACAGTCATTAAGAAAACCAGAGGGTGGCCAGAGAAAACATTTTCCCCTCTATGTTTTTTTTTTAAAGGCTACACCGGGATGAGAACACAAGTCTAGAATGCCAATATGCTGATGAATTGCTTACCAATGTCGAGCACATTTGTCAACAATTCCATCCACACCTCAGTCAGGAAAGATGGCAGTTATCTAACACTGCCCATGTATCCTAAAAAGAGGACTGAGAAGAGAATGCCCTATCCAGACCCCACCTGCACTCCACTTGTTAAGACAACTTAAGGCCCCTTGGGAACTTGCTCCTGCATCCTTCTTCAGCCTCGCATTTTCCTTTTTAAATTCTACACTCCAGTCCTATTCAAATGGATTCAATCACTTGAAAATGCTCCACTCTCTTTCCTCTCTCGGCAGGTCAGGGTGTCTGCCTCTCTCTCTGCAGGAAGCACCTCATTGTCAGCCTAAGTCTTGCTCTTTATTCACAGGACTACTTGAACATCTTTGTACAGAAGCTCTTTCTTGACTCCCCTGCCCCGGTTTGGGGCTTTGCCTCTGGTTCCCATTATACTCCGTGTGGTTTCCACTGATTCCCTGCTGCCTGGTCTCCTGCCTGGAGGGTACCAGTTAAGAGCACACACTTCAGAGCTGGAATCTCAGTCCCACCACCGACTAGCCACAGAACTTTGGGCAAGTTATCTATATTCTCTGAGTCTCACCTTTTTATTTCTATAATGAAAATGGTTAACAGTACTTCTCTCCTAAGTTGGTGGTGAGGATCTAATCAGTTAATGAAAGTAAATACTTAAGAACAGTGCCTGGCACCAAGTAAACTACTTGCCTGTTATTATTAATAGCAGGTTTTCCATGAAAGCCTATCAACTCAATCCATATAGTTGGAAACCAAGATCAGAATATATGGTCACCCTGGGCTATTTTATCACTTTAGGGAAATTTGGAGATTGTGGTTCTCCAATAGATGTCAGTTCTAATCACTGATCTCAGGGTGATGCCAGGACATACTGCCCTTGCTAGGGGACATTTAAAGGGACCCACACTGAAACACTGCTATGCCTATTCATTCTTTTTCTGGCCCAGTTGCTTTCTCCCCTGAACTCAGGGTTTCAAATATCGCATCAGCATTTTCTCTGCTGACAGCATTACAAGTACAGGGATACTGCTCCTTGGGGCATCATTGGCTGCTTGTGGTAAACAGTGCTCAGTGTGCTTGCTTTAGGTCTGCAAAGAAGCCAGGGAGGAATTGGGTTTCAGGCCATGGGGCACTTCACAGAGGCAGGGGTGGGGTGTTGCCACTCCATATTAAAGTGGTAGAGCATTTACTTTTTCTCCCTGAACCTTTCTGGATGGTCCTCTTCCCTCTGAGTATTACTCTTCATTATCATCAGTTACTGATACTGAGAGCCCCTTGAAGTGCTGCCTCCTGGCCACCCCAGACCTTCAGACTGCTGAGGGAGGTGGGCAAGGCTAGGGCAGGGTCTGCCTTTGGGGACATCGCCCCATGTTTCATGTCCTATTCCCATAAACTGACCTTATATAATATGCCCACTCGTGAATGCCTCTGGCCTCGGCTCCTGGCTCCCCTGTGCTTTGGCTGTTAGTGTGTGCATTTGATCTCTCCCTTCTAGGTAGTATGATTGCTTACTCGAGATAGGTTTTCAAATAAAGAAAGAGGATATAGCACTGACCTGGGGGGCTAAGAAACTAAAATGCATTTCAGTTCTATTTTTATATTGCCGTGTGACGCTAAGCAAATCACTTCACTTTGTACGTCCTCAGCTTCCTAATCTGTAAAAATCAGTGAATTGGAATAACTTCTTTCTGGAAATTTGCTTTGAAAATTTATAATTCTGGTGAAAATTTAAGGCTTGATAGGTAGTCTGGGATAGAACTTCCTCAAATGCCTTCATCATCTCATCAGCAGCTCTCAAGAACTGGATCAATGCACAAATCTTGAATTTATGCTGGAGAGGAAGGTGTCTTATAAGGCTGGCTAAGTCCAATAGTCCCTGTCATCAACCTAAACAGGGTCCACCAGAGCAAGGGACAAGCAGAAAGAACACAACCGCCGGGTTTTTCTAATATTCCTGCTGAAGTAACTCCAATATATTTTGTAGTTCAGAAGGCCTGGGATGTAAATTAGCATGCTGCAAGTTTGAGAGTCTTTTTCATGTCTTGTATTTTATCTTTAAATATATATGTTTTTTATCCATATTTTTTGTAATAAAAATACTTGAAATTATTTAACATGAAGTAAAATTAATGCTCCAAACATATGCATTAAGTTTGGTGCCCTGGGCACTCTTCCTGTATCCTCTAATTTGAGAAGCATGGCTTTATCAACAATAATTTATGGAGTGCACATGTGCCAGGGACTACTCCAGGTACTTTGGCAAAAGGAAATTCCTTGAGCTAATAAGAAGTTTTACAGTTGGTGAAGTAGAAAAGCAGACAATATTGTTTCAATTGTGTCTTTTATCTGTAAAGTAGGAAAGAAACTCATGAGTCATGGACTTGCTAATGTAAGGATTAGATATGATGATATATATGAAAATACTTTATAAACTGACATTATATACATGATAGTTGATAGCTGTCAGATTAGCTAATGTGAACCTCCATCAGGACATTTCTCAGAACAGCAGAATAGACAGAAATTATGATTAAATTTTGGCCAGACTGCCAAGAGGTCTAGGATTAGAGAAATCCTCAGAATCTCTGAAGTCCCTTGGAGCCATATAGGAGGCTTACAGGGATGGTGTAGTCCTGGAAGGAAATGGATCATATCAAAGATCAAAACTTATCTATGCCAAACCATAACATATTTTTCTTCAAAATACAGTTAGATAAGAGCAGAGAGTAAAAACTATTATTGAATCAGTTTTCAAATGTGTTCTTCATGTCCATTGTCAGAAATTCTTGAACGAATACTTTATTAACCAGGAAGAGAATTCTACTCATAAATCTTGGCCAAATGAAGTTTTTTATTCCTTCCCCTTCTGGAAAACATGCCTTTCTTCCTCCACACTAAAAATACAATTTTAACTTTTTTTATGATATTGGATATTGTTATCTTTTTCTGTAATGCTAGTATTGAATTCAGACATGAATCCTGCATATTTAAAATTTCAATAAAATATGGCAATTTAAAACATAGCAAGCCAGTCATGGAGGCAACTATTGATATAAGTATATTAAAACTAAATATTACTTCCAAGGACAAAACTGGACTTCCTCTCAAGGAGATCCAGTTTCTGAAATCTGAGTAGGTTAAGAAAGAGTCATTTGGATTTCATTCTTTGTGTTTGAACTCATATTTGGACATGGACACCTGGGTTGGATTTCAACTCTGTGCCATTTGGAATTTATTTTCTTTATTACCTGGGATAGAGAAACACAGAGATAAGGTTTCTCTAAAGGAATAAGTGTGGCAAATGGAAGGGCAGATAAACTCAGATTGCCAGAGCCCTATAACGTTCCTCCATCCTGCCAGTAATCAATTTTTACCCTTTTTTTTTATTAATCTCTATGATAGAATGAATTTAATGGAATTAAAAAAAATTTCTCTAGCTATTTTATGTACATAAGTATGTGTATAGTTTTAGTTAAATAGTTATATATAGTTATATCCAATGTCATCACATTGGTGGCTATCACACTAACTTCAATAATGTTAAGTATTGCTCAAAAATTTTTGTTATTCTTCTTTGAGGACGGACTTTAGCATCTACTTGAAAATCACACAATTAGCCCATATAAATCTAGTCCAGTCCAACATATTGCTTTTCAAACATGATTTGGGGCATGTATAATATTTAGTCCATATACAAATGTCCCCAATTGTTTCCAAAGTGTCTATTATGGCCATTTTTTTCCCTTTCTTCCTGCTTTCATGCTATCTATGTTACTAAACCAAGATCCTATCAAAGTTAATACATTCCACTTGCTTTTTATGGCCCTTTAATCACTTTTAATGGATTAAATAAAAGCCCCCACTTTTTTTTTTTCTAACACTCAGATTTATGAAGAATCCAGACCAGTTTTGGGTTTTTTTTTTAAAAGGTATTTCACATTCTGGATTTGTATTTTTGGTTTTGATTTCTTTGGTTTTAATTTGTTTCTCTACTGCCATTCTTTTCTATAAACCCTACATTAGAACTAGAGGCCTGATTGAATTTGGGTTAATCATTGGAAGAATATGTCAGAGCAGATGTTTGCTACCTTACATGGGATAACAACATGTCTTAAAAGATCTTAGAAGATCAACATAGCTTACCATTACTAATGCCAAACTGGATCACTTGGTTAAAATAACAGGGACCAGATCTCCCTATGTCAAGAAAAATTTCCTCCCTCTGCAAATAGTAATTCATTCATTCTTTGGCACTACGTGTAAATATTGTTTCCCAACTAAGTTTCACCTAATGGTTTAAACAAACACATTTATCACTTGCCTGAACCAGTTATTACACTAGAGTTTCCTAAATAGTGATAGTCAAACTTTATAATTTTTGTGTATACTGGCTAGCATTTATCTAAAAGAAGGTAGCTTTTGCTCCTCCATCTTTTGAGTATCACTATAGACTCAAAGGTTTTTACTCAAATGATACAATTAATTATACTCATGCTTAAATTGCCCAAAATTTGGTAAGTACATGCTTAAGCAAGCTCTTGTGCTCTGCTGACAGATTTATATTCGTCTTTAAGTACTTTCTTAATTTTTGGCATATGCAGAGGTCTCAACTCACACTGTATTTCCCTGGAGATATGTGTGGTGGTTTTACAACATAGCCACAAATTCTTTGATGTCTTCCCATCAAAAGATAAACTTGAGCTCCCTTCCCCTTGAATATGAGCTGGCCTTACTGACTCACTTCTAATAGACAGAATGAAACAGAAATCATGCTCCCAAGACTTGATCATAAAAGAAAATACACAGTTTATTTCTTGGCTTTCTCTTTTTTGAGACCTATTCCTTGGGAGTCTTGAGCTACCACATAAGAATTCTAGTTATCCTGAAGCCTCCAAGGTACAGAGACAACATGGAGATAAAGAGATGTACAAGGATCCTCAGTTATTCCATCCCCCAGTTATTTGGGTCTTCCTAGCATCACTTGCCAGACATGTGAGTGAGCCTTCAAGTGATATGGATGCTAGCATCCAGGCTACAAGCTTCCCAAGCCAACAGAGTGACTCAGAGATAAACTGCCCCTGCCAAGTTCTGCCTAAATTGCAGATTCGTGAGCAATATTGATGCTGTTGTTTTGTAAGCCACTAAGTTTTGGGGTGGTTTATTGCACAGAAGTAGATAACTAGAACACTCTGAAATCAGTCAAATTTTCAAAGAGCTCTGTTTTTCTTTTAACTGGGAACTGGTTTTAGGACTAAGATTTCCATGCTGATTCTCTCATTGCTACTGGATAGTTTTGCTTTTAAGCTTTTTTCAGTGGACAGAGTAAAGGAAAATACATCGGAAAAATTATGAGTTTGTATTTTCTATTTCTAATTAAATTTGCCACTAAAAGGAGTTTTAACTACTTTTATTTCATTATCACATCTTTTGCCCTAAAACTCTTGGTTCATAGTAACACTAGTATATTTATTTATTTGCTTCATCCTACAGTAATATAGCCTACTACTAAAAGTGCTATTAACATTAATAAAATATTACTATTCACATTACTACTAATAATAAACCTACTGAGTGAATTTAAGATTTCTATGCAATTCTTTTTGCTTGTTTTTAGCATATTCCCCATGAAAAATGTACAATCATGGTACTGGGTTCAAAAATCATTTAAACTCACTCTTTTCTCTGAGTGGCTATGTTATCAATTTGATACAACTTTAGGTTTATTAGTTACACTTTGGTTCAATTTTAGGGTTTGTTTTCCTTCTTGATTATTTTTAAATATATAAACTTTGCCTGGCTTAAAAGCCAAAACTACATAAAATGGTAAACTCATCACCAGCCCTTCTATTCTATTTTCCATATTCCTTGAAGGTAAACATGTTCCTTTGTTTCCCATCTATCTTTCCTATAAATATGCACTCTTATTTTTTTCTTTACTATAGAAAAAAATGATAATCTTGACTTTTTCACTTAGCAAAATAACTTAGAATTAATTTTAAATCAGCTCCTGGAGCTCTTTACCATTCTTTTAAGGCTGTATAGTATTCAATTATGTTTATCTACAGTCATTTAATCAACCAGTCCTTTTGATGGGCATTTAAGTCACCAATCCCATGCTATTACAAAAAACTTCACAATAACTCTGTGCATGTTTTTGTGGTGGCTGTAATTGTTGTTGTTGTCCTGTTTTTGTAGAGATACATCTACAGGCTCAATTTCAAGAACTGGAATCTAGGGATCAGCTAAATACATAAAGCAAATATGAATAGACCTAAACAGAGAAATAGCAATACAGTAACAGTATGGGATTTTAATACCCCCACTTTCACCAATGGATAGACCATCCAGACAGGAAATAATAAAGGAAATAGTGGCCTTAAATGACAAGTTAGACCAGATGGACTTAACAGACTTAAACAGAACGTTCCATCCAAAAGCAATAGGATATGCATTCTTCTGAAGTGCATATGGAACATTTTCTAGGGTAAATCATATGTTAGGCCATGAAATAAATCTTAATAAATATAAGAAGACTGAAATCATAGCAAGCATCTTTTCTGACCACAATGGTATGAAGCTAGAAATCAATTACAAGAAGAGAACTGGAAAATTCAGAAATATGTAGAGATTAAAAACAACCTACTGACCAACCAATGGGTCAAAGAAGAAATTAAAATAAAAAATACCATGAGACAAATGCAAATGAAAACACAATGTACTGAAACATAAGATACAGCAAAAGGAATTCTAAGAGGGATTTTCATAGTGATAAATGCCCACCCACATCAGGAAACAGAAAATCTCAAATAAACAACCTAACTTTACACCTCAAGGAACTAGAAATAGAAGAATAAACAAAGTCCAAAGTTAGTAAAAGAAAGAAGATCAGAGCAAAGATAAATGAAATAGAGATTAAAAAACAATAGATTAGGAAAACAGAGATGGATTTTTGAAAATTGACAAACTTTTAGCTAGACCCACCCTCCCCCCAAAAAAGAAGACTCAAAATCAGAAATGAAAGAGGGACATGACAACTGATACCACACAAATATAAAGGATCATAAAGACTATTATGAACAGTTATCTATCAACAAACTTGAAATCCTAGAAGAAATGAATTCCCAGAAACATAACCTACCAAGTTTGAATCTTGAAGAAATAAAAAGCCTAAACATATAAATTATTAGTAATGAGATTGAATCAATAATTAAAAAAACCTCCCAGCAAAGGAGGGAGCTAAGATGACAGCATAACAGGAGAACCCTGGGATCGTCTCACTCCTGGAACAGAACTAGGTAACTATCACTCTGAATACTGAAGAAATCAACCTGAGGACTGACAGAACAAACTGCACAACTAGAGGGAGAGAGGAGGTGGCATCGAGGAAGGGAGGAAGTATGCAGATGTGGTTTGGGGGAGAAATGGATTGCAGGTGCTGCAGAGGGGAGGGAGCCATGGTTGCAGAGAAAGGGGAGAGAGAGAAGAATGCACAAGAGATTGCACAAGGAGAACACTTCCTTAAAGTCACTGGCTGGGAAAATGAGAGAGGCTGATTTTTGTGAGTTTTTGCAACCAGTGGAGCTTGAAGTCTGGAGTTTTAAAGTTGGAGGGCTTGGCTGGGATACAGCCCTGAGAATGCTGCCCTACTCCTGAAGAGAAGGCAAGCAAGCAACCTGGGGCGGGGGGCGGTGAGGAGGGGAGGTGGCACAATCTGAGGAACACCTAAGGGTCACAGGGGAGAGAAGGTGCACCCTTTTTGGGGTGCATCTGTGAGAGGTAGTGTTGGCAGAGATGCCTCTCTTGGGACAAAGGACCTGGTGGACACCATTTCCCTCCCCTGCCCCTCAGTATAGACACAGACCCGCCAGCAAAGGGAAGTTTGCCTTAACGCTGGCTGCCTCCCCTGCCTGCTCCAAGTCCTGCACCTCTGCACTCTGTTGTGACTGTCCTTCTCAGTCAAACCTATCTCAGTTCCAGCATGGTGAGACCCTCCCCCCAGAGGACCAGCAAGCCCCTGCCCATCCCAGGTCCCTAAAGTTTGTGGTTTTTAAAAGACAGCAGACTTGGCTGGGCTAGAGCCCAAAGGGCACTACACTGCTCCAGGCAGGCAAGCCACCTAGACACAGATAGCATGAAAACAGCAATCTGAAAAACACCTGGATGCACGAAGGGAGATTATTCGCTCTTCTGGAAGTGCTTCCCTGAGAGCAGCAAGCACAGCACGAGACCCCTCTCCAGGGACAAGGGAACTGGCTGGTGCCATTTCCCTCCCCCACCCCTCAGTATAAACCTGCTTCAATAAACAGCATAGCAGTACTGGCTTCCAGACCTGCTTCCACCAGGTCCTGACCCCCAGCGCTCTGCCAGTACTGCCCCTTCTCTGGCAGGTATGCTTCAGACCCAGGGCAGCAGGCCCTTCCTCTGAAGACCAGCAGAAACCCCTGCACACATCACCTTTCCTGACCAGAGTGTTCTACAAGGCTTCAGTTCTAATGGAAGTATCATCAGGTCTCATTTAACAAGCAGACCTAGTTAAAACTAGCCACATTCAGGCCAAGGTCCAAACACTGCCCACTGCAGGCAAGAAGAAACTCTGCACAGGACTGAACTGAGGGATAGAGCAGCCATACAAAACACAGCAGCAGAGTGCAGGAGCTCACACCAGACAACACTCCCTGAAGCACCAGGCCCTGGACACTATATGACCTCTTTCATAAAGCCATTACTCTCAGGAGCAGGAAACACAGTAGGCTCTTCTAATACACAGAAGATGACAGAGACTTAGATAAAATGCCAACATGGAGGAATTGATCCCAAATGAAGCAAGAAAAGTCACAGAGATCTAAACAGAGATAAGTAATATGCCTGATAGAGGATTTAAAGCAACAATCAAAAGGATACTCACTGGGCTTCAGAAAAAAATGGAAGACTTCAGAGTGGCCCTTACCAGAGATAAAAGAGTTACAAAACAGTGAAAAATGAAAAATGCAATAACTGAGATTTGAAACAGACTGAAGGCAATGACCACCAGGATGGAAGCAGCAGAGGAATGAATAAGTGATACAGAAGATAAAATAATGGAAAATGAGGAAGCTGAACAAAAGAGAGAAAGAAGAATTACAGAAGAGAAGAATAAACTTAGGGAACTCAGTGACTCCTTCAAATGTAATAATAATCGTACCATAGGAGTCCCAGAAGGAGAGAGAGAAAAGGGTCAGGAAATATTTTTTCAGGAAATAATAGCTGAAAACTTCCCTAATCTGGTGAAGGAAATAGGTATCCAAATCCAGCAGGCACAGAGAATTCCCATCAAAATTGACAAAAGCAGGCCAGCTCCAAGACATATTATAATAAATTTGAAAAATATAGTGATAAAAAAATCCTAAAAGCAGCAAGACAAAAGAAGTCCCTAACTTACAAGAGAAGACCCATAAGGCCAGCTGCAGATATCTCAACAGAAACTTGACAAGCCAGAAGAGAGTGGCATGATATATACAACATGCTGAATGGGAGAAATCTGCAGCCAAGAATCCTCTATCCAGCAAGGCTATCGTTCAGAATATGAGAAATAGAGTTTCCCAGACAAAAAAAAGCAAAGGAATCTGTGACCAGTAAACCAGCCCTGCAAGAAATTTTAAAAGGACTCTTTGAATGGAAAGACCAAAAGTGACAAAGACTAAAAAGGAACAGAGAAAATCTCCAGAAACAAAACAATAAAATGGCAATACATACATATCTATCAGTAATCACTCTGAATATAAATGGACTAAAAACTCCAATCAAAAGACATAAGGTGTCAAAATGGATAAAAAACAAAAACAAAAAAAACAAGACCTATCTATATATGCTGCCTACAAGAGACTCATTTTAGCCATAAAGTCACCTGCATATTGAAAATGAGGGAATGGAGAAACATTTATCATGCAAATGGATATCAAAAGAAAGCTATAGTAGCAATACTTCTATCAGACAAACTAGATTTTAAGCTGAAGACTGTAACAAGACATGAAGAAGGGCATCATATCATAATAAAGGGGACTTTCCAACAAGAAGAACCACTGTAAATATTTATGCCCCCAACATGGGAGTGAGCACCCAAATTTAAAGCAACTAATAACAAACATAAGGAAACTGGTAATAATAATAGTGGGGGACACTTAGGACAATGGACAGATCATCTAGGCAGAAAATCAAGGAAACAATGGCTTTGAATGACATACTGGACCAGATGGACTTAATAGATATATTCAGAATATTTTATCCTAAAACAGCAGAACACACATTCTTGTTAAGTACACATGGAATATTCTCCAGAATAGATCACATAGCAGTGCACAAAATAGGCCTCAACAAGTACAAAAAGATTATGATCATACCATGCATCTTTTCTGACCACAACACTATGAAACTTGAAGTCAACCACATAAAAAAATTTGGAAAGACCACAAATACTTGGAGGTTAAACCACATGCTACTAAAGAATGGATGGGTCAATCACGAAATCAAAGAAGACATAAAAAAATACATGGAGGGCACCTGGGTGGCTCAGTCATTAAGCGTCTGCCTTCGGCTCAGGTCATGATCCCAGGGTCCTGGGACTGAGTCCCACATCGGGCTCCCTGCTTGGCAGGAAGCCTGCTTCTCCCTCTCCCACTCTTCCTGCTTGTGTTCCCTCTCTCGCTGTCTGTTAAAAAATAAAAAAATCTTAAAAAAAAAGAAAGAAAAGAAAATGTTCCTAAGAATTATTATTAAAAAAAAATACATGGAAACAAATAAAAATGAAAACACAATGGTCCAAAACCTTTAGGATGTAGCAAAGGCAATCATAAGAGGGAAGTATATAGTACTACAGGCCTACCTCAAGAAGAAAAAATCTCAAATAAACAACCTAACCTTATACCTAAAGGAGCTAAAAAGAATAAAGCCTAAAGCTAGCACAAAAAGGGAAATAATAAAGATTAGAGCAGAAATAAATGATATAGAAATTAGGAAAACAATAGAACAGATCAATGAAACCAGAAGCTGGTTCTTTGAAAGAATTAATAAAATTGATAACCCTCTAGCCTGACTTATCAAAAAGAGAAATGACCCAAATAAATAAAATCACAAATGAGGAGAAATAACAACCAACACCACAAAATACAAACAGTTATAAGACAATATTATGAAAAATTAAATGTCAACAAATTGGACAGTCTCAAGAAATAGATATTCCTAGAAACATAGAAACTACCAAAACTGAAACAGGATTAAATAGAAAATTTGAACAGACTGATAACCAGCAAAGAAATTGAATCAGTAATCAAAAATATCCCAACAAACAGCAGTCCAGGATCAAAAGACTTCACAGGGGAATTCTACTAAACATTTAGAGAAGAGTTAATACCTATTCTTCTCAACTACTCCAAAAAAATAGAAATGGAAGGAAAACTTCCCAATTCATTCTATAAGGCCAGCATTACCCTGATACCAAAACCAGACAAAGACTCCACCAAAAAAAGAGAACTACAGACCAATATCCCTAATGGACATGGATGCAAAAATCCTCAATAAATTACTAACAAATCAAATCTAACAATACATTAAAAGAATCATTCACCACGATGAAGTGGGATTTATTCCTGAGATTCAAGGGTGGTTCAATACTCATAAATCAATCATCATGATACACCACAATAAAAGGATAAAAACCATATGATCCTTTTAATAGATACAGACAAAGCATTTGACAAAGTACCACATCCATTCATGATAAAAAACCTCAACAGAGTAGGGTGAGAGGGAACATAACTCAACATCATAAAGGCCATATAGGAAAGACACACAGCTAGTATCACCCTCAATGGGGAAAAATGGAGAGCCTTTCCTCTATGGTCAGGAGAAAGACAAGGATGCCCACTCTCACCATTGTTACATAACAGTACTAAAGTCCTACTATCAGCAAGCAGACAACAAAAAAGAAAAGGCATCCAAATTGGCAAGGAAGAAGTCCAGCTTTCATTATTTGCAGATGATAAGATACAATATATAGAAAACACAAAAGAATCTACCAAAAAATTTCTGGAAGTGATACATGAATTCAGTAAAGTCTGGATACAAAATCAATGTACAGAAATCTGTTGTGTTTCTGTATACCAAAAATGAAGCAGCAGAAAGAGAAATCAAGGAATCAATCCCATTTACAATTGCACCAAAACCTGTAAGATACCAAGGAATAAACCTGACCAAAGAGGTAAAAAATCTGCATGCTGAAAACTACAAAACAATGATGAAAGAAATTGAAGATGACACAAAGAAATGGAAAAATATTCCATGCTCATGGATTGGAAGAACAAATGGTTAAAATATCTATACTACCCAAAAAATCTACACATTTAATGCAATCCCTATCAAGGAGGGAGAAGGGAGGAGGAGGGAGTAAGGGAAGGGGAGAAAAGAGGAAGGAGGGGGAGGGGGAAGAGGAGGACTGATGTAACAATTCCCAGCAAAATGTTAGCAAACCAAAATCAACAATACATTTAAAGAATCATGCACCATGATCAAGTGGGATTTATTCTAGGAATGCAATGACAGTTCAACACACCCAAAATCAATGTGATACAACACATCAACAAAATGAAGGATAAAAAGCCCTTGATCATTTGATCATTTCAATAGATGCAGAAAAATCATTTGACAAAATTCAACATCCACTTATGAATACCAAAAAAAACCCCAACAACTCAAAAAAGTGTGTATAGAGGGAATGTACCTCAAGATAATAAAGTCCATATATGACAAACCTGCAGCTCACATCATATTCAATGATGAAAAGCTGAAAAGCTGTATAGTTTTCCTCTAGTATCAGGAATAAGACAAGGATACCCACTGTTGATAATTTTATTCAGCACAGTACTAGAAGTCTTGACCAGAGTAATTAGGCAAGAAAAAAAATGCATCCAAATCAGAAAAGAACAAGTAAAACTGTTACTATTTTCAGATGATATAATATTATATAGAGAAAACCCTAAAGTCTCCACGAAAAACTTGCTAGAATAAACAAATTTAGTAAAGTGGCAGAACATAAAACCAGCACACAGAAGTCAGCTGCATTTCTACACACTAATAACAAACTATCATTGAGAAATGAAGAAAACAATCCCATTTACAATTGCATCAAGCAAATAAAATAACTAGGAATAAATTTAGCCAAGGAGGTAAAAGACCTGTACAATGAAAATAGTAAAATGTTAATGAAAAAAGTTGAAAGAATACAAATAAATGGAAAGATATTCCATGCAAATGGATTAGAAGAATTAAAATGTTAAAATGTCCATAGTACACAAAGAAGTCTACAGATTCAATTCAATCTCTACTAAAATTCCAATGGTATTTTTCACAGACAGAACGAACCCTAAAATTTGTATGGAACCACAAAAGACCCCAATAATCAAAGCAATATCAAGAAAGAACAACAAAGCTAGAGGCATATGCTTCTGGATTTCAAACTATATTAGAAAGCTATAGTAATTGAAACAGTATGGTACTGACATAAAAACACATAGATCAACTGAACAAAATAGAGAGCCCAGAAATATATCTACACATATATGATCAATTAATTTGCAAGAAAGGAACCAGAATATACAATGGAGAAAGGGAAATCATCAATAAATGTTACTGATAAAACTCAATGGTCACATGCACAATAAAGAAAATGGACCACTATCTAACACCATAGGAAACTAACTCAAAATGGATTGAAAACTCAAACTAAGACCTGAAACCACAGAAATCCAGGAAGAAAACATAGGCAGTAAGTTCCTTGACATCAGTCTTGGTAATGATTTTTTTTTTATTTACCACCAAAAACAAAGGCAACAAATGTAAAAATAAACAAGTGAGACCATATCAAACTAAAAAGCTTCTGCATAACAAAGAAAATCATCAACAAAATGGAAAGACCACCTACCAAATTAGAGAATATATTTATAAATCACATACCTGATAAGAGTTAATATCTAAAATATATAAAGAACTCATACAACTCAAAGCAAAAACAATCTCATTAAAAACTAGGCAGAGGATCTAAATAAACATTTTTCCAATGAAGATATACATATGGCCAACAAGTACATGGAAAGGTGTTCAACATCACTAATCATCAGGGAAATGCAAATCAAAACCACAGTGAGATATCATTTCATACCTGTTAGAATGGCTGTTATCCAAAAGGACAAGAAATAAGTGTTGGTGAGGATGTGGAGAAAAGAAAATCCTCTTGCACTGTTGATAAGAATATAAATTGGTGCAGCCACTATGGAAAACAGTATGGAGATTCCTCAGAAAATTAAAAATAGAACTGCTGTATAATCTAGCAATTTCATTTCTGGGTGTTATCTGAAGGATAAACACCTTTAGATGTTATCTGAATTCAGATGTTATCTGAATAACATCTGAATTGTCTGCACTCCCTGTTCACTAAAGCATTACTTGTAATGGCCAAGACATGAAAGCAACCTAAGTGTCCACCGATGGATGAATAAATTGTGATACACACACACACACGCACACACACACACACACACAGGAAAATTATTCAGCCAGAAAAAAGGAAACCTCGCCATTTGTGACAACATGGATGGACCATGAAAACATTAAGTATATCAGACAAAGACAGTGTGGAATCTAAAAAACTAAACAAAACCAATCTGATAGGGAGAGAACAGATTGGTGGTTGCCAGAGGTGGGGGTGAAGGGTGAGCAAAATGGGTGAAGGGGATCAAAAGGTATGAAATTCCAATTATAAATAAGTCATGGGATGTAATGTACAACATGGTGACTATAATACTGGATTGTTTTTGAAAGTTGATAAAAAAAATAGTTGGTTGCTAAAAGTAGATCTTAAAAGTTCTCATCACACACACAAAAGTTTCTAACTATGTATGACAATGAATGTCAGCCAGACTTTATTATAGGGATCATTCTGCAATATATACAGATGTCAATCATTATGTGTACACTGGAAACAAATCTGTTACATGTCAATTATATCCTTAAATAAGTGTGACTTGGGGATCAAAGAGGGAATGCATACTCAATTTTGTGATATAATGCCAAATGTATCTCCTTAGCAATTGCCCTATTTTGAATTTCTTCCAGCAAAGAAGTCGAGTACATGTTTCTTCATAGTTTTACCAACAGAAGGTATTGTCAAGCTTTTGGACTTCTGCCAGTCTAATGGTATCTCCTTGAGTGATTCTAATTATTCTCTCATAAGATTTAGTTTTTTCATATGTTTAAAAGCTATTTGCCTTTCTTATGTTTTTAACGACTACTTATTCATGACTTTTATCCATTCTTCTATCAGGTTTAGTCTTTTCTTAATTTTTAAGCATTCCTTTTGTATCAGAGTTATGGACACTTTGTGAAACAAGCTGCAAAAGTTTTCCTTCGACTTTCCTGATGGCATTTTTCTGCATAAAGTTTTACTTAATAAAGTTCATCACTTTTTATTTTGCTTCTGAATTTTGAATCATAGTTAAAAACACATCAAATTATAAAATTTACCAATGTTTTCTGCTAGTAGTTTTAGGTTTCATTTTTTTTATGTTGTTGTCTCTGATCCATTTGAAATTTGACATATCATGGACAGATCCAGCTTTATGTTTTTTTTTCTAAATGGCTACCTAGTTGTCCTGGCACCATTTATGCAATAGCCAATATTTTCTCCAATTACGTCTAATGCTACATTTATCATATGTCAAATTTCCATATGCACAGATTTCTCCTTCTGGACCCTGTACTCTATTCAGTTGATTAATTTTTCTTATCATGGGTAAATTCACTACTTTACTATGGATAGTTTATTGTATTTTTTATTAAGTTTTTTATTTTAATTTCAGTATAGTTAACATAGTGCTATATTAGTTTCAGGTGTACAATATAATGAATCAACAAATTCTATACATCATTACTCAGTGCTCATCATAAGTGTACTTTTAATCCCCTTCACCTATTTCACCCAACCCCCCACACACCTCCCTTCTGATAGGATTTAAATGAGTACATGCAGTTATTTTTTTTCCAATAAGAACATTTTTTACTTGAAGCATACTTCAGAATACATGGCTGTAAAAGATTTATATAAAACATTCGATCCAAGAAAAACAGAATACACATTTTCTTCAAGTACACACAGAAGAATCCCCTGGTTAAATCACACTAAAAGAGACATAACAAATATTAAAACTTTAAGAAGACTAAAATCATACCAAGTGTTTTTTCCACCCACGATGGAACAAAACTAAAGATCAATGGTAAAACAAACCTGGAAGATCTACAATGTAAATATTAAATATTTAATATGTAAATACTAAACAATACACTACTGTACAAGCAAAGGGCCAAATAAGGAATCAAACAGCAAATCAAAATATGTCTCAAAAGAAAAAAATACCCACAATATTCTAAAACCTATGGGATGCACCAAAAGTAGGCATTAGAGTGAAATTTATGCTATAAATGCTCATATTAAGAAAAAAAGTTCAAATAAACAACATTACACAACAAGGAACTAGAAAAAGAAGAAACTTAGCTGGAATTTAGTAGAGGAAGGAAATAACAAAGAAAATTCAGAAATCAAGACTAAACAACATAAAAAAATTGTCATTATTTTCAATGTTAAAAAATTAAACTGGCAATGCTTTAACTACATTAAGAAAAAAAAGAAGGCTCAAAAACCAAAATGAGAAATGGAAGAGAAAACAATACAACAGATACCACAGAAACGCAGAGCGTGATAACAGATTACTATAAATAATCGTATACTAACAAATCAGATAACTTGGGAGAAAAAAGAAATAGATAACTCCTAAAAATGCACAAGTTGCCAAGTTTGAATAATGAATCTTGAATCCAAGAAAGTAGGAAATCTTCTTAGACCAGTAACAACAATGAAAGTTGAATTTGGAATCAAATCTCCCAGCACAGAAAAGCCCAAGACCATTGGTTTCATGGTTGCAAACATTAATGCTGGAGTGGTGGGGGGGTGGGAGGGTGGGGTGGCTGGGTGATAGACATTGGGGAGGGTATGTGCTATGGTGAGTGCTGTGAATTGTGTAAGACTGTTGAATCACAGACCTGTACTTCTAAAACAAATAATACATTATATTAAAAAAAAAAAAAAAGAAGAAGAAAGCAGGAAGGGAAAAATGAAGGGGGAGAAATCAGAGCGGGAGTTGGACCATGAGAGACTATGGACTACTGAGAAACAAACTGAGGGTCCTAGAGGGGAGGGGGGTGGGAGGATGGGTTCACCTGGTGATGGGTAAATGGAGCACTGGGTGTTATATGCAAACAATGAATCATGGAACACTGCATCAAAAACTAATGATGTAATATATGGGGATTAACATAACAATAAAAAAATTAAAAAAAAAAACTAATGACGTAATGTATGGTGACTAATATAACATAATAAAAAAACAATGACAATCTTTTTTTGATAAAAATCTTACAAATAATGAAAATAGAGGGAACACATTCAAAATCATTCCACAAGGTCAGTACCACCCTAAAACCCAGGGTAAAAATAATACAAGAACAAAACAGTCTAGTTTGTCAGATATAAGTATTGTTACTCAGACTTTCTTTTGACAACCATTTGCATGATGTCTCTCCACCCCATCACCTTCCATCCACGTGTCTTTATGTCTAATAGAAGTCTCTTGTAGGCAACATATAAATGGATTTTTTTTTTTTATCCACTCTGACACCCTATGTAACTTACTGTATTTCTAACATCTACTGGAACTCATTTTTCCCCCCAGGGTTTTATTCCTATTTGGGCATGTTTATTTTTCCACATGAACTTTAAAATTAACTTGTCTGGAAAGAAAAAAAGTAGTGTTTTACTGAATTCATGCTAAATTTACATATTACCTTAAGGTAAATTTATATTTTTATGATTTTAAGTCCTATTCAAGAACAAGAACTAAGTGTCCAAGTCTACTTTTATATGTATTTGAAGACACACAGCAAATATCATGTATATAATAACAATGATAATAATAATAATAAGCAGTAAATTTCCAGATGCTTACATTGTGCCAAGCAGTGTCCTAAGTGCTTTACCTGTATTACTTTGTTTAAACCTCACAAAAATACTTTGGGCTTTGTGTTATCATCCAGATTTTATCAATAAGAAAACTAATAATTATAGATTAAATAAGATTATAAATAAGGATAGATATGCAAACTGACTAATCATTTTTGAAGCCGAATTACCATTTTCATCAATCATACTGACAAATATAAAAAGTCTAATAATAATAGAGTGTTGCCGAACCTATGAGAACCCTGGTAGTCTCACATATTTCGGGGGAAGAGAGTATTAATTGTTGTAACCTTCTGTTAAATGCATATATGACTTACAAACGGGAATTTCTGATAGGATTTCTCATATAGTATCACATGTATACAAATATGAAAGTATTTTTATCATTGTATTTTTCTAGGTGCAAAGGACTAAAACAATGTAACTGTCCATGGTTAAATGAAGTAGGTTACATGAAGATACGAGATACTTGATAGCCATTATTGAATATGAAGTCAATCCCAATGTACTGATTATGGAAAGACTGTTAAGACTTTAAAGGGATAAAGGTGAAGAATTGTGGGAATAGTCTTCTCTCATTTACCCTGTTAAAATAAGACAACATGCTTGCATATGCTTGTGAAGTTTCTGGAAGGCATAACAGAATTTTGTCTCTGGAGAAGGCACTGAAGGTCTGAAGTAAGAGACACATTTACTCTTCATCATGCAGTGATATTTTTTTTTTTTTGCCATATGCAAGTATTACCTTTGAGATTTTAAAAGAAAATATTAGAAACAGAGAAAGTAGTGGTAGGATTTAAAACAAAACCAGCTTCTGGGACAAGCATCTAGCCCAATGTGGCTGTGTTGAAGGGAGAGCCGTGTTGTTTGCAATGTTGAAGTTCTGTGTGTTAAAGTTAGAGGATATACCCTCAGCACCTGAAATCCAGGGACTCTCTACTGACCTCTGACTCTAGGAACAGTTCCCATGAGAAGTGGAAATCGGTTGAGAGGGTGAGAAGCATCGTGTATATTTGGTTTTACCTGACAGAGAAATCAGGTGCTGTGAGGCCAGCTTCAGAACTGACGGTGGCGATTAGAGTTGTGAGAGTACTGCTGATAAACTGAAGAAATGTTGGGGAGCTCAGGGCTGCTTCTGCAGACTGGGAAGCTTGCTTAGCAGGTGGGACTCCACCAGCTTTAGGCTCACTTGCAAAAGCTTTCCGCCAAATGCAAAACCCACACAATAAGCAGTTTTCAAACTACATCCCTAGAGACTAAGCTTGTTAAAATTCTTCCCTAAACAAATATGTATTTGAAAAATGGGAAAATACTTATTTCACAGTTATCTTTTTTGTGGCCCTAGGGACAACTTAGAGAGTCTCCTGTTAAACAAGGATCAACCTGAGGCACATATTGGCTGACGCTGGCAGGGGGTCAGTCCTGGGCCCTATGTTGCTTAAGGATGTCTTGTCCTCTGCGAAAGGTCAGGCTCATGGGGTACAAATGGCACCAAGCAGGCAGGAAGGAAGCAGCATTTTGGACACAAGAACAGAATTCAAATTATGTTAGTAAATTGAAAAGGCGAAGAAGAAAAACAAACAGAAGGAGGGGGAGAAAAAGAAGTACTTAAGATGGGAAAAGAAGGGGCGCTTGGGTGGCTCAGTCAGTTAAGCATCCGACTCTTCGTTTCTGCTCAGGTCATGATCTCAGGGTCCTGAGATCGAGCCCTGCCTTGGGCTCTGCACTCAGGGCAGAGTCTGTTTGAGTTTTTCTCCCCTCTCTGCCCACCCCCACCCACCTCTAAAATAAATAAAAAAAAATTAAAAAAAAAAAAAAAAAAAAACGGTGTGGAAAAGGAAATAGCTGAAACCCAGGTGAAGAACTGCTCACAATTAAACCTGAGGGTCAGAGTAGGAAACAAGCCTTTGGTCAGTGTTTTGCCAGAAAACCCATGCTGTAAGTCAGAGACAATGGAAGAACATCATTCTTTTATATCAAGAGCTAGTCAGGCATCATTCTGAGCTCTCTTTTTATTTCTGGGTTCTAATGTCTGCCTGTAAGGATATTAAATAAATCAGACATGGTGCTAGGGCTGAGAAATAGGACCTAAATGGAACTATAGGAGCAGCAAATATCATGTACATAGATTTCTAAGAAGCATTATGTGAGTGGCTTCAGGAAGGGTATCTTAACCTCATAGTAGCTGAAAAGTCTACAAGGAAGGTTCATGTCAGGGCACCACTATGTTTTAATGGTGATGAATTAAGCCGCCATTCTCATTCAAATACCCCTGGGAGTGGGTTAAGGAGATAAGTGCCTTTGTACTATAGAGTGCCACGGAGCTCTATACTTCTTATTCATAATACTTACTGAAATTGTAAATAAATAATTCTTTCTACAAATATTTGAGTACCTACTGAGTGCCAAGCACTATTCTAGGCAGTTAGTATATATAATCCCTTTAAATTCTATTTTCTAGCCAGTTCTTTGTAGTGTTCATCTCTTCCTTAAAGTAATAAATCTTATACAGCTAGTAAAAGCCAGCTGACACTCTCAATTTTGCCTGGAGATCTCTTTGTGCAAATCCAAAACATCATTAGTTACATGTTCCATCTTCCAAGTTACCACAGGGGACTGCTTTCCCAAGTATTTCATAATTATATCCAATGGCTTCAATTTTTCCAGTTTCCTACAGCAATTTCTTTGACATTTTTTCCAGCCTCGGGCCATTTTCCGAGATGAGACCAATGATGTAGTATAGGTTTTAACACCTCACTCTTGGCATCAATTCCTGTAGAATCTCTCTTTTGTCACCAAAAAGTCATATAACAATCAACTGCAGAGCATAGTTGCTTAAAACAGTAAGTGAATGCTCAGGAACCTGGACAGGTATGCTGGTCATGACTAAGCTCATTTGTGTCTCTGGTCAGCTGCAGGTTGGCTATACAGCTTTGCTGATCTACAGGGGACTCATTTTAGGTCACTGGAGTGACCTGACACTCTACCACCCATCTTATGTTCTTTAGTGACACAACCCAGGTTTGCACTTGAGGCAATCAGAGAGAAGCAACAGAGCAAGTAGAAACGAGCAAGACTTCTCTGCTTGCCTCATATTCATCAAAGCAAATCACATGGCTGAACTCACAATCAAAGAGAAGGGAACTCTTCTCCACGTCTAGGTGATAGGTGAGAGCAGCCATAAAGTCACATGTGAAGGGCACGGATACGGGGGGGGGGAATGATAAGTAATTGGGGATATTAACACAGTAAATATACCAAGAGACTACTGCCATAATTCATATAAAAAATTATGTTTTGGTGGCAGTGGGAATGGTAAAAAAAAAAAAAAAAAATCTGGTTCTTTATGGCAGTTGAGATAGAATAGTCTGACCAACCAGATGGACATGCAAGAAAGAGAAAAACTGATGTTGACTAAAGTTTGGCCTGAGTATGTGGGACAATAGACTTGGTATTAATTGAGGTAGAAAGACTGAACAATAAACAGGTGTGAAGGAGACTATCAGGACCTTCATTTTGGACACTGTCCCAGTTAAAGTAACTGCAAAACACAGCACATCAAAACTGAGTGGCTTATTAACAGCAACCACATTGATATTGCTCACAAATCTGTGGTTTGGGCAGGGCTCAAGAGCAATAACTCATCTCTGACCCATTTGACATCAGCTAGAAAGGCTTGAAGGCAGGAAGCTGGAACCATCTAAAGGCTTGCTCTGTTATGTGTCTGGCAGTTGATGCTGGGAAGACTCATACAGCTGAGGCCTGGGGATCCTCAGGCATCTCTCTGTGTGATCTCATCACATAGTCTCTATAATATGGTGGCTTCAGGGTAGCCAGATATCTTACATGTCAACCCAGGACTGCCAAGGTATGGCTTTGAAGAAGATAGGCAGAAGTTTAGTAACCTTATTTGTTTTTCTAAACAAGTCTCAGAAGTCATACACACATCACTATATTCATTAGAAGTAAGTCACTAAGGTCAGTTCACTTTCAAGAAAAGGGGATTTAGATTTCCCCTTAGGGGAAGGAATTGTCAAGGCATTTGTGGACATCTTTTTCAAGCCCCCACAAGCATGATAAGCAACATGTACATTAGAGCTCATATTTACCAACCTGGATTTGAGAGCAGAGATCCAAGCTGGGAATATAAATTTAAGAGCCAATGAAGAGATCCATATACCAAGTCTTAGACACTCCAAAACTTAAAGGCTGGGGAGATGAGGCAGTAGCAGCAATGAAGGTGAGAATGAATGGTTAAAAAAAATTCTGTGGGGAAAAGCAAAAAGTATAATTTTTCTATAATTATTTTCCAGATAAAATGTAAGCTATATAATGGCAACAACTGTTATCTTTCTCTTTGTAAATTTCCAACACAATGTCTGTAGAAACTCAAAAATAAATAGTTTTTGGATAAATAGATGTTGAACTATAGAAAGATTCAGGGCAGGGACTCAGTGGCTGGGAAGATGGGAAGGACATTATGGTGAGGAGTCTAATTCTTGGAATATACATAAAGCAGTTAGAAATGCATTTCTGGAATCCTGTAGTAAGTCTGAGTCAACTGGTATATCGCAGAAATAGAATGTGACATATCAGGAGAGGATAAATGCTCCAAAGGAGGAAGGTAACAGAGAAATCAATGACACAGTCTTGAGGAGTACAACTTCTTACACTGCTCCCCAGTACCCCAATCTCCAAATGATCTCACTGGTGTTTAACTTTCTAGCCTCACCTTTTATCTTCCCTCCCTCTTAATTCTTAGGCTCTAGTGACAATAAGTACCCTTTCTTTTCCAAAATGACCTTGTTGACCTGTGGCTTGACCAGGAATTATTATTTTTTTTAACCACTATTTGACATGATTTGCCACATTTCAGGTATGTTTGGTCAATGGTCTCATCTGTCCTTGCTGTTTGGTCTAGGATCAGGAGCAAAATGACAGCAAGGGAGAATGAAGTTGGAGTCTAGCATATCAAGACCAAATGGTTAAAGGATAGGCAGGATGGGAACAGAAAACAGGAAGAGAACATACATGGAATGTATGTAACATGCACTGTACATGTTACATTATTTAATTCTCACAACAACCATGTGAATTTGCTATTAACTCTCTTTTACAGAAAAGAAAATAGAAGGTAAATTTTTCCTAGGTCACATAGCTAGTGGTTGGCTCCAATACTCAGAAGCACCAAATATAATAGGTATGGGAATTCAGTCATGGGAAGCTAGTGTTCAAAGTAGAGATTAGTTATCAACATCTAGGTCCAATCCTTGGGCTCTCAGAGGGCAAGCTAGAATCACAAGGGGAAGTAACTGGAAAGTAACAGGTCAGGCACTATAATTTTGAGTAAATGAAATCATAGTTGACATTTCTAATAGAATTATAGTATCTGCATGAGTCCTTTTGAACAGCATCTAGAGATAGCATTTGCCTTTCATATGTTTGTGATCATTAGCCATTTTGAAAGATAGAGTTGGTGGAGATATTTACAGAACTGCACATATATTTATAGTTCCCTATACAATCATAGGTGAGCAGAAACTTCACTGTTCAATTAATGGCTGTTTAAATAATAGCCTGAATCCCTGGATCAACTCTTGTTGAGATAATAAAGCTTTGCAAAATAACAGCAGGAATACAGAGAAATGCTCTTGGAAACCATGTTATAATGTCTAATAGTAGGAAATTTGGTCCACAATAATGTGACCTGAGGTTAATACACATAAGCACAGGAGGTCTTCTCTTTTATTACAATAGAAGGCTTGAGTAATCAAACAAGTATTTATTGAGAATTATGTATGAGGTACCATGGGTGGATAGAAAGATGAAATAGCCTTTGTCCTCAAAGAGCTTACCACACGTAACTGGCAGTCCCAGGTAACAAACTCACATGTAAGAGAAGAGTAAAACACATAGTAATTACCCTCCCCAAACTCCCGTAAAAGAAAGAAATCACTATGGGTAGGGGATAGTCTGGGGAGAAGTCCCACAGACTGGGAAGAAACAAACACCAGAGTAGAGAAGGTGTATAGTGGGTTCTGCGTGCGGTGAGTGGCCAAGTCTAGCTCAAAGGGAGGATTCACACTGCACATCAACAGAACTTGAGACCTGAACAGAAAAGTGGTCCTAGCTTTAGAGTTTGAACTCAATCCACTGAAGAAATTTATGCAGAGATATGACATAATAAAACATTTTTAGGAAGTGTTTTTGGTAAAATATTCAAAATGAACTGGTCCTTCTAGTATTTCCTCTCCCCCTCCCATCTAGAAAAATAATGTAACTTCAATCTATGTACCAAAGAAATGATCTGTCATTTTCTGTATAATAAGATCCTTTCCATTTCCTCCGTGACTCTTCAAGATCCAAAAACGATATATTTATGGAATTCTCAACCTCCATATTCAATTCTAATTTTATACCAAATTCATTTGTGTATAATCAAACTGGTCCATCCACTGGTCTTACATTAAAAATGATATCAATCCAGGGCACCTGGGTGGTGCAGTCGGTTAAGGGTCCGATCTTTGTTTCAGCTCAGGGCCGTGAGATAGAGCCCCACATCAGGTTCCAGACTCAGTGGGGAGTCTGCTTAAAGATTCTCTTCCTCTGCCCATTCCCTTTCTCTCTCTCTCATTAAAATAAATCTTTTTAAAAAAATTAAAAATGATATCAATCCTTTGAAAAATTGCTGTGCTGTTATGAAATTTTAGAAAACTATATAGGCCAAGTAACTCAAAACAACCTCAAGAACTAATTCCAGCCATCCCCCTATCCTGGCTGAGGATCCACGGATACTGAATTTCTTCAGTATCTCTTGGCTCTACACAGATTCGTGTTAAAACTGGATCTAAGGGAATGGGGAGATCAAGTAATAAATGACTAAAAAATGATGCACAGAAAATATAGAGCAAATTCCTAGCACATAGCAAAGATTACTGATGCCACCCTGAGCACAAAATTCAGCCTCAAATAGCCAAATGGTTCCAATGGGAGAACCTGGGATGGGTTGGGATAATCATCTCATTCATGAAAAGCTCCTTAGAGAAATGAAAGCTCCTGAAAGAAATGGCAAGAAGGAAATTGGAATTAGCCTACATAGACACACACACAGGAAAAGGGAGTAGAAATAGATGGAGCACTTTTGTAACAATTTGGTCAACAACACGACATTTTTTGGTGATATGGTCTGCTTCCAGGTTTTGAAAATCTTCTCAAGTATGTGGATCTGAGTCTGAGAAGAAAGTGGAATAACTGGGAGTACCACAAAGTGAAGGTCAAAGCAGAATGCAGTAGTAAACATCAGTTTCTTTGAACACAGGATACGGAGACCTAAAGGCCACTTGGGTGTCATGACTATGAATGATGTTATTTGTATTTCTCATATATGAAATTAAAAAAAAAATAGCAGTAGGCATCGGAAGGAAATAAAAGAGTTATCCAGAAAACACAGTTTTTTTTTAAGCAGTAGACAACTTGACTTTATGATCCTAAATCATGATGATTTGCCTAAATTCTCTGAGTAAAACAGAGCAGAAATCAAGAAACAGTCATCAGTTGCTAGCTCAGAATTGTTTCAGGCTCCAGGCTAACAATTCTATCAGCCTCTACATAAGACCCTTTTGTGTCAGTTCCTTTATAATCCAACCACCACTTCACATCTTCCATATGGCAGACATTGAGCAAAGTACTTCATATTACATTAATATTTATATTCCCATAGTATAGTGATTATTGTTATGTTCATTTTACAGATGAGGCTTATAGAGGTAAAGTTAGTGATTCTCAAAGGCATACGTGGGGACATCCCAAGTGCATTTCTCAAAAGCAAGGCTGGCTCTTAGAATTACCCAAGGAGTTGATTAAACTAAAGACTCTTGGCTCTACACAGATTTTGTATATTAGAGATTATCAACTTTGGTTCAAAAATCTTCTACTTTAAAAAAAAATTGTTTTCCAGAAAATTAAGATGGGAAGGATTCAGAGACTAAGTTACTTGCACAGTTAGTAAGTCATGAAGTGAGAGTTTGCAGGTTTCTCTTCCTTGACAGCCCATATTCTATTTTATATAGTTTGTTTTTCCTGCTCTATCTTGTATGTTCTCAAGCCACTCCCATGGACTACTTGGACTTCAGATATATTACCTTGGCTCCACTTTGGGCTTCTCATCTTCCCTTTTATAATCTGACCTCAGGAGAGTAATATTTTCAGTATTCATTGAAGGCATATCTGTAGCCTACTACTGTAGCCTACTATTGATCCAGAGGCCCCAATTCTCAAAGTGACTCTGTAGGACTCCATGTATATGGTCATGTGTGAAGTAAAGCCATGATATCTCAATTTGCTCCTTTAAATAACCACCAGTGAAAACATGAGAAGAAAAGAGAGAATCCCATTGTTGAAACATATTTTAAGAATAAAGAAAGACTCTGAAATGGATATAAGCTTGGGACTCATGGTGTTCTTGTTTCTGCTAACATTTTGGATAAGGGATGTACTGATAACCAGGGAGAAGCAAGAGCCAGGACAAGAGACTGAAAGACACAGGGCAGTCTAGCCACAGTGTGTAGGTGACTCTTCTATACTGGAAAGCCTCTTAAAGATGGGTGCCATGAGGCTCTGTAAACTGAAAGGGCATGATCTTATTCCTTCACAGGAATACACTGCCTGGTCTATGTTGCACTTCAGGAGAGAATAATTATTTGTAACCAAAAATATCCAAAGACTACCAGAAAAGTCAATCTGCCTGGTCTATGTTGCACTTCAGGAGAGAATAATTATTTGTAACCAAAAATATCCAAAGACTACCAGAAAAGTCAATCACATATTCAAGTATATCTTTGAGGAATATGGTTCATCTAGGGATCCATGGTCCTTATTCTGTAATGCAGAGATTGAGAAAACAGAATAATTATTTGGGTATCTGCTCTTCTTCCACACTGGGAAATAGAAGAAGCAACCTTTTATTTGTATTACCAATGACATTCATCAGAGAACTGTCTTCAAATGTGTCATTGGCAATGACACTGCCTTTGAGCAAAACTTTATAAAGAATATCAACACAGGAGGACGTGGTGAAGCCCAAAAGTAGTTTGTCAGTCAGAGAAAGACAAATACCATATGATTTTACTCATATGTGGAATTTAAGAAACAAAACAGATGAACATAGGGGAAGGGAAGGAAAAATAAAATAAGACGAAAACAGAGAGGGAGGCAAACCATAAGAGACTCAACTCTAGGAAACAAACAGGCTTGCTGAAGGGGAGGTGGGGGCATAGGGTAACTGGGTGACGGGCATTAAGGAGGACATGTGATGTAATGAGCACTGGGTGTTACGTGCAACTGATGAATCGCTAAATTCTACCCCACAACTAATGATACAGTCTATGTTACCTAAATTGAATTTAATTTTTTTTAAAGTAGTTTGGCTAGAAAGATGGATGTGGAAGTCAGAGGTCTGCCCAGAGGAAATGGTATCTGCATATCTAGGACAACAAGCAGATGGAGCTGAATTGTGAAAAGGACAAGAAGGCTTGAAAGAGCCATGATTCTCTAAGAGCACTGTTACCTTTTTCACCCAACAACCTCAAATCCTTCATCTTTCATTTTCTCTCCCATTGATAGGTCTTTGGCATCCCTTCTTGTATTTCCAAAGAATACTGGAGGGTATGTTTTATTGTTAATTTTCATAAATATGTTGTAATGTTAAGTTTTAAAATTGTATAGTGATTAAGAAAAAACTCTTGTAAAAAAGAGTTTCTTTTCCTTACTCTTCTACAGTCAATTGCAAGTAGAAATAAACTGTCTATATAGCAAGCCTATTTCTCCAAATGCTGTATGAAATTAGACAGCTAAAAATATATTCCATCTTTTTCAAGCATATCAAGTAGTTACAATATGTCAGGTTGTTACTTTGAAAATGATTGTGATATCAAAAATGAAAGATGAGGATTTCAGGTAGGAAAGAGGCAGTGATAGCTAGGGGAGATTTTATCTATAAAAGATATTATCTCCATGTTAATAGCCTCAAGAGAGAAAAGGAAGGGTGCCCATGGGCAAAAAAATTTCACTTGATATGGGAAAGATTCTGGTCTGATATCAAAGGCTTTACAGAGTTTTAGATGTCAAATCAACATCTCTTTAACCCTGAAAAGGTAAAACCAGAGTGTATGGATTAATTCAACCCCTTCAAGGAGGCAGACACCCCTAGAAGAGCTTTTCTACTAGGCAAAGAGAAAAGGGAGCCAACATAATGGGGAAAACATAATGGTATATTTTTATAAGAACATAAAAAGAGAAATGAAAATTAAGGCACAAAACATACTACAGTCCAAACCACCAAATTCTGTCAGCTTTTTTCCTCTCAAAGGGGAAAAATAAAGAGTCATGGTAAACAGAAAGTACAAATGCTTACAAGTCAGAATATACTGTCTTTTGAGATTTAAAGGAGACATTCTCCTTGGGGGAAGAGAATTGTTCCTCTTAATATGAACTAAAGATTTTCAAGGGAAATAATCCACCAAGCAGTACTCTTCTGTGCCAGATTCTGGCTTATTTGAGGCAAAATATTTAAGCTGTTGCTGCTGTTGTTGTTTATTAATGCTGAGAAACAAAGAAATAAACAGATGTAAAAACTCTAAATGAGGCATTTTAGATTCAACCATGTCAGCCAATAGCTTAGGCATGAGTCAAGATGGACTACAAAGGGGAAATTCATGAGTTCAAGAATGGACAGCTCTGAAATCCACCATAATCTGTTGTTAATTTCTGTTGCAGGGTGGCCTGCAATTCACAATTCTTTATCCTTATCTCCTAGACTGCAGAAGAATAATTTTCTCAACCCCAACCTTATAACCATATAATAAGACTTAATAAGATAATGGTTCTTAAGGGATTTCAATAAACCTGAAAGAGAGAAGCAATAAAACATATCTTATTATCATCAACATATGCATTTTAGAATAATTATTTTAATGGCTCAATTTTCTCTCATAATAATGAGGACTACAATCTTGGCTAATTTAACTGAGGAGTGTCTTTCATGCTTGAGTTACTATATATGAGAATCAAATAAAAGCCTTCCCTCCTTCCTTCTTCCCCTACCTCTTTCCTTCCTTCCTTCCTTCCTTCCTTCCATGGTTGCTGCTGCTTTTGTTGTTAGATATTTCCTCCATGGGGAAAGGGTATTTTTGCCTCCGGTAACTCTCTACTTGCTGAAATAACTTTATACCAAACATTGCCATGTCTTAAGATCTCATGTTTCAGCCCTGTGGAGACACCTCCACTGATTACTCGTTCTCCAAAAAGCTGATGTGATGCTACCTCTTTTCTGATCTTGCTTCCATATACTATCTATGCTGAGGAACACATATTCAGAACAGCATCTGTGGATTGCATTTTTATTTAGCTTGGCTTTGAAGAAAGGAAAGAACACAGTGGTATAGGCCACAAGGGCTAGCCGTGCCCGAAGAGCCAGGACTTTGAAATACTGAAAATGATAATGATTTTCAGAAAAGGGTGAAGAAAAGCTCTCTGAAATATTTTGTTAATATTCAGGAGACAAAGGATCACCAACATGAAAAGGAAGTTAATACAAACTTTCGGCATCCATTTATTTCCTTGCAGTGACAGAGTTGGCACTGACGTTATGGAAACAACTAGACCAAAAAGAAATGGGATGCTTAGAATCAAGGTGTTTGGTGGTTGGAAAACCACTTTGTCCAGGGCTTGAGGAAACTCAAGCATTAGCAGACCTGAGTCCCAGTCTCTTCCTTGCTGCTGACTTCCTGGATATTCTTGGACTTTTAGTTCAACAAATATTTATTGAACTTCTCTTACATGCTAGACAATATGCAAAGTGCTAGGAATCTAAACAACAATAAAACACACTCCTTTCCTGTGCCAGTCACTGGATGTGATTCTGTGTGGAATCCTTTCTAAAGATGGCATGTGTATTAATCCAACAAATGATCACTGGGTGCTTTTACAGAGCAAGGGACTATGTTGGACAATTTCAGAAATATGAACTTATTTGAATACAAAGCATGCATTCAAATAATTACTGTATACTAGAGTAGAAGGTAAACACTAAGTGGCAGATGAATAATAATATAGCAATAATTATTATTTAATAATAGTCCAGACACGATCATGGGCTCATGGATTACAAAAAGAAACGTTTGGCAAAGATATAGATGGGAATGCATGTAACAGAATTCAATAATAGCATACAGGCTATTTGGATTGGTATACGGGGTTTATAAAGAGAGCAATGAGAAACTCTGAAAAATAATGACTTTATTTTAGACAAGATATTTTCACTCAATTTAAGAGAAAGAAATGGAGCCCCAGATCACAGCTGGGTACTTCTCAACTCTTAGGTCTTTCCTCAAATGTCACCACCTTTGGTCCCATTTATTCTCTATTATTCTGTTCTGTTTTGTATTTCACAGACCCTTCTAAGATAAAATTAGTAACTTTTTTTTTTTTTTTACTTTTCATTGCCTGCCTCTTCCTTACACTAAAATCTATGAAAACAGAGATATTGCCTTTTTATTTATCGTTCCATAACAAGCACATACCACAGTGTCTGGAAGCATGTAGGAGACACTTAATAAACATTCCATGAATATTTACTGAAGAACAAAAAATCTATATCCTTAGTCTTGCCCATTTACACAACCCCAGCCTGGAATATCCAGCTGCTTACTGAGCACATCCACTTGTACATTGTCTTAACATCTTAAACTCAAGGTGTTTTGAGTCACACTCACTGGGTTACCCTCCACATCAATCCCTTTTCTGGCTTTTCTCATGTTCCCCCAGTGAGGAAAGCTGAAGCTTGAGACATCTTATATTCTCTCATTTTCTTGGCTGCCCAAATCTAGTTTTATTGACCCTTTCTTTCCCAAATCTATCAGTCTGATTCTTTCCCACTTCCATTTCCTGTTTATGGCTCTCATCACTTGATACTATGTAGGACCACAGCTTATATGCTTGCCTGGGCTTAGGCTCTTTGGTCTCATCCAGTCTATCTGATGGCCATGAAGAGGTTCCTAAAAGTCCCTGAGTGAAACCTTGCCATTTTCAATAACATGAATGGACCTAGAGTGTATTACGCTAAGTGAAATAAGTTGGATAGAGAAAGACAAATACTGTATGATATCACTTATATGTGGAATCTAAAAAACAAATGAACGAACAAACAAAACAGAAAAAGACTCATAAATACAGAGAACTAGTGTTGCCAGAGGGGAGCTGCGTTGGGAGGTGGGTGAAATAGGTGAAGGGAAGTAAGAGTTACTTACAGTTAAAAAATAAATAAGTCATGGAGACGTAAGGGACAGCAGAGGAAATGTAGTCCATTGTAATAACTTTGTATGGTGACAGATGGTTACTACACTTACCATTGTGAGCACTGCATAGTATATAGAATTGTCGAATCACTATTTTATATACCTGAAATTAATACAACATTGAATGTCAACTCTACTTCAGTTAAAAAAAATTCCTCCAAAGTGGCATTTTAGGAACCTCTTCATGGCCATCAGATAGACTGGATGAGACCAAAGAGCCTAAGCCCAGGCAAGCATATAAGCTGTGGTCCTACATAGTATCAAGTGATGAGAGCCATAAACAGGAAATGGAAGTGGGAAAGAATCAGACTGATAGATTTGGGAAAGAAAGGGTCAATAAAACTAGATTTGGGCAGCCAAGAAAATGAGAGAATATAAGATGTCTCAAGCTTCAGCTTTCCTCACTGGGGGAACATGAGAAAAGCCAGAAAAGGGATTGATGTGGAGGGTAACCCAGTGAGTGTGACTCAAAACACCTTGAGTTTAAGATGTTAAGACAATGTACAAGTGGATGTGCTCAGTAAGCAGCTGGATATTCCAGGCTGGGGTTGTGTAAATGGGCAAGACTAAGGATATAGATTTGCAGTCACCTGACAGAGAGGAGATTTTGTAGCTTAATTAATGACATCTCCAAAAGTGAATGTAAAGAAAATGGAACAGAGGACAATAGACAGCCAGAATCATGAGGAACAGCCAAGTTAAGGAATTGGGAGAAAAAAAAAAAGGCCAACAAAAGAGATAGAGATCTAATGCTCAATCAATTATAATACATAAGGCCCCGGATCAAATCATCTACAATTTACAACAACCTGTAATGAGAATAGCTTCTAATATCCCACACCCCTGTGGCCTGTTACCTGCTCTTGCTCCCACTCACATTTTAGCTGTTTGCCATTGCAAGTTCAAACATGTGTACTGAAGTAGCTGAACCAAAAGGCAGTTCATGGTCCTTAGTCCCTTCATAATCATCACTGGCCTTCCCAAGCCATTCCCTGACAAGCATACAATCTAAATAGTACCTCATGCTTGTTTGCAAATACAACTTCCAAAAAAAAGAAAAATCTCCTGGGTGCCAACCTTCCCACCCAATTGTGGCTCCTGATCTACTAAATGAAAAATATGCAGCTGCTGCTGGAGCACAATGAGGTTCAGCCCGATCTAAGTAGGCCCAAGGGGCTATATGAAGAAGGAACAATCCCTCTCTAGTAATGACCTGTGCCTTTTATAGTTGACAGAAGTAAGATGGCCTTATTGACCATTTTCCCTCAGAGACTCCTAGGATCAACTTGCCTGAGTATGTACACATCTTTCAATTTAACCCCTATTAGTTATATAGTCTCTCTTAGACCAGGGGTTAGGAGACAGGTCACTTGTGGTCCATTCTTACTAAATTCCAAGATTGAGTCAGTTCTTCTGTTTGCTCCTTACCTGCTTTATTTAGAGAGAATAATGAGCTCTTGTGATGGAGGTCACCTAAAAAATGGTTTGAATTGGAAGGTGGGAGATTTTCATGGGGGAGTGAAGGTGGTGGTAGAGGGAATTCATCAGGTTGTAGTCCTCTCTGAAGGCAAGCAAAGAAACTATGAAGACTCCTGAAGATTCTTTCCCGTATGATGGTTTTTCATGAAGGGTGATAAATCCTTAGAAAGCCCTCTTAGTAATTAGTAAGTTAATAAATCAAGTTGAGTATTAATCAATATACAAAGCCATAGCATTGAGCTCATATCTGAAACAAGGAGAGCTTAAGCAGCAAATCTTTTACGGTATTCTGAATCTCTGTTCCAAACTACAATAGTTCACAGTCTTGTCAGGCTACAATCAATTAGTTCACAGATTTAACTGGTATGATTCCCAGGATAATACAATGTAAGTCTGTAATCAGGGAGTTTCAATAGCTAATCAGAGGTTAAATTTAAGAAAATCAGGGTAAGGCCTACTTTTGACAAGGAATGATATTTTGCTTTTAAATTTTATAGAGATGATAAAAATAATTTAGAGAAGTTTTAAGCACTTCTTTCAAAAGGAGCTCAAAGCGCTTAAGCAAAATCAATGTATTATTCCTAAGAATACTTACAGAGGAAGTAGAGGAGAAAGCGATTATTGGGTTTATAGTTTATAAATTCAACAGACGAAATGCTATATGCAGAGTTCCTTTTTAAAAAAATACCACATTTTATTCAAGTTCACTCAAGCACTTTGGAAATAATCAGTAAGCTACAAAACCCACACTAGGAATATAAGCATCAAACTAAGAGTCAAGATATTCCAGCTGAGTCCTGACTGGCAATGGTGCCATGCATTAAGTCACTTCATCTTTCTGTGCAAGGAGGAGACTGTTCTGGAAGGAGTTTCTCAGGCTTGTCATTCATATTTTGAGCTGGGTAATTCTTTGTTGTTGGGGTGCTGCCCTGTGCATTAGAAGATATTCAGTTAGCATCCCTGGCTTCCATCCACTAGATGTTATTAGCAACCCTGCATCCAGTTATAACAACCAAAACTATTTCCAGGTTTCCAGACATTGCCAAATGTCTCCTGGGGGCAGGAGGGTAAGCAATGGCCCTGGTAAAGAACCACTACTTTAAAGGACCTCAAATACCCACCTGTTCTACATCCTTTCTCTCAGATGGTCTGATTACACAATGGAAGGATGTGATCCTAGGACCAAGCATGTGACCTTCAACAGAATTCACTAGAACACCGCAAGGCTGTGCTTACAGGCCAGAGCCAACAAAGAGCTACATGGCACCTTTCGCTGCAGGTGATTTAGATCCTCTTACTCAAAATCCCGTTGTTACAAAAGTTTGGCTCTCTCTGTTCTTGGCTTTATTGGTGTGGCCTGGTGCAACTCAACAACTGACTTGGCTTCCAGATGTTTGGACCTCTGGTTGAGATGCAGCGTCCAATCATTCTCTGACTCCTCATTCTGGGTCCCTCTGGGCAACTATCTTCCAGAAAGCTTTTGGTCCAAGGAATCTTCTCATCCCAACAGAAGTTTAAAACTTCTGGAAAATTTTAGATCAGAAAAATATAACATTTATATTAAAAATAAAAGGAAGTTTTCAATGTTTTATTTCCTTCTTGGTGGTGGCTTCCTTAAGGGAAAGAGGAAATGTGGGGAGCAATGGGAATTTGGAAAAAATAGGAATATAGGACTTTAAAAGGTATTATAACTTATTCAGTAAATCATTCCTTTATTTAGTAATTTCTGAACTAAGCATTGTGCTAGGCACTAGTTTAATAACAAAATGCTACCCAAAGGAATTAAAATCAGGGACTCAAAAAATATTTGTACATCAATGTTTACAGCAGTATTATTCACAATAGCCAAAAGGTGGAAACAACCCAAATGTCTATGTGCCAAAGAATCAATGAACAAAATGTCATATATCCATACAATGAAACATAATTCAGCCTTAAAAAAATAATGAAATGCTAATGTATGCTACAACTTGGATGAAATTTAAGGACATTATGCTAAGTGAAATAAGCTACACACAAAGAAACAAATACTGTATGATTCCATATGAGATACCTAAAATAGGCGAATTCATAAAGACAGAAGTAGAACAGAAGTCCCAGGAGATGGGGGAAGGGAAGAATAAGGAATCATTTCCCGATGGGTATAGAATTTCAGTTTGGGACGATAAAGTTCTGGAGATGCATGGTGGTGATGGTTGCATAATACTGTGAATGTACTTAATGCCACAAAATTTTCCACTTAAAAAAATGGTTAAAATGATAAATTTTGTGTCATGTGTATTTTACAATAAAAAAAATTTGAAAACAAAGATACATAAGACAGTTTTTTCCCTGAAAGTGTGCATAGAGACTGTCATATATACAACTATAAAAGTCTGGGAAATGCATGATAAACTGTTTCGGGGACAGTAAAGGAGAGAGAGAATCTTTTTCATAATAATTTAGGGCTGAGGAGATAAAAATCAGAAGATTAAAAAGCTTCACAGCAAAGGAAACCATAAACAAATTAAAGGCAACCTACTAAATGGAAGAAAATACGTGCAAATTATGTATCTGACAAGGGGTTAGTATCCAAAATATATGAAGAACTCATACAATTCAATAGCAAAAAAAATGGGGAGAGAAAATTTTTCCAGAGAAGACATCCAGATGGCCAACAGGCACATGAAGAGATGATCAACATCACTCACAAGGAACTGCAAATCAAAACAACAAAGAGACATCATCTCACACCTGTTAGAATGGATATTATCAAAAAAGACAAGAAATAACAAGTATTGGTGGGGATGTGGAGGAAAGGCAATCCTTGTGCACTGTTGGTGGGAACATAAACTGGTGCAGCCACTATGGGAAACAATATACAGTTTCCTCAAAAATTAAAAATAGAACTACCGTATGATCCAATTCCACTTCTGGGTACAGATCTGAAGAAAATAACAACACTAATTTGAAAGAATCTATGCACCCCTGCATTCACTGTGGCATTATTTACAACAGCCAAGATATGGAAATAACCTAAATTTATGGATGAATGGATAAAGAAGATGTGGGTATGTATATACACAATGGAATACTATTCAGCCATAAAAGGGAAGAGAAAGAGAACATGGATGGACCCTGAGTCCATTATGTAAAGTGAAAAAAGTCAGAGAAGACAAATGCCATATGATCTCACCTATATGTGGAATTTAAAAATAGCAACAAAGGGGGAGGGACCTGGGTGGCACTGTTGGTTAAGTGTCCGACTCTTGGTTTCAGTTCAGGTCATGACCTTAGGTCATGAGACTGAGCCCCACACTGGGATCCATGCTCAATGTGTAGTCTGCTTGAGATTCTCTCTTCCTCTCTCTCTACCCCTTCCACTTGCACTTGCTCGAAAATAAATATATCTTAAAAAAAAAAAACAGCAACAAAAACCAAGCTCAGAGATATTGGTGGTTGCTAGACTGAGGGGGCAAGGGGTGAGAGGAATGAATAGAGTCAAAAAGTATAAACTTAGAGTTATAAAATAAATCACAGGGATGGAATCTATAGTATGGTGATTATAGTTAATAGTATATAGTATATTTGAAAATTGCTAAAAGACCTAGAAATCCTTATCACAAGAAACAAACATACAGCTCTGTATGGTGACGGATGTTAACTGGAGTTACCATAATCACTTCACAACATACACAAATGTTGAATCATGTTGTTCACCTGAAACTATGTTTATGTCAATTAACCTCAATTAAAAAATGTTTCAGATCTGAGACTAATACCACATATTATACAATAGCTCCAGAAGAGTTTAGGTTAGAACATCACAATTAAACAGAATATGAATATATATACTATGTGAAATAAAAACCACAGATAAATCAAGACAAGCCAGTACAATTAAATACGCATATCCATATCTACCTCGCTCTATAGATGTCGGGTGCAATCATTTCCTAATTGGCACACTGGTTTATGTGTGTCCAAGGCCGATCTTGGGAAGTTAAACAGAGAACCTGAACATACAGAAAGACAGAAGCTGAATTGAAGCCCTGAGCTAAGTGTGAAAAACTCAGCGCACCCAAGGCAGTGGGAAAGTGGAACATGGGAACAAAAGCATTAAGTCCCATAAAGGCAAGGCCATGTCATCCATTGTCAAGGTTGGCCCACCACAGGCACGCCAGAACGTGCTGAACAAACTCATCCTGCCAAATTCATCCTCCTCACCTAGAGCTTCTATCACCTAGTTGTCTACATACAGTCACCAAAGTGATTCATTTGGTTAAGTGTTCCTACAGGAGGCACTACTTAATCTTAAAGATAAACTGAAATTTGCTAAGTGAGGAAAGGCAAAGGGAATGGCATGAGCAAAGTCAGGATGATGTGAAAGTACAAAGGGAAGATCAAGAAGCTCACTGTGCCTGGGACTGTACCGGTGATGTGTGTGCAAGCACACTGGGGTTGGAGGTCATGAGGAAACTTGGTTAGGGCCACCTTATGAGGAGTTGTGACCTTTGCCTCTCACCTCTTGTGGTCACTTCATTTCTTGTGTTCTTAACTATGTATTACCTATAAGTAGATTCACTTCCCTATCAAGTAATAATTATGCACTTGTTACCGAATGTAATTTCAGTTTTTCTAACTTTTGTATTAAACACATTTACTAGACTGTAAAGCATCTCCTACTTGTTAGCCTGTGCTGGATGTTAGAATGGCAGCAAAACGTGAGAACAGAAAAAACCAAAGTGCATTCCTCAGCTCTAAAATGAGAATACTGGTGCGATGTCCTGGAACTCTGGTGAGGATTTGCTACAACACATGCTAACCATCTTTCCTAGTGCCTGGTACGCAGCTAACGTGCCCCACAAGGTAGTTATTAGTAAGGCTCTTAGAAAACAAAATTACAATGTAGTCTCTTCACCTGTCACAACCAAAACTGGCAGTCAAAGTCCATTAAAGCAGAAAAACATTACAATGATGCATACAGACATCTAATATCTTAACTGAAACAGGTAAATGTTGATTTATCTGAAACACTTTTGATATGGAAATATTTTGAGTGTTAGTCCTCTGATTAGAAGTTTATATCACCTGTCTTGCATAAGCCATACCCTCATTATTTCCAGTTCAGTTTCTTTAAAGTGAGCAAGAATTTAAGATCACTGACAAGGGACACATGGCTGGCTCATTCAGTCACTCAGCCACTCAGTCCCTACTCTCAGGGTTGTGAGTTCCAGTCCAGCTTTGGGTGCAGAGATTAATTAAGAGCTTTAAGTTCACTCACAAAGTATTCTGAGTACAGAATCTATCTAGACTTTAAGGATGCCAAGTGACTTACCCACACTTAATTGGACCATTTTTTCCCCTAGAATAATTGGCCTTTGAGATTTTCAAAAAGTTCAAGTTATTTTTCAGAGTCACATAAGAGGAAAATAAAACACCTTTCTTTTTATAGTTATATTTTATTGGTTTTCAAAATATTTAATGAGATTACAGTAAGTTACACCTGTTGTAAACAGGTTGCCCTGTTTGAAAACTAACACAGCTGACTCTCAACTGGCAAAAGCCACAAGGAGTGGGCCTGTACGAGCTTCAAGCATCCATGGTAGAGCAGCCAATGGGCAGTATGCCTTTGGGCCTGAGACTGAGCAGAATGACATCACTAGAGAACCCCCCTAGAAATGCAGGATCTGGGGCCCCATCACAGCCTTGCCAAATATTACCTGCATTTTAGCAGAATCCTCAAGTAAGTTTCAGGCACATTACAGTCTGAGAAACTTCTCAAACTTTTACCAGCATGACTTTCCAATGGCCTCAACCGTGCTGCACTTTAAAATTCCCTTAGAGAGCTCTTAAAATCCTTAGAGGCGGGGGGCGGAGCAAGATGGCGGAGGAGTAGGAGACCTAGATTTCGTCTGGTCTCAGGAATTCAGCTGAATAGGGATCAGACCATTCTGAACACCTACGAACTCAACAGGAGATCAAAGAGGAGAGTAGCAACAACTATCTGAACAGAGAAGCAACCACTTACTGGAAGGTAGGACGTGCGGAGAAGTGAATCCGAGGCGATATTCGGGAGGATAGACGGCGGGGGAGGGGCCTCCGTCGGCCGCTCCTGGCAAGTGATAGAGCCGCGGAGCACAAAATCGGACCTTTTAGAAGTCGGCTCCGCTGAGGGACGTCGCTGCAGTGGCTAAGCGGGGGTGGAACCCTCGCGGGACAGTGTGGTCTCAGGACCCTCGGGGGTCACAGAAAGACCGGGGGAGCCTGAGTGCAGCAGAGCTCCCAGGTATCGGAGCGGGGAAGCTGGCTGCAGAGAGGGAGCTGAGGCGCGGGCTCTCAGCTTGGGGTGGCCATAAACTGTGATCCGCGGCCCAGTCAGGCCACTGCTCCTCCAGCAGGAACCCAACAAGCGGCAGATCCAGGGAGACTCCCCTTCCTTCCTGGGGAGGAGCGGCGCGGGAGCGCACCGCAGGGATCTGCTGGGTTTGGAGACTCCACACGGGGTCAGGTGCCAGATATAGCAACGCTCGGTCACAGGCCGGGTGAACACGGAGTGCGGCCGGAGACCGGGGACAAGGGAGTGACTGCTTTTCTCTGGGGGCGCACTGAGGAGCGGGGCCCCGAGTTCTCAGCTCCTCCAGGTGGAGATTGGGAGGCCACCATTTTTACCCTGGTCCTCCAAGGCTGTACGCAGAGCTTGCAGGGAGCAAAAGCTCCTGAGATCAAACCCGAGCAGCTTGCTTAGCCCAGACCGACAAGGGTGGGGCAATTCCGCCTCTGGCAAAGACATTTGGGAACCACGGCAACAGGCCCCTCCCCCAGAAGATCAGCACAAACAGCCAGCAAGCCAAGACCAAGTTTAGCGATCAAGGAGAACGGGAGAACTCCAGCGCTAGGGGAATACTGCACATAGAATTCATGGCTTTTTTTACCATGATTCATTAGTTCATCAGAGTTAATTTTTGTTAACTGTTTTTTTTTCTTTTTCCCTTTTTCAACC
>NW_027397073.1:22261310-22263235 GCF_003265705.2 Callorhinus ursinus
ATTTTATCCCTTCATAGTAGTTACCCTTATTTTTGGCATATATATATGTTGTTCTCTCTTTAAAATTTTGAGATAGTTTCTTCTAACAGATAAAAATAGACCCTAAATCACTAGTGTATGGCTCTGTTCTAGTCTCCTGCCTGATCACATTCTCTACCTTTTTTCGTTTTTTTTTAAATCTTCTTTCTTTTTTCAAACAACTTCTTATCAAGTCCTTTTATACAATCTTTTATAATTTTCATCTTTACAGTCATCTATCCCTTCATTGTATCAACCCTTATTTTGTACATATATGTCTTTCTTCCTTTAAAATTTTAGGAGTCACTTTTTTCTAACAGACCAAAATACGCCCAAAATCTAGTGTGTGGCACTGATCTATGCACTAGCCTGACCATATTTGATCACATTCTGCTTTTTTTGTATTGTTCTGTTTTTGTTTTTATCTTTTTATTTTTTTTCTCTTTCTTTTTTCGTTCTTTTGCTTTCTTTTCCCTGGTTTCAGGTCTTTTCTGGTTTGTATACAGTATATTTGCTGGGGACGTTGTAAACCTGTTAGCATTTTGTTCTCTCATTCATCTATTCTCTGGACAAAATGACAAGACGAAAAAAATCACCTCAGCAAAAAGAACAAGAGGTAGTACCGTCTGCCAGGGACCTACTCAATACTGACATTAGTACGATGTCGGACCTAGAGTTCAGAATCATGACTTTAAAGATACTAGCTGGGCTTGAAAAAAGCGTGGAAGTTATTAGAGAAACCCTTTCTGGAGAAATAAAAGAACTAAAATCTAACCAAGTCGAAATCAAAAAGGCTATTGATGAGGTGCAATCAAAAATGGGGGCACTAACTGCTAGGATAAATGAGGCAGAAGAGAGAATCAGTGATATAGAAGACCAAATGATGGAAAATAAAGAGGCTGAGAAAAAGAGGGAGAAACAACTACAGGATCACGAGGGCAGAATTCGAGAGATAAGTGATACGATAAGACGAAACAACATTAGAATACTTGGGATCCCAGAAGAAGAAGAAAGAGAGAGAGGGGCAGAAGGTATATTGGAGCAAATAATAGCAGAGAACTTCCCTAATGTGAGGAAGGAAACAGGCATCAAAATCCAGGAGGCACAGAGAACCCCTCTCAAAATCAATAAAAATAGGTCAACACCCCGACATCTAATAGTAAAACTTACGAGTCTCAGAGACAAAGAGAAAATCCTGAAAGCAGCTCGGGAGAAGAGATATGTAACCTACAATGGTAAAAATATTAGACTGGCAACAGACCTATCCACAGAGACCTGGCAGGCCAGAAAGGACTGGCAAGATATCTTCAGAGCACTAAACGAGAAAAATATGCAGCCAAGAATACTATATCCAGCTAGGCTGTCACTGAAAATAGAAGGAGAGATAAAAAGCTTCCAGAACAAACAAAAACTAAAGGAATTTGCAAACATGAAACCAGGCCTCCAAGAAATATTGAAAAGGGTCCTCTAAGCAAAGAGAGAGCCTAAAAGCAGCAAAGATCAGAAAGGAACACAGACAACATACAGTAACAGTCACCTTACAGGCAATACAATGGCACTAAATTCATACCCTTCAATAGTTACCCTGAATGTAAATGGGCTAAATGCCCCAATCAAAAGACACAGGCTATCAGATTGCATTAAAAAACAAGACCCATCAATATGCTGTCTGCAAGAGACTCATTTTAGACCCAAAGACACCCCCAGATTGAAAGTGAAGGGGTGGAAAACCATTTACCATGCTAATGGACACCAAAAGAAAGCTGGGGTGGCAATCCTTATATCAGACAAACTAGATTTTAAAACAAAGACTGTAATAAGAGATGAGGAAGGACACTATATCCTACTTAAAGGGTCTATCCAACAAGAAGATCTAACAATTGTAAATATCTATGCCCCGAACATGG
>NW_027397073.1:22268235-22376958 GCF_003265705.2 Callorhinus ursinus
AAAAAAAATCCTTAGAGGCTTGGTACCAGACCAATTACTTGAAAATTTCTGGGGAGTGGAAATTCTGCATTCTTTAAAAAAAAATAAAATCCTCACCAGATGATTTCAAGGTGCAGCTGAAGTTCATTTCTCAAAGTTGAAGTGCATCAGAAATCACCTGGAGGACTTGAGCTAACTACAGATTGCTAAGCCCCACCCTCAGAGTTTCTGAGTCTGGTCTAGCTTGGAGCCCAACTGATGCTCCTGCTGTTGATCCTGAGAACTCCCTTTGAAAACCACTTGTCGGGAGGGCAAGAATTCACTTTAATCTGATAAATCTGGATTAACACCAGTGACTGATTTGGTGGGGTTAACTTCAGACAGCTTCAGCTGTTGCCTGCTTTTGAAACTAGGATCCACTCCAGGCAGACACATTTTAGATAGTTTCTGGGTTTTGTTTTTAAAAATATGCAGTGGGAGAGAAAAAGAAGGAAAGATACATGCTAACATAAACACATTGAAGTTTCTGAGTGCGTGAAATAAGCACCATCTAATCAGTCTCATGTTCTGAGCTGGCACTCCTAACATTTTCTTTCTCTTTTGGAACTTAATTGTTATCACAAATTTCTGAAAAGTTAAACTTTGTCCAACTTAAGAAAAGTCCCCTACATTTTTATGCAGTTGGCACATTTCTGAATGCAGAGCGACTTCTTTGCACTGTGTACAGGGTAGAACTCTGAAGGAGGCAAAAAGTGGCTGAAATGCTCAGTTGCACTGTTCAAAGGACTTGCAACAAATTGCCTGAACAATGTGCTGGATCTCAGGCTGCATTTTTGCATCAACTAAAGAAATGATTTTTCAAGCATACTTCTTATATTTTAATTCTGCCAAACTTAGCCTATGACACGTCTTGAGAATATTTCTTTGGATCTCAACTCCCAAATTTAAAGTAACATGAATTTCTGGGAAATAAATGTTCTTTCATTTTCAGCAGAGTTTCAAAGAAATGTAGCACGGTTTAAGGACAATCTAATGTATAAAGGATTCCTGTTTACCAGGAACAAATTCAATTTTACATATAAAAAAACTAAGTCATTGCAAAGATTTAATACTGTATTCCACACATACATGTAACATGATCACTCGGAAATTTTGCTTACCAGGTGAATATGTTTGGAAATGAAATCAGCTCGACTACATTTACTACACAGCAATAAGATACAACCCAGCAAAATGAGAGTAATCGGGCCAGGGAGGAGGGTCTTCTTGACTGACGGCTGGAGAGCTGACCATTGGTAGCTGTCCCTCATACACCTGAATCCATACTGGTGGCTCTGCCCGTGAGTCCTGGGGTATGTCTAAGTGCCATGTAGCATGACCAAAGGAATCCAGAGGAAAGAAATGCTTGCCTGATAACAGCAGCTGCTGTGAGCTGACAAGGCCATGAGTGAGACATGCTAATAACATCAGGGAAGAACAGGCTCTCTCTGCAGCCATTTCTACACCTCATTGCTCTCGGCAAAGCAGGTGAGGAGCTGGGAAGTCAGGATGGAAGTCAAACTATGCTTGGTCAGACACACGAAAATTGCCGGCAGCTTACAGACTTGGCAGAACCAAAGTCTGAGAGTATGCGAAGCCTGTGTAGGGCATAGGAATCCGGGTGGGGCGAGACCCTAAGGGACAGTCTGCCACACTGTCATGCTTCTGGAACACTAGACGATAGAAGCCCTGAAGGGTGGAACAGAATCTGCTCTGGAAGATGAGAGGCAATCCTGAGAATCAGAGCATGGTAACTTCAGAGGCTTTGTGTCCTGGAAAAAGGCCTCTAGACATCCGTTTTCTATGGAGACTTTCCTAAACTGTGTGTGTGAGCAAGCACACACACAAGAGAAAAGGAGATTTGAAATACCCATTGGGAAACTGATGGCAAAGGAACAATTATGCCATTATCCCGGGGTTCTAAATTAATTGTCAAGACCTTGCAATCTCTTCCTTCTTCCCATCAAGGACCTAGTTAGCTCCTCTGGGATCTGAGATGGTCCATCCTGTGCTTCAATTCTACATCTGCAAGACACAGCAAGCAGCTTTCTGGGCAATGAGGATATTTGTTCTTAGAATAAAAATATCCCTGCCGCAGGGTGCTCAAGCCTGCCTTCCAGACTCCCAGCAAACTGAAGACTGTTCGAATGGATGCTGTCTGGCTTCAGTGCCTGTGTTTGTGCTTCTGAGATGCCTGCAAGTTGCTCAGGTCACTGCGCTCCTGTCTCCTGAAGTTACAGCTCCCTCCCTGTCTGTCCCCCATGCCTCCCCACCTGACTGGCTAGTACTGTCACCAAATCATCTTTCTTCCAACATGATTCCTGGCTTTATATGTGGTTCCCTGAGAGCAGGGGAAGAGCACTGAATATTGCCTAGACTCTGCAGCCTACTGGCCTGGCTTAAAAACCCAGCTCTGCCACTTCCCTGTTGGCTAACCTCTCTGTCTCAATTTCTTCATCTGTAAAATGGGGCTAATAACTTAGCACACAGTGTTCTGATCAAGGTAAGATAATGTCGGTAAAGGATTTACAATGACCACACACAGCAATCAGGATGTAAATGATAAGTCCATGGGGGCCTTTTTTAATGTTGATCTCCAACCCCACTGCTGGAGTCTGAATATTTGTGTCCCTCCTCACCCAATTCATATGTTTAAACCTATTCCCCACTGTGATGGTATCTGGAGGTTAGGGCCTTTGGTAGGTAATTAGGTCATGAGGGTAGAGCCCTAAGGAATGGGATTAGTGCTTTTATAAATGAGACCCAATAGAGCTCTCTGGCCCCTTCTGCCATGTGGGGACAGAGAGTGAAGTTGGCTAAGAACCAGGAAGCCGGCCCCAACCAGCCACCAAATCTGACACCTTGATCTGAAACTTTCCAGTTTCCAGGAAGATGAGAAATAGATTTCTGTTCATTATAAGCCATCCAGCCTACAGTATTTTTGTTGTAGCAGCCCAAACATACTAAGACACCAGCCTTTCTCTTATCCTTGACTTCTGTTCTCATTTTTTCTTCTCCTTTTACACTCTTCTACTGCACATGGAAATACAACTCAAGTCCTTTTTCTGAAGTTTTCGTCTCAGGGAATTCTTCAATATACTTAGTCAAGCACCTTTCCCCTGGAATTCTAAGACCTTGTTAAGAGAACATGTTTTCCTAGCACTCTGAGCATAATGCACAAAGCTCTTCAATATAATTCTCTGGGAAAGTTGTTCAGAGACAAGAACCAGAGACAGGCCATTCAAGTCAGCCATTGGGTGTACCAGAAGACTGCATTTGTCCTCCGGTAGCTAAAGTCACTTCCAACCCTAAAACTGCAGGCTCCAAGACTTTTTCTTTTCAACCAGTGCCATCTAACATTTTAAAAAAAGCTTGACCTGATTAGAAATTCTCAAAGAAGCAACAAAATCTAACTCATTCATGGGATGGAGCCAGGTCAGTTAAATGACCCTTCCATATCCGCAAAATAATATAATTTGTACCTACTAAAAAGAACCGGGCATTGGATGGCTCAGTGGGTTTGAGTTAGAGACCTTCATCTCAAGGTCATTAGTGTGAAGTCAGCCCACTCTAAGGGAAAGGCTGTAAATCTAGGCCTCCTTGTGAGCCAAAAATGTATTTTTGGCAATTAGTACTTATGTGAGTTTAAAGGATAATGAAAATATATCTGTTCATTTACTCACTGAACACAAAGCTAATACAAATTACCCTGAGTGTCCATGTTCATCTATGCCACAAATAGAGCTTCTATGAGAAGGAAAAAGGACAGCAAAAGAAAAGACAAAACTAGAGACAATAAAAAAGACCAGAGGTTGGGAGTGAGGGGTGAATAGCCAGAGCACAGAGGAATTTTAGGACAGTAAAAGTACTTTGTATGATATGATGGTGGATACTTGTCATTATACGTTTGTCCAAACACAGAGAATGCACAGCACCAAGGGCAAACTCTAACGGAAACTATGAACTTTGGGTGACAATGACATGTTAACATAAGCTCATCCATTATAACAAATGCACCACTCTGGTGAGGGAGATTGATAATGGGGAAGACTGTGCATGTGTGGGGATAGGGAACATATGGGAAATTTCTGCACACCCTCCCCTCAATTTTGCTGAGAACCTAAAACTGCTCTAAATAAAGTCTATTAATAAAATAATATATGTATAAAGGGAAAAAAAGAAAAGGCATTGTCCAAAAAGGGAAAGGAGCACACTTTGTTTACATTCTGCTCCACCCACAACATGAACAGATGCCTCTCTTCTATGAAGCTGCATGGCACAATGGTGATGGAGAAAGACGAAGGAGACCCCAGGAGTTAGGACTCAGGGAAGCCAAGGGACCTGATCTGGTAGACCACACCCTTGGTTCTGGGACAGAGGCCAAGGCACTCATCTCCACATCGGTACAAAATGGGACTATGCCAAGGAATCCTTCCCAGTTTTGAAAATCTATGAGGCTCTGCAGTAACCTAAATGAAAAATGGAAGAGATGTTGCCAGTATTACAAGTAGATGCCTATCACTAAGTAAAATGGAAAGTTGCCAAGAGTTAAATCAGCCTTGCCATATTATGAGCGCTTATCAGTATGCCGGAAGCATGTATTTGGACCCATTATATGTGAAGCACTTTCAACATCTGAACTTTGGTTCTATCATGTAAGGTAGGTTCTGCACATGTAATGAGGATCCCTTCCCTAAATACTGACAAGCATTATCTCTATTATAACTTCATACTTCCGGTATATTGCTCTGGATCGATTTATGTGTTGTTACCTTTCATGTGAAGTTGTCTCGTCTATCTTACTAAACTACAGGCTGTTGATAGATTTAGCTAAGCTGAGTAAGCAAACCTTAAATTCTGCCAATGAGCTGTCACTTCTCCTTGCCTAGCAAAATCCTCAAAGCAAAGTTTTCAAATTCAGAATGACTCATGAATATATCCTAATGGGTTTTTTGTTTTGTCTACCTAGAGAACATCACAAGTAACCCTGTGTATTATGAATATCACCTTTAAAAAATGATTTAGAATAGTCCCAAAGAACTTCCCTCCTTAGTCAGGGACTTATTATTCCTTCAGGCTTTCTAATAGATAGATTTCTACAGTATTTATCATGCAAATAAAGAGAGAGATCAGCCATGCAATTAAACACTCAGCCGATTTAAGGTACAGCAGTAGACAATCAGATGGTCTTTTCTTCTGGTTGCTTGGAAGGCACCCATCAATTCTCTCTGCTCTCAGAGAAGAATTAAGCTGGAGAGAGTCATGCATAGTGGCAGTGAGTAAAAACAGGAATTAAATCAAACAGAACCTGATAGATGGAAACTTGGGTGGGCTGGTGAAAATCCAGTCAAATTGCCAGATATGTATGTCCAGCTGCAAAGGTTAATAGTCAAACACATTTGTTCTATTATCACAAGAAATCATGCCTTGACAGTGAAACCTCAAAGGACCAACACTGAAAAATTCAAACAGCAGCTGTTATTGCCTAAATGACTAAATGTCCTTAATAAAAATATCAGATAATCCAAACCCAATTAATTCAGAGCTCATTTTTCTGGTCCCTTGCATTTCAAATTAACAAAGTTTTTACTCTACCTGACTGGTAAATGTTTCCCATCACATTCTATTTGCATCTAATTATTTCTCAAGGCACCAGATTTAAGTGGTCTATGGAGCATGGGTTATTACATACTTTCTCTACAGGTGAAGATATCAACATTGTCAGACCTCACCTGCATTCGTGGTCCATAGGATTAGTGTCAGATTGTTATCACATTTCCCTACAAAAGACAGATGAGTGCATTCTAATAAGATACAATAAGCTTGTGCCATGTGGATATACCACGGTATGTGTCTGGAACACCAACTAATCCCATTTGCATTGAGTATTTGCAAGGCCCTGAAGGCTAAGCTATGTTGTGTAGAAAGGCCATGATGTTCTCTGCTCTCAAGATCGCAGGACGTGTGTGTGTGTGTGTGTGTGTGTGTGTGTGTGTGTGTGTGTGTGTTCAAGTTGAGAAAAATCACAACATCACATGCACTCACTACCAGAAACTGCATAAGAAAATTCTACTGCATAGTTATTGAAGGCAGAGGTTTGCTTGTTCTTCATTATCTGCCCTGATATCTATAGCAATTCCCTAAACACAATAGCAAACCATAAACATTTGTTAAGGAAATAAAATCATGAATGAAATTTTAAAATGCTAATTAAAGGATAAACATTAAAAAGCCTATAAGGATTTACAAAACAGATACACTGCTGCAGGTGGGAATATTCATGAAAGCTCTATGAAAGAGGCAAAACTTGAATTGGTTCTTGAAGCATAAATAGATCCTGAAGAATTCAGCTATAATTCACATAATTCAGAATTACGTTTCCACTCCCTATTAGATAAGCTGTGTTAAACACTTCTGAAAATGAAAATATGATTTATCCCAGGCTCCTGTGCCCTGTGACCTTATAATTTAGTAAAGGGCAGACAACATAAATAATAAAACATGTGAGACGGTCCTGTGATACAGATAACATACAGTGTAATGGGAAGTTGGAAAGCAGCTTCCTAAACGTTGTGTTGGAGGAGGCCATTCAGTTGAATTTTAGGGATTAACGGTAACCAAAGTTTCAATGAAGACAGATGGGAAGAAATGTCATTCTAGGTGAAAAGAGAAGAGCTGCTTCTTGTTAAAAGTGAGAAATTCTAAATTTTAAAGCACTGAGTAATAGGTCTACGAGACTGAATTTTAAATGCATTTAGCAGTAGGATCTTATTATTCACTTCTTCTTCCAATGTGCGTTTATTTAACACTTATTATATGCCAGGTACTACTGCAGGAATCAGGTGTGTAGCAACCAGTAAGACCAGACTAGGCTCTTGAGGAAAGACAGATCATACAGAATACAATTTCAAATAGTCAGAAGTCTTTAAAGAAGATGAAATAGGGTGAATCATCCTCCACTTCCATCCCTGTACCTTGCCCCTGAAGCCATGGGAAAATTCCTGGACATGAGTCTCAAGTTTGGAAAAAGGAATCTTGAGACATAAGGTTTGAGGGGATGTATCCTGAACATCCCCCTAAAGTTCCTCAATGCCACATTAAGGATTTTGCTTGGCTCATGAAGACTCGTGAGAAAGAGGATGAAGATAAAGCTGTACTTTATTATAGTGCTACTCAGTCCGTGTGGTCCAGGGACTGGTTCTGGCCATGAACTATGAGACGGGACCACAATGTGACACTACCTGACAACCAAACACCCAAGCAATGGATTCATCTCACTGACCAGGTTACAGACCAGTTTGCATACTCCCGAACTCAAGTGTTGAGTTCCATGTTGCACGAGCTTCATATAAGCCATGCTCAGTAGGGCCACATATAGACTCATGATGTATCTGAAATTAAATGAACAACAACAACAAACTGGTCTATTACCACAGAAAGCCTGAGGGTCATAGCTTTATAATAATGGCTGTTATTATTGGTCGTTTCTTATATGTCAAGAATTACTGTCTGTGCTTACATGGATTATCTCATTCCACCGTCACTGCAAACGTATGAAGTAGGGACTCTTATTATCCCTATTTTGCAGGCATGGAACACTCAGATTACCAGTCATTTGGCTTGAAAGGATCAGAGCCAGGATTGGAATCCAGTCCCTCTGACTATACTCTTTACCATTACCTGCCCCCCCATCCCTGTGTCTCTGTCTCACTCAAGCCTGAGTCTCATGAGGTGAAGATCCATTATTTTTTCATCTTTGTTCACCTGATACATAATACAGATTTAACAAACATGGGCTGAATGAATCAGAAAGCCTAATAGTTAAGAAATGTGTAGAATAGAATGGAAGGGAAATGCGAGAGGAGAGGAAAACACACTTTAAAAATCAGTGATGCTGTCAAGAAATGGGATAAATACCAAGGAGTGATGATGGAAATGGAGAGGAAAGAGACTTACGAAAAACAGTACCCAGAAAGAACCCACAGGACTTGGTGACAAATTGGATATGAAAATCAAGGAGAGGAATCAATGATAAGACCAATGTTAGGTGCTGGGCAACTAGGAAGAGTGAACTAGGAGGAGAGCAGCTGCTAAGAGAGGTCTATGAGACATCTAGGAGGTGGTGTCTAGAGAGCAGATAGCCAGCTGGAAGTATTCAAATGCCCAAAGAATAGTGCTTTATTTCATGTGCACAGAATTGTATAAAGACCTTTTGTAATGATACCAGAATTCCCTCAGGGTCTTGGCAATATGGAATCAAGGGGAGAAGTAGGGAAACAGTCCTAAGGCTGTGTGCTTCACAAAATTGAGAAAATGTCATCAATCAGCCCTATCGCAGAATGGGGCACCGTGGCAGAGACAGATATTATAAGGGTGGGCTGAGCCTTCCCAACTTGTTGTTTGACTCCACCAATGTACCTGAGGGTGGACTACTTTGTACAGCCTGATACACTCCAGCAACCAGGAGCTTTTGTTTTTAAATGGAAAAAATCTCTTTCCTTTCCAAAGCCCATGGTTTTTCTCAGAGTTGGGGCCGGTGTGAATATTCTTGGCTCTTTTTAGGTAAGAATGAGTCTGTGTCAGGATAAGAATGGATGATTTCCCAGTACACAGTGTCTATGTCAGAGACATAGTCCTATCTATAAAATGAACAGTCATTTAATTATGTCATGACATATAAAAGAACTACGTGGCATTTATCCAGCCTTCGAATCTGTTGTACCTGTAATTAAGACGACTTCTGTATTTTCTAAAATTACTCTATTATCCTACCCCATAGTATTTAACCTGATCTTTTTATTCATTTAAAGTGTCCTTAAATTTTGCAGCATCTCATTTTCTTTCACAGGACAGTTGACATGGCTCTTTTTCTCTTTGCTGCATCATAAATCGTGGCAAGGACACTCAATGAAAAGGAACAACGGTCTGTGGAGGGAACCCTGGCTCAGAGACCCTAGGGAAGGTGACACAAGCTGACAGTTAGCCTGGCCCGTGTCTCCAGGGAAATTTAACTTAACCCTTCAAGGCTTGGGGAGGCTAAGAAAAATACTGCCTGAGCTAATAGAACCCTTAATTCATAGGGAGGATCTTCTTTATGAGGATAAGAAAAACTTTTAAAGCTGGAAGGGTTAGAGTAAGAAAAACTAGAGTGGCCACTTTATATTCAGACTAGCACAGAGATTCTTTGTATTCTAGGAGCTGGGGCAGGGCAAGAGAGCCCTGGACAGGCAATTCCTGCAAGTCACTCCCTTCTGGGGGCAATATTAAATTTCCACCTATGCTTGCTATTCCACTGGGAATCAAGGAACCCAAATTCTGGCTCCTCTGCTAACTTCTTTTGTGAGCCTCAGAGGTTCACTTCACCCTTGGCCCCAGTTTGGTAATCTGTAAATCAAGAGATTCTTACTACATGAAACTGCAGGATTCCTTTCATTTGTAATGCTCCTTAATCAATCACCCTCAGCTCCCACCACCTAGACCACAACTGCAGGTGGTTTCCACGGGGGGCGGGGAGGGGGTGCTGCAAAGAGTGATGGGGAGATGGATGGAGGTGGTGAGCCACAGGAGGGGTTAGGGAGGAGAGCTGGGTGGGAAGCACGAAGAAAAAGAAAAGAAACAATCTTCATTCCAGGACACTGGTATCTACTGTTACCATCCTTTTTTTTTTTTTTTTTAAAGATTTTATTTATTTATTCGACAGATAGAGAGACAGCACAAGCAGGCAGAGTGGCAGGCAGAGGGAGAGGGAGAAGCAGACTCTCTGCTGAGCAGGGAGCCGGACGTGGGGCTCGATCCCAGGACCCTGGGATCATGACCCGAGCCGAAGGCAGACGCTTAACCGACTGAGCCACCCAGGTGCCCCCATCCTTTCTACTTCTAACATCTCAGAGATAATCCGAACTATGTCATGTTTTAAAGATGCTTTTCAGAGGCCAATGGATAACATATTTGGGAGTGGAGAGGAAAATGAAAGAGATAGCCTGAGGGTGGATTTCCTTTAAAAGTGAAAACAAAATGATAAATGAGACCTTAAAAAAAGGAAGAGGAGGGGCACCTGGGTGGCTCAGTCCTTAAGTGTCTGCCTTCGGCTCGGGTCATGATCCCAGGGTCCTGGGATCGAGCCCCGCATCGGGCTCCCTGCTCAGCGGGAAGCCTGCTTCTCCCTCTCCCACTCCCCCTGCTTGTGTTCCCTCTCTCGCTGTGTCTCTCTGTCAAATACATGAATAAAACTTAAAAAGAAATCTGTTAAAAAAAGGGAAGAGAAATCAATTTGAAATTCATACAAGAGAATGGTTTCTGGAGGGTATCTACAAACGTAATTTTCTCTGAAATCTTACCCAAACATGTACACATTCAAGCATTCAAGATATATTTATTGAGCACCTATAATGTGACGGGCACAATTCTAGACATTAATACATGGTTTCATATATATGTTCATGGATCCCACATAACACAAACATCTGATTTTGTGTTATTCACTTACAAAAACATTTTTTTAGATTATTTATTTATTTATTTATTTGAGAGAGAGAGAGAGAGAATGAGAGATAGAGAGCACGAGAGGGAAGAGGGTCAGAGGGAGAAGCAGACTCCCTGCTGAGCAGGGAGCCCGATGTGGGACTCGATCCCGGGACTCCAGGATCATGACCTGAGCCGAAGGAAGTCACCCAACCGAGCCACCCAGGTGCCCACAAAAACATTTTCTTACACTTCATGCACTTTGATATGAATGTCCTTCGTATGCGACACCTACTGAATTTAGGATAAATGTAATATCTGATGGGTTTCTGATATAAAGTATGGGGCAACAAAGTATGGGACACTTGCACTTATCAAAAAGTTTTTATTATTATGAACTTGATCAAGAATTCATCCAACTTACAGAGTCAGTCCAAGTATCTGTCTGCCACAGCCTCCTCGCACTATAAGAATCAAGCTGCAGAGAAAAGTAACATGAAAGGTACTCCTATTCAATTCAGTCCAGAAAATATTTTTAAACACCTTTTCTGTTTTAGGGGTTTGGGAGCAATTCAAAGATGAAAGAGACCGCAAGAAATTTACAGATTAGTAGGAGAAAGCAAACTCACAAATAATTAACTACTTGGCAAAATATGCTAAATTCTGTTAGAGACACCTACATAAAGTGCTATGAGAGAAAAATCCTTCCTGATCAGGGATGAGCAAAACTTCATGAAGTAGAGTCTACACTGAGTTTTGAAGAATATTTAGAATTTCAAGGGGCAAAAAAAATAGTGATGTTGAGAAGCAAAAGAAGGGTTGATAGTAGGTAAGACATTTATTGAGCACTTACTTTAATAACAAACTGTACAGGATTTTCTTTAAATCTTACAAGATCCTTGTAAAACAAATATATCAACTCTACACCAATCAGGATCTAGCCAGGAAAACAGATTGCTTCCAATATTTATAACTAAGGCCATGTAAAGCAGGAAACTGAAGCAGCACAAATACTGGCTAATGCAGGAGTACAAGAGGGACAAAGGAGGAAAGGGGAGATGGTAGGAGCTTGGGGCACTCAGAATCACAAAGAGACCAGCTACTCTAGAAACAGTACTTGGGGGATAGGCAAAGTAGCCTCCCTGCTTCTCTCCTCTACACCCACTCTATCTCCAGCCAGTGCCTCCTGTAGCCCAATTCAGCCAGAAGCCAGCTAAGCAGACCTCTTGGGAAACTGCTGCCTATGGGGTGAACCCTCCCAACATACAGCAGAGCAGGGGAAGGTCAGAACTATGTCTGTGGACAAAAGGACACAGGCCAGGGCTGACAAAAACTCATTCTGCTGATGAGAAATTCAAGTGCAGATAGATGGAGGTGACCTGACCCATGTCATTCAGTATATGGCAGAGCTGATATTGTGGACCCGGTGCTGACTCCAAGTCTAATCTTTTCTGAATGTCACAGTTGCCAATTTCATGAATGCCCAGAGTATTCATCTGTGGCAGACAGAGTTGCTTTGGTGAAGGAATCAGAGCCTGATTCCAAGGAATCAGACTTCACTTGTATTTCTTGGAAGCTTCAGGGAGGAATGGAAGCTATGACTTGAAGGAAAAGAAAATAATTAGCCTTGAAACCTACTAGTACCTGTGAGAGAAGAGGAAAAGAAACTCATTCCTCTCCTTTGCTCTCTACATCTTTCCATATACTGATCTGCTTTTACTCACTGACAAGAAAACAGGGAATCTAGGTTAAAAGGTTCAAAAAGAGGTGGTAGTCAAGGCCCCTGGCAGGAGTCATTAGGAAATGTCAGTGGGAAGAATGTAGCATCCATCATCTCTACATCCAGATACCATTAAGACTAGGCTACTTGATGATGTTATAGGTTGGCTAAATTTCCAAGGCCTTCTTCCTCTCCTGGGCAAATAACAACACCAATATTTCATACTCTTAGAATACTTTGTTTTGCTTGCTAACACTTAATAGACAACCTGAGCTTGGTGTGTAGTTCCTCCAAATATCATCCACACATGGGCAGGAGGAAGAGAGAGTGAGCCTAATTTGCATGAAGACCACCAAGCACTGAGAGGTTAAATAACTTGCCCAGGGATCCCACAGAGCCAAAGCAAGGAGGAGAGGTAAAGGGAAGGCTCCCAATTTCTCCAGCTCAGGACTCCATCCTGCCACTTCGGAAATCTCAGAGGGGACAACAGTACTCCTATGGAGAAGCTGAACTCTAGCAGCCCCTCAGAACAGCTTAGAGATCAATGCTTATTAGCACTTCTCCTCAAGCACCTGCCCAACATGAAGCAGTCAGGCTGGAGAAATTCCCTGTTTATTAACTCTTTCCACTGGGTTTCATTCCACTTTCCCCAAAAATCATAGTACTTAGAGTAAGAAAAACACCTTAAGTATCAAATTTCCTACAGATAAGAAAAAACGATAGACCAGCAAGGTAATTGCAAGAAATCACATAACTAATTAGTGGATTATTGTTTATGTTCCATGCCCGCAAATGTTTAACAAGTAGCTCTGGGTGGGATGGGGGGCAAAAATCCTGAATTGCAGTGTTTGCTGATTTCCTTGGCAAACTCCCACAATAAGGATTTCAACCAAGCATTGCTCAACCCACTAGCAAAATTCCTGAACATTTAACAATTGGCTCTCATGAGCCAGTAAGAGCTAGCTCTAACACACCATGAACTACTATACCCTAAAACCCCAGATCCTATTTGCTTTATGTCCAAACTCAGCTTCTCTCAAGATCCAGCCTAAATGTCAAGCACAGAGCCTGCATATGGTTCCCACCCACCCAGTATCTTTTCAAGAAATCAAATGTATAGAATGCCAGATATACAAAGGAGCCCTTCCCAATCTGTACCGTTCTCCCTGACAGCTAGAATTAAGTTTTGCCTTTTATGACCTTAAGTAGCATTTCTTTTTATGTCTCTTTTATGGAATTTTTGTGGGTTTTTTTTTCCCTTTTTCAATCCAGACTATTCAACATTTATTCAACCCTTACATATCTGGTACATATTTCATCTCTTGAGCTAGATGCTAAACTCCTTGAAGGTAGGAATAATGTCTTGTTCATCTTTGTATCCCTGAAGGATCCTTGCCTGTTCCTTGCACAAAATCAACACTCAACAAAAATTGAATGAATGAATTCTGATGAATCAAGACTTGCCCTGGGCTGCTAATGGATTGAAAATAGCTCAGTGCTGCTCTTTGTAAAACAGGAAACTTTGAAATGTTAATGACTTAAGCTCTGATGTGCCTACAGGAAAAATGAACACAAGTTGCCTGTCTTGATGAAATTGTACTCCTTACCACAGCAAGGTAGCAGAAAGAGCTTTTCTTTAATCAGGGAAAAGCAGCCCAGGGGGTTACTGTATAATGAGAGGGAACCATGTGGCTGCCCCACTCCCTGCTCTGTTGTCTCTTATCAGTGTTTTCTATCTTTATCTTTTATGTGTGCCCTTCCCTTGACTACTACCCATTTCCGAGTCTGCTAAGATAGCAGGACAGCAAAATCCGGCAGGGGTTTGAAGCAGGTGTTGGCCACAACACTGGTTCCAATGCTTCTGGCTGGAGAATGTGGACCAGGGTCCGAGCTAGAACAGCCTGGTGAAAATTTGAAGTTTTCCAAACTAATAGCAAGTATATCATAAGAATGCTTTTGTGCTAACATTTTCAGAATTACTGTACTCAATGTTAAGTATTTTTGTTAGTATTTTGGACATTATTCTTTAGATAAAGAGATGTAAAGAAATGTTGACGTTTACGGGGTGGCTCAGTTGTTTAAGCATCCAACTCTTGATTTAAGCTCAGGTCATGATCTCAGGGTTGTGGGATTGGACTCTGCGCTCAACAGGGAGTCTGCCTGAGATTCTCTTTCCCTCTCTCTCTGCTCCTCCCCCCACTCACACTCTCCATCTCTAAAATAAACAAAATCTTAAAAAAAAGTGTTGATGCTTTGTTACAAAAAAGGTTTCAAATACTCAGTGGTTAAAAGTCAAATGTTTGTAGATAGGAAAACAAATGCAGTATGATTTGACATCAAAAGATTTCTGCTGGTATAGTTTATGACATTCAAGTAAATTATTTTAATGTTCACAGAACTTATTGGTTAAAATTATATTCTTATTTTAATCTAAACTAGATACATTTTTTCTTTAGCAAATCTCTTCTTTGGAAATGATAGCACATACAGTACTTTAACATTTTCTGTCTTCATATAAAATACAATATAAAGCCTCCATGAAATCTCTGAAGTTAGTTTTATTTCAAATTCTGTGGAAGAAGTCCTTCACGGTGGTATAAATATTCTGCCATAGAATTCCTTCTGTCTACATACTTTCTCAATTAAGAATATGATATCAAACTGTACTTGCTGTGTTTTTAACAGCAGGTGTGCCATTTTTATCCACCACCCTATATTTCATGGAGTCCTATCAATCCTGAATGCAAGTCTGATATGGAACCAGAAGGTGTTTGCACTTCTGAAACCTTTGGTAAGACTAATAGTAGTGCTGGCATAAAAGGCTGAACAAGCAAAACAAAACAGAGAGCATATGCAGAGACTTGGGGGCACAGAAGACATTTTTTTAACTTGTCCAGATTGCTCTCTCTCAAACCCACAGCTTTGGTGAGAGAGTTTGTAAAGAGCAACAATGCCAAATCATGTATGGATGTTCCTTGCATTCGAGGGGCATCCACATTTGTGAAAAGACAGTTTTATTTCTGGGTAACTAAATTGGCTCAATGTGTGAAATGAAATGATGCTTATGTTACCCTCTTGTCAATGCTGTCAATGTTGCCTAGATTATTGTCTTGGTTTTGATACATAAATGGCATTTGTGAACTGGTGCTAATGGAGGATTATGGTTGAGAATACTGGCTGAGTGAATCCTGGCTTTGATGCAGAGTTCACCAGTGAGCTTAGCATGTGTCATCAAAGGAAGAAGGAGTTCTAATGAGTCTAACACCCACAAGAATGCTGTTTTGTGGTAGTTCTGAGTTTTGGAATTTGATGCTTTTTATATGGTTGTTAATGTTGAAAATTCCAAAATAAAAACATTTTTTAAAGAAGGAAACCAACTAGTCTCACTTTCATTTTAGATTAGAAGCTGAAATTCAGAGAGATTAGGTAATTTGTTCAAACGTCCAACTGGTTGGTAACAGAGACGGGACTCTCAGGTCACTCAGTGACTTAAAATTAACAATTCCCTGAACCTTTTCTTCCCCATACTACATATACAGGGCAAGTGTTATACTTTTCTTCTGCTCCATTTGTAGTCTCCCCAACTTTTTTTGCAGCTACCCCTTTGTGGTGCCTACTGTTGGGTCTATCAGTTAAGTAGTTTTGTTTGAAAGGTCTCAGCTGAGGCACATGGCACAGGCACACCTTACTACCTTGGACACAGAAACTGGACCTCAAATGGGCATATGACTCTATGACACCAATCAGTTCTTTTTAAGTGACCGGTATTAAAAAAGGCAGAGAGAAAGGTATCTTTTCTCATGAGAGTAGGACCTGTAAATTCCTAATCACCTGAAACTTCCAGATGCCATTTTTCTACTCTGGAGAGAGCTTGCTGAGAATGAAGCCAATACAAAGAGAAGCAGAACAAAAGTATCAAGAAGAGAACAATATCAAAAGAACCTCTGGATCCATCTACCCCTGAAGTTAAGTGAAGTCCTAAACCGTTGGATTGTCAAAGATAAAAACGTTCCTGTATTACTCAAGCTAATTTGCCATTTTCTGCCAAGTTGTGGTTTTTTACTTCACCTCTGCATTGGACACCTCTCGCGCACTGTCTCACATCATCCATGCTAAGCCCTTCATGTTGCTTCAGGCCAGCCTGCAGGTCCATGCAGGTAAAAACTCAAAGTATCTGGAAAGCATCGCTTCCCCTACACTATGAATCTCTCACCTGTGAGAGGAAGGTTCTGGGAACCACTATGTGCAAACTTGAAAATACAAGGGCCTTCCCATCCTTTGCAGGAGACCCTGAGTAGTGGAGGGCTGGAGCTAGTAGGTTACTGCTCCTCCTTTCCACCCTCAGGCAGTCAATTCAAGGTCCAGCCTCATTTGTCCAGTGAGGGTGAGCTAGACAGTTCATCTGATACTGGCTTCCCTCCTTCCTTGGCATTCCTTCCCAAGGTAAACTACCTGAGTGGCTAGCTTGCGGTTCAGGACCCCCTTTTAAAAGGAACCCAGACCACTATAACAACTTCTTGGTGGCATTTAATAGACCCCATCATTCCTTTCTTGGAACTCTTGCCTCCCTTAACTTCTGAGATGCTGTAATTTTTTTTGTTTGTTTGTTTTGCTTTTTTTCTTCCAACCCCTCCTTTAACATGTCCTTTATGGGCTTCTCTTTCTCCATTTGCCCCTTACATGCCAGTGTTGCCCAGGATGCTGCACCCCATCATCTCCTCTCCTGTATTCCAGAGCTCTGCTACACCAATAGTTCCACAAACTACTTACAACCACTCTTGCACTTCAAACACAGACTACATGATAACCAAATTCTCAGAGGAAAAAGATCAGACAATGCCCTGTTGATGGTTTGTTTTGATTTTTGGACTAATTTGATGACTAGCACTGAGCTAGTAACAGCAACATGATGTCCAATTAGATGAGTGCCTTTCACTCTCTGTTTGCTTGATGGGACCTTGTAATTCATAATTGCACACATTTCCCAAGAGAGGTTAGAGTCTATTCTCCTCTCTTCTAAAAACATAATTTTAAATGATTTTTAGAAAGTTGTGAATTAAATTTTATCCTGCCCTTTAGGAAATGTAAAAAGGCAAAACTTTTTTTTAAGACTTTGAGAGAGAGAGAAAGAGAGCATAGGTGGGAAGACAGACAGAGGGAAAGGGTGAAGAAGACTTCCCACTGAACAGGGAACATGACACAGGGCTTAATCTCAGGACCCTGAGATCATGACCTGAGCTGAAGACAGATGCTTTACTGACTGAGCCACCCAGGCACGCAGCAAAACTTTTTTTTTCCCAAAGATTTTACTTATTTATTTGATAGAGAGATTGAGAGAGAGCACACAAGTGCGGTAAAGGGCAAAGGGAGAAGCAGACTCCCCACCGAGCAGGGAGCCCGATGTGGAGCTTGATCCCAAGACTCTGGGATCATGCCCTGAGCTGAAGGCCAATGCTTAACTGACTGAGCCACCCAAAGTGCCCCAAAACTTTTTTTTAAGACTTATTTATTTAAGAGAGAGGAGCGGGAGGGGCAGAGGGAGAGAATCCCCAGGTAGACTCCCCACTGAGTGCAGAGCCAGATGCAGGGATCTCAGGACCCATGAGATCATGACCTGAGCCGAAACCTGGAGTCGGATGATTAACCGACTTAGCCACCCACACTCCCTAAGGCAAAACTTTAATCATTCTTAGTGTTGTGCATATTTCCTTGATGAGGGCAGCTGGAAGCTTGGTGGAGGGACAGAACAGGTGTTGAAATTTGTGCTACTGTACCTCTTGGCCCCGGCCATTTCTAACCCCTGCTGCCTCCCTGAGTCACTGGGCAGGTGTAGCTTTTGGTTCTTCATTTATTTGCAAAGCCCCTGGACATTGGGACTCTGGAATCCCTGTAAATTCTATATAACATAATAGATCTTAAGTCCAAGTGTCTGAACACCTAGAATTTTAAGTGACTAGGAGAGCTTAATTGAGCTCACAACTTAGTTCTGTTCTGTAATCTATAAATATAGAGCCCTACTCACCAACTCTGTTCTCTATTATCTTAGCATACCTCCATCCCCTCAGGATCTATGCCACAGAAGAAGAGAGAACTGGAGGCCAACTGAGCTGCCAGCCACTCAGACACTGGAAAGGTGTGTTTATGCATCTTGCAAATGACTTTTTTTCCCTGCTCTCAAGGTGCTAGCTCCTGAACTCGATCACATTATAATCAATTGCTGTCTGCATAATGTAAATTCAAACCATGTTCTCTAATTAATCTGTGTTCAATCCAATTTGCATTATAAGTTGTAGGAACAATGCCTGTAATTGCCCTTTTTCATGGCTAGGCTTATTAGAGACCTGTTTTAGAAAGGTGCTCTGAATGAAACTGGACCATTTCCTTACACCACACACAAAAATAGACTCCAAATGGTTGAAAGACCTAAACGTGAGACAGGAGTCCATCCAAATCCTAAAGGAGAACACAGGTAGCAACCTCTTCGACCTCAGCTGTAGCAACTTCTTCCTAGAAACATCACCAAAGGCAAGGGAAGCCAGGGCAAAAATGAACTATTGGGATTTCATCAAGATAAAAAGCTTTTGCACAGCAAAAGAAACAGTCCACAAAACCAAAAGACAACCGACAGAATGGGAGAAAATATTTGCAAATGACATATCAGATAAAGGGCTAGTATCCAAAATCTATAAAGAACTTATCAAACTCAACACCCAAAGAACAAATAATCCCATCAAGAAATGGGCAGAAGACATGAACAGACATTTCTCCAAAGAAGACATCCAAATGGCCAACAGGCACATGAAAAAGTGCTCAACATCGCTCGGCATCAGGGAAATACAAATCAAAACCTCAATGAGATACCACCTCACACCTGTCTGAAGGGCTAAAATTAACAAGTCAGGGAACGACAGATGTTGGCGGGGATGTGGAGAAAGGGGAACCCTCCTACACTGTTGGTGGGAATGCAAGCTGGTGCAACCCCTCTGGAAAACAGTATGGAGGTTCCTCAAACAGTTGAAATTAGAGCTACCATTCGATCCAGCAATTGCACTACTGGGTATTTACCCCAAAGATACAAATGTAGGGACCCGAAGGGGTACGTGCACCCCAATGTTTATAGCAGCAATGTCCACAATAGCCAAACTGTGGAAAGAGCCAAGATGTCCATCGACAGATGAATGGATAAAGAAGAAGTGGTATATATACACAATGGAATATTATGCAGCCATCAAGAGGAATGAGATCTTGCCATTTGCAACGACGTGGATGGAACTGGAGGGTGTTATGCTGAGTGAAATAAGTCAATCAGAGAAAGACATGTATCATATGACCTCACTGCTATGAGGAATTCTTAATCTCAGGAACAAACTGAGGGTTGCTGGAGTGGTCGGGGGTGGGAGGGATGGGGTGGCTGGGTGATAGACATTGGGGAGGGTATGTGCTATGGTGAGCGCTGTGAATTGTGTAAGACTGTTGAATCACAGATCTGTACTTCTGAAACAAATAATGCAACATATTTTAAGAAAAAAAGAAAAAGAAGAAGATAGCAGGAGAGGAAGAATGAAGGGGAGTAAGTCAGAGGGGGAGACGAACCAGGAGAGATGATGGACTCTGAAAAACAAACTGAGGTTTCTAGAGGGGAGGAAGGTAGGGGGATGGGTTAGCCTAGTGATGGGTATTAAAGAGGGCACATTCTGCATGGAGCACTGGGTGTTATGAACAAACAATGAATCATGGAACACTACACCAAAACAAATGATGTAATATATGGTGATTAACATAACAATAAAAAATTTAAAAAAAAAAAGAAAGGTGCTCTGAGTGAGGAGATGCTGTGATACACTTCTAGTACAGCAAACTTGTCCTTTGGACAGCCTCTCCTCTGGCTTCTCAGGGGTTAATAGATCCTGAGTCTTAAGTTAAATTCTCTCTAGCTAATGGCTTGTCTTCACAGTTCTGAGCAACTAGGTTCAGAGTAGTGGAAAACTGAGAGGAGCTAACTATACCAGGATGCTCCAACTTCCCTTCCTAAGATCCAGGGTTGAATGTAGAGAAAGAATTTGGTCCTATCTCATAAAAAAGGATGCATCTGACTCAAAATCCTTTCCCCTGGATAGCATGATGACAGTGTGTGTTGGGGCGGGTGGGGGGAAGGGTGGGAGGCAGGAGTTTCTCACTCATGCTACTCCACACTCAGCCTCTAGCTATTCATCAAAACTGCTATTAAGTGTGCCTAGGGGCTTTGGCTCCAGGTAACCGGATCTCAAATCTGATTCTCTAGATTCACCTGTTCACTAGATTTCAGGGTAACAGTGTGCACTGTTCTCCAATGAGTTCAAGAAAAGTCACTGAATTTTCAGATTGACCCGTTTTTTTTTCTTGTTGTAAGGATGGAAATGACAACTTCCAAGCTTTTATATGTCACTGCTGAAAACAGAAGTATTTATATACATTTTGATATTTTTGTCATCTTCTATGTTAATACCTTAGCCTTATTTGCCAAGTGAAACAAATGTCATGCTATTTGGCTTAATGTAAAGAACACTGTGCCAGTAGACTTACACTCTAGACCTTTCCTATGCCAGTGCCACTAGGTCTCCATTTTCTTTCTTTCTTTTTTTTAAGATTTTATTTATTCATTTGTCAGAGAGAGAGGGAGAGCGCACAAGCAGGGGGAGTGGCAGGCAGATGGAGAAACAGGCTCCCCGCTGAGCAGGGAGCCTGATGCAGAACTCTATCCCAGGACCCTGGGATCATGACCTGAGCCAAAGGCAGAGGCTTAACTGACTGAGCCACCGAGGCGTCCCTACATTTCCATTTTCAAAATGTGAATCATCACCCAGGAAAATGGCTTTACAATACAGAAAATATCAAGCTTGGCCAGGACATGGGTGAGTCAAAAGTTTCATCATATACTGCTAGTGGGAGGTTAAATAGGGTTTGCCACTTCTGTAAACTGTTTGGTAGCTTATTCTAAATCTGAAAACATGCATAGGCCCTATTACAACCCAGTGATTTTACTCATAGGTATATAACCGGAAAAATAAAAAAAGTAAAATATGTTCCCAATAACACCGTTTATATTAGGCATGAACTAGAAACAACTCAGATCTCATTAGAATGGATAAATGAATTGTAGGGTACATATCAGAATAGTATACAGTGATAAGAATTAAGGAAAATCTCACAAATACAACACTGAATGAAAGAAGCCAAACAAAGTACATACTATATAATTTCACTTAGTTATAGTTTAAGAGCGAGCGAAAGTTAAGCTTTAGTTTTAGAGATCAGGACTGTGATTACCTGTTACATTGAAGGTATTAGTGATTAAATGAGCACAAGGGAGAACATGATGCTGGCAATGACCTGTTCCTTGAGCTGCTTACATGGAGTATTCAATACATGAAGATCCAAGGATCTATAGACTTATGATCCTTTGTATTTCTTCCATATACATTATACTTCACTGCAAAGTTTATGGAAACATGGATAATGGAGTACAGCAATCTTGTTTGGTTCATGTTAGATTCTAGAGCAATGTATGTGAAAATGCTTTGAAAAATCCCAATGCAATAGTGATGTAATGAATTATTATCATCCTCATCCTCATCATCTATTTTACATACTATTTATGCAGTATAACCCTGAGTAGTTGCCGCCTTTCTAAATCAGAGATGATTCTAGTCTATTTGAATTTATCTTAGAAGAAATGAGAAATCTGGTATCAATTTGAACTGTCCCAGTATTCAGACTCCTGAATTTTCTCTTTTTACTGCAACATTTTATGGAACTGAAGGGTAACCTAAAGCCAATGTAAAAAAAAAAAAAAATGACCATCAGAATTACCAAGCACAAGTAAATAGACAAGGGCTCACTGGATAAGAAATATAATCCTTCTCTACTCTACACATGTGGCTTATTATTGTCACTTGTGCTAGAAAGTATGTTTTCACCATATCCTCTGCAGTCTCCCTCTCTGGTTTACAATATGGAGGCTATTTAGATAATTCCTGGTGTTCAAGCCAATTTTGAAAAAACCTCTTATCCTTTGTGCAGTATTTACCTTGTACCCCTACTTTCATGGTCCATGTAACTCTTCTTAAAATAGTTCAGTCTGCAGACCAAAACCCAAGCCCTTTAAAAGAAGGGAAAATGTGTTAGATCAAAGCTGTAAACAGCAAGAGGCACTTGGATTAGGAAAATGAGCTAACTGGATGCAAAAGTAAATGATTTAGGTGGTAATTTTTAGCAGTAACATAATATCTTAATGGCTGATTAAGGTCTTTCTTCCACCATACATTGTAAGTGCCATGAATGTAGGAACAAGACTCCATACTGATCATTGCCTCCCTGGTGATTAAGCCCAGTACCTAGTAGGTGCTCAAATGAGTGAATATGATAGCTGACAGAAAGGAGGACATTTTTTTGGTTAAAACTATCATGATGACAACTTATTAGGCCAATCATAGAGGCAAATATTAGTAAGTAAAGGGGGAGGAAGCCCAATAAAATGTGATGATTTAAAACAACCCACAGAATGGGGGGGAAATTGCAAGTCATGTATCTGATAAGGGATTTGTATCTAGAAAATCTAAAGAATGATTACAACTCATTTATAAAAAGACAAATAATCTAATTTTTAAATGAACAGATTTGAACAGACATTTCTCCAAGAAAAGATAACACAAATGGCTAATGTGTGGTGAAAAGACACTCACCATCATCAGCCATCAGGGAAATGCAAATCAAAACTACAATGAGATACCAACTTTACACTCACTAGGAAGGCTATAATCCAAGAGACAGATAATAACAAGTGTTGGTGACAATGTGAAGAAATTGAAACCCTCATACGTTTCTGGAAGGAAGTAAAATGATGTAGCTGCTTTGGAAAACAGTCTGGCATTTCATTAAAAAGTTAAAGAGACATAACAGATGGCCTAGTAATTCTACTTCTACATATATGCCCAAGAGAAATGAAAACATATGTCCTCACAAAAACTTGAACAGAAATGTTCATAGCAGATTTATAACAGCCAAAAAGGAGGAAAAACTCCAAATGTCAACTAATGAATGAATAAAATGTGGTATATCCATGTAGTGAAACACATTTGGCAATTTTAAAAATGAAGCACTGTTTCACACCATAATATGGATGAACCCTGAGAACATCGAGCTAAATGAGAACAGACAGACCCAAAGGACCACCTATTGTAGGATTCCTACAATAGGACCACCTATTGTAGGATTCCATTCTTTTCTTTATAAAAGATCAGTGGTTTCCTAGTGCTGGGAGTCGAGCACAAGTAAGTAACAGCTAAGGCATATGGGCTTATTTTGGGGGTAATGGCAATGTTCTAAACTGTGGTGACAAATGAACAATTCTATGAATACAGTAAAAATCACTGAATTGTACACTTTAAATGAGTCAGTTTCATGGTTTGTGAATTATATCTCAATAAAGCTCTTCAAAATAAATTAAAATTGTGATGATTGAGATGAGAGAATAGGCACTTCCGAGAATGGCAATAGTAATAGAGGGTAGTAAAAAAAAAAAAAATGAATGAAAAAATTTCATGTATATAATTAGCTATTTTGCCTACAAAGGGCCTCAAATTAATCCTTGACTCTAGGGTAAGACTAATTCCTCCTAAAATTTGGGGATTTATTTTTCCTGTATATATGCAACTATAAATGGACAAGGAAAATATGAATAAATTAGGACACGTAAAAATAAGTTATGATAAACCCTTTGGCACAGATTCTAATTTAATCACGTAAAACCAGGACCTGCACGTCAGAAAAATTAACTTCTCAGGAAAAAAGCATCTCCTGGCTGGTCCATGGAAATCACATCTCTTTTGCCAGAATGTATTTTCTTTCTCCAGGTAAATCTCTCAAATAGCCCTCAAATATTCCATTAAAACAGCATTTCCCTTTATGCATTCCCTTGTAGTTCAGTCACTGTTGCTGATACAATACTAACAGATCTTTTCTTCAAGTCAGACTTCCACTTATTATGAAAGCGTGAGACAACAACATGTCCACAAGTCTGACAATTTCTAGTTATTTTTTCCAGACATGTCTGCCATTGTAAGTTTTCTTTCACAAATAAAATGTCTATGGAGTTACGACAAAGCATAATGTTTCCTGTCTCCTAGCTTGAAGAATATAAAACTCCTAGCATTTTCTAGACACCTCCAAAAGTTCATCTGATGTTTAGTAAAATTTTAAAAACTTTCCATGAGATCTATGGAGTTTCTCTGCTTTTATAATAAAAACTCTTGTGTTTTTACTGGGAAAACCTATGAAATTTAGAGACAAAGGACCATAAACTTAGATTGGTGTCCAATAAGAGAGACTATTTGGGTCTCTCTTATTCTCAGTTTGCTCTGCTCTTCTGACCAGGCTGGTACATAAACCTATCTTGATTCCTTAAAACATACCCTAAATCTCATGTATAGACACATACAAATTCCATGTGATGAGAAAAAAGTTGGCAAATTGACATTGTGCTATTTACTAATACTGTCCAGATATGACCTGAAGGTTGGAAAGGATCTAAAACATCATATAGTCCAACCATATACTGATGACATTTGAGTACCTTCCACCAAACTTATAACCCAATTCTTCAATGAGAAATAGTCAATTCCATTTCTGTATAGCTCCCACTGACTTAAATTGAGATCACTCATCTTAAATATATAAAAGCAGTTTATATATTATTTTATCATACTTAATATTATCTCACTGAACCCCACAAAAGTATAATAACTATCTCCATTTAATAGCAGTTGAAAGTGATACTCAAGCAGCTTAATTTTTCCAGTCCCAAGCTGCCCACAGAGTGACCGAGCCAAGATTCCAAAGATGGGGTTTACCCAAAAGTTCTTGCTTTTCCATTTTGTTTCTTGAGACCTCCAATTCTCTTTACTTCAAAGGCTACTAATCCCCCCTTCTTTCAAACATTCTGCACCTAAGATTTTTAGAATTTGGGGTTTATTTCTCTCTTAATGTGTGAACTTCAGAACTCCTGGAGTGGTCTTATCAGGACAGAGTAGAACAAAATCACTTCTCCCTTTCCACAATTGTATCCACAAAATATCAACGGCACTTACAGATTTTTACTGATGGTAGGAGTTTGGGTTGCCTTGTTATTTTAACAGTATTATTTTAACCTATATTTTGAGAATATTCGAAGTGCCTTTCAAAAGCTCATAACATTCACTCCCATTCCCTTAATTTGCAAATCAACCATGTAAGGCAGGTGGGGACAGTTAGCAACTCTTTTATAGAGAAGAGAAACACAGCTGAGAGAAACTGTCATAAAAATACTGTAGAGGTAGAAGTGTGACTTGATTCTCCTGACTCCAACTCATGGTCTATTAGCCACACAACACTGAGAACCAAAACTGAGTATCCTACACCCTGTCAAGCCCGGCCTCCTTTTCATATATATTATTGTAACTTCTTTGTAAGCAACTGTTTTTAAAATTCAACTATACATCCCATGCGTCACACTGTTCAACTTCACCTTTTAGTACAATTATCAGGATCTGAGAAGTTGGCTTCTATGTGCTCCACAACAAAAAATCTGATAAATGGCAGTGAATGCAATGCAGGTATTAAAAGTCTCAGAGCTGGGATGACAGTTTTCTTTTTTCAACATTTTAAAGATGTTGCTCTGTTGACTTCTATCCTCCATTTTTTTTTTCAATTCTGCTGACATTCTTACTATTGTGCCCCTAAATAATCATTTCTTCCTTCCTAGATTAGGGGTTGGCAAACTTTTACTGAAAATCTCCAGAGGTAAATAATTTATACTTCTGTGGTTCTGCTTCTGGATTATAGGTCATATTTTCCTGCATGTTTCCTGGTTATTTTTATTTTTTATTTTTTTGTAAACCAAACATTGGGTATTAAAAAAAAAAAACAGTAGTGGAGACTGAATAAATAATGTTTATCCCCTTTATAAGGTCAGACAACTTCCTTTCTCACATCATTTTGGTGAAGCTGATTCTAAAATTTATTATTGGGCTGGGTTTGGGCTCTGTTGTAGTTTTAGAAAGATTGTCTTCCACTGTCTTCAAATGTTTTTATGGTGGTAGCACAACTTTCCTTTAGTAGAGGTTAGGATCTGAACACCACCAAGACTCCAGAGATTGTTCCATGTTTCACAGTCAGTCACCAGCCTTCTGAGCTACAGCAGCGGTAGGTCTGAACCCTCAGATATATAGCTCAATAATCACCCTTTTGGGGTCGCTAGAGAGTCTCACCTTCCACCCCTATACCTGGTTTTCTATGCTTCAGAAAATCTCTCTACCTTGCTGCCCTACCCCCTAACTTTTAGTGAAGACCCAGTATATCTCAGAGGATTCTCTCTCAATACTTCTGCCTTATCACCATCCTAATTAGGTGATTACCATTTCTTTGGTAAAGTCTCCTGCCTCTTGGGGAAGGGGTTGAGATCTCTCCTGCCTTGTTCTCACCCTTTGGGGGTGGCACTTTCTTTTGGTCATAAAAACCGCATGCACTTCTGAATGGAGATGGGGATCTTGCTCAGTTCTTCTACCCTGTTTTGGCTAACTGCTGACCTGAATTCAGTGAAGTAGCATTTTGCCTCAAGGATGTCCTCTCTCAGCTCTGCCTCTTCTTCCCTTCAGGGATTTCCTCTTCTCTGCTCGTAACTTTTGGTATTCTATCCCTGCGCATTCACTTAAGGCACCATGGGAAATATGCAGAGATTTTATGCATATTTGCTTTACAACCATGGATCCTTGGGATTTCCACTTATTGTGCCTGTCCACATTTGAGCATTAAAAGATAGTCAGAAATCACGTTGATTTCTCCTTAGCCACATTATAGGGGGTTTAATTCTTTCTGTCCTGTCTCTAAGGATGACAAGAGCCATGAGCCTCTTCTTCCCTAGAAAGAGCCTATTCCTTTCTAAAACTTAGTTGATTTGTATTTTACATGTTTTAAGTTATTTTTTTTAACTTATCTAGTTTGTTCTTAAGATATAAGTGATGGTCTCTTTCTCCTACAAACTTCCTCTATTCTAACCTGGGTTAAAATTCTGCCCTGCCATTCCTTCATTATATTAACTTTATTCAAGTTATATAAACTCCATTATCTCAGTTTTCTCCTCCATAAAATGGGGATGGTAATAGGTCTCATTTTTTAATAAAAATGACAAGAGAAAATACGTGCACAAGCCTCTGGTGCCTAATAATGGTGAGTAATCATTAAAAAGTATATGAGGAATTATACTAAACATTTTCCTAATTACACGTTTCTTTAAAACACACAGAGAAGTGTTATTGACACCTTATATATGAGGAAACCAAACCTCAGTGAGATAAGTATCTTGCTGCTACACAAAGGCAGTGACACTTATTAGGGAATTGAACCCCAATTTTTCTTATTCCTATGTACTTTTTTACTACATCACTCTGTCTTATCATCAATAAATGGGCCAACTAGGTCATCTAAAATATAAGTGTCCAAAAGACACAGCAAGCTTAAAAATGTGGGCAATTTTTTGGCGTCAAAAGTTCTAATTTAGTAGCAGCACTCAATCACAACTAAATCATAACTTGATTTGAGAATGAATGAGGCAATGGGAGATTGGATCAAAAGTAGTAGGATGACAGGTAAGATGCCCTACCCAACCTCTCCCCATGCCTTTTATAGCCCAGGCTCCTACTAAGATATGAAGATCAGACAACGAGTCCTTTTGAGAAAATCCCCTCTTACCAAGAAACTTTAAGGCCAAGACCTATATAAATCACCTATTGCCACAATAATGCTGCCTAACAAACCCAAAACTCAGTGTCTTAAAACAATAAGCATTTATTTTCATACTAACGGGTCTACAGATTGGCCACCATGGCTGGTTTTTTTTAGGTTTGGTCTGCTGGTCTCATTCTTAGGCAGGGGCTGGAGAAGTGGCAGCAACCTGAGGAATGTCCCTCTCATGCAGGAAGTCAAAAGCCCCCAGAAAGTTGAGCAGAAACATGTGAAGATTCTTAAAGCTTTGGCTCAAAACCGTCACTGTTGCCTGTGGTCAAACCCCACATCAGTGAGGTGAGTACAGACTTCCCACACAGGTTGAGTGAAGGAAGTAAATACTTGCTGGGGATAATTTAATTTGCCATGCCCAAAGACCAGTATTGGCTGTCAGAGTCATGCTTCAGCATATCAGGAATGATGTCATCTCTACACCTACCAAAAATTGAGGGAAAAGAACCTGGCTCATGAAAACATGGCTAATTTGAAATAATAATCCACAACAGAAGAAAACTCCTTTAGGGCCGTTATAATCACCATTTAGTTCTTTAGACGTTTTCTTTTTTTTTTTTAAGATTTTTTTTTTATTTGACAGAGAGATAGCAGGGAGCCAGGAACACAAGCAGGGCAAGTGGGAGAGGGAGAAGCAGGCCTCCTGACAAGCAGGGAGCCTGATGTGGGGCTCGATCCCAGGACCCAGGGATCATGACCCAAGCCGAAGGCAGACACTTAATGACTGAGCCACCCAGGAGCCTCTCTTTTCAAAAGGTGTATATTCCAATGCTTGTAGAATTTTGGTTAGGAGGTATCTGAGGAATGATACCCTCCTGTGTGGTCTGATGACAGCCTATTTGGTATTTTTTTCCCTGTGACCTTACTTTAGAAAACATTTCTACATTATTTAAACTCTAGATTATAAGGGCATATGTAAGGAATATTCAGTCATAGATCATAGAAGTTCATTTTTTTTAAGATTTTATTTATTTGACAGAGAACGAGAGAGGGAACACAAGCAGGGGGAGTGGGAGAGGGAGAAGCAGGCTCCCCGCTGAGCAGGGAGCCCGATGTGGGGCTCGATCCCAGGATCCTGGGATCATGACCCGAGCCAAAGACAGACGCTTAACGACTACGCCACACAGGCACCCCTCATGGAAGTTCATTTCTCTAGAGAAATGCTATAAAGGTAGTTTGGCTCATTCGTAACTGCCCAGATATCCCTGGGGCACTGTACTTGAGTATTAGAACACAAATGCTTCCCACAACTTGGAATGAATTATTTCCAATATTTAAAGGCAACTCCTTACTACGGATGCTTTATAGCATAATGAGAACTTAACTCTACCTGATTAAATGTACTGGTAAATCAACATTACTGAAAAATACTAGAGTGACATGAATCATTTTCCAAATTGCCACAATGGCAAGAATGTCTATTTGTCTGCAAAGGACAAAAAAAAACAAAACAAAACAAAACAAAAAACAGAACAAAACAGGACAAATGATAGGTCACACCAAGATCTACCATAGGATTGCATTGTCTTGAGCTATTGACAAATTCACAAGGTGATGGATAAAATCCACCAGGATGGAACACCATCATACATAAATGCAGAAAATGGTGAGTGTTTTCACTGATCTTTGACTTTTAGAGATGTATGAAACAATGCTGAGAAGCACATGACACCAAAAAGTAAGACCCTGGAACATGGTTTACACCATACAATCTTCATTTTTTTTTATTTCTCTGTTTGTCTTGAGTTCACAACTATATGTCAAGCACATTAAGGGCCATGCCATTGGTATTATAACCTTTATACTACATTGGGCAGTGCCCTACATACTTTATGTAAATCAAGTCAGTTGATTTTCATGGTTGCCTCATATAGTAGCTTCCTTTATTTTCCCATTTTACTAGACTACCAAACCAAGAAGCAAGACATAAAACTTGCCCAAGATCACACACAACGAAGGAGCAGAGCTGGAATCTGGACCTAGACCTTCTAACTCTGGAGCCCATGGTCCTAACTACTCTACTAGGCTGTTTTCTGCTCTCCTAGATCCCCTAAAGCTGCTAGCCATATGCTGGCCAAGGAGGATCTCTCAAATATGTTCCTCATGAATGAGATTCTTGCTAAAAAAAGTAAATAAATAAACCAAAATTCACATTTTCTCTCATGTTCTTATAATTCCCTACATCTCTACCTCAAAGTCTTCTACTGGACTCAGATACTTGTACCTCCCTCTACTCATCTTTGTCAGAAGTGCCAATTATGTTTCACATATTATGCCTGGAAAGTTCTGCTCAAAAGGATCCTGTGGCTGCATTCTGGTTCAGCAAAAAGTAGTACTTTAACCAGTTAGCAGTATCTGCCATGGTATAATAGTATACATACCAGTAGTAAAATACTGTCTCTCTTTCAGAATGCTGACTCCATCAAACCATTAGTGATCATCCTCCTAATCCTAATGTTTGTACTTGCTCTATTTATAACATGCCACTGTAAATACTACAGAAAATTGCTGTGCAGTTTAGCAGAATGAACACAGACTTTAAAATTACTAGATGTAGGATTCAATTCATCTTTAGGGGTGTGTGTGTGTGTGTATATATATATATATTTGTGTGTTTGTGTACATATATATATATATATATATATATATATGAGAAACCCCTCAGCTTCTCTAAATAACATGGAGTACTTATGAGTTAATGATAAGGCAAAGAACAGCGAGCTTTGTCTATAAAGGGCTAGACAGTATATATTTTAGGCTTTGTGGGCCATAGTCAGCTGACAACTGAAATAAAGGAAGTGAAAGCATATCCTACACCTAAGCAGTCAAGAATGTTAATTTTTCTTCAATGCTTAGAGATTCATTTTTTTATTATGAGATATTGAAATAGTTTAATTATTTCATTTAAAATGCAAACATATAAAATCAAGAACACAAGAAACAAGTGTTGGCAAGGATGTGGAGAGAAAGGTACTCTTGTGTACTGTTGGTGGGGATGCAAACTGGTGCAGCAACTATTTTAACTTTCAAAAAGTTAAAAATAGAACTACCCTATAATCCAGTAATCACACTACTGGGTATCTACCAAAAAAATACAAAACACTAATTCAAAAGGATACATGCACCCCTGTGTTTATTGTAGCATTATTTACTATAGCCAAATTAAGGAAGCAGCCCAAGTGTCCATCAACAGATGAATAAAGAGGATGTGGTATATATACACACACATACACACACACACAATGGAATAGTACTCAGCCATAGAAAAAGAATGAAATTTTGCCATCTGCATCAACATGGACGGAGTTGGAGAGTATAATGCTAGGTGAAATAAGTCAGTCAGAAAAAGACAAATCTATGATTTCACTCATATGTGGAATTTAAGAAACAAAACAGAGGAGAAAAAGAAAAAAAGGGACAAACCAAGAATCAGACTCTTGACTATAGAGAACAAACAGATGGTTACCAGAGGGAAGGTGGATGGGGGCATGGGGGATGGGTGACAGGGATTAAAGCATACACCTGTCATGATGAGCACTAAGTAATGTATAGAATTGTTGAATCACTATTGTACACCTGAAACTAATATAACACTATGTTAATAACTATCCTAGAATTGAAATAAAAAACTTAAAAAAATCTTAAAAATTAAATTAAAAAATGCAAACATAGATTGGTGATTTATAGTAAGTTATTGTTAATTAATACCTTAATATGAATATATCAATCATACTTAAGAACAAATCTCACTGAAGATAGGTCAAATTTTTTTGATTATGTAGTTCCTCAGTAATTTTTTCTCACATCCCAGTAAGTATAGATATATAAGTTATATGCATTAAAACTCCATATTTTGTACCTTATAAACATACACAAAATATAAATTATTTAAGAATAAAGATTGAAAGAAGCTCTAATGTCGCCTTGCCGTGTTCTTTGGATGACTGGAGACCACTATCCTACAGAATGGGGAAGAGAATGAGCACTTCCTATTGTTAGTTGGGTGGGATTTTTAGGTACACAGTCCTCCCAACCAGCCAGTATGAAAGGTATTACTGAATTATTACCCTATTTTGCTATGGAGAACCCCAAAGAGTAAATAACTTCCAAGACTACAGGTAGTAAGTGGCTATCTGAATACAGCTCTGTATGAATCCCAAAGTCTTGTGCTTCTTTTACAAGATAATAAAGGGGATAAAAACTGAAGCATCTCCTAGAGAGACCATGTCTGAAGGGAACATCAAAGGAATGACCTTGCAGGAGCAGGTTCCATACACAGGGGATATCTGAATACTATAAAGCTCAGGTTGGAAATAACTTGAGTGGGGCAGGTCAGGTCTCTGGACATCTGAGGCAGTACTGATCCTTCTCTCAAATCTCAGATTTCCATATAGACAAAAGAGCCATTAACCTGGATGGTCTCTGAACCCTTACGAAAATATCCAGTGCCCCTCAGTCCTCTGGCAGCAGAGGAATCCCAAAACAGTGCAAAGACACAGAGAGCCATCCCTGCCCTCCCTACCCTTTGGCTTTATTGCCCTCTCCTCCATCACATTCCACTGTCTGTGCAAGATAGGAGGCTCTGAAGCCCAGCTTGCCCTGGGCTTGAATTCCAGCTCCACTCCCCTTGCTATTAGCCCTATGGCCTTGGGTAAGTTACTTTGTCCCCTGTCAGTCCATCCTCTCATCTATGAAATGTGGTAATACTTCACTGGTGATTGTGAGAACCAAGTGAGATGAGCAATGTCAGCCCTCACCTCTAGGCCTGGTCCACAGGAAGGACTCCACAAATGCAAGCCACCTCCCTCTGATAAATCTCCAGAGGGGTAGATTCACCAGCTCCAGCCTCAGAGTCAGAGAAAGTTGTTACAGAGGAGCATGGGCAAGAAACCATGCAGCTTAATTTCCTTTTAAACGATTGGCAAATAAATGTTTTCTAACTCCATTATTAATATCGTTATTGAAATAAAATGTGTTGCATTAATGTGTTCCATTGTACAAAGACAGAACTGCTGCCCTCAAGGCGGAAAAAGGAGAGGTCAACAACAGATGATAAAGAGGAACATAGAGATGATGCTTAGTAGCTTTTTCTCCCCTTTGCCAATAAATAAAAGCTGTTTTATGTGGTTCCTCAATTCTAAACTTATATTTCTTGCCATTCTCATTGAGTTCCCAGAGGGGAGCCATCCTATTGTTGACATTTAATAATGCCAAACAATAATCGAGGGCTCATTAGGCCAGAGGAGGCTCGAGGAAGTGTTCAGTGTCAGCTGCTTCTGGGTAGAGTCCCATTTAAACCATCTTAGAGAGAGGAGGCTCTATGCCATTTTTAAAGCTGTCATGAGAAAGAAAAGCCACAGCCAATGCTCCAATAGTGAATAAAAGATGATGATGACAGTGGTAATATTGCTTTGCGCATAGGCTAGGAAGGCTGAGGACAGGTGGAACTCAGAACTTCAGCCTGACCCTGAAGGAAGAATAAGATCTGCGGAAGCTGAGAGGAGTTTTGGATGTATTTGACACTGGTCCAGAGTGAGGAAAATGTCCATCTTGCTCAGGGCACAAACGGACTACACAAGTTACTACTTCAGTTTCCTTTCCTCAGGTTAAAATATTTCTTTTGGTACAGAAGATAAACGCTGAAATAGGATTTTTCCCATTTGCAGAGGTGAAAACTTATATTATCCAAGGAAGTCCTTTGTCTTCCCTCCATTCAAAGCTTTACCATGCCCTAACCTGCACACTGCATAATTCCCCTCTATAACCTCCCTGGCTCTGGAAAAGCTGGGGCACTGCCAGCATATAGCTATCTATTATCCATGCATCTTACATCTCTAATGGCAGCAAATCGCACTGGGCCAAAACACTTAGAGAATTGGGGGCCTATGTTGGTTTTTAGGAAGGAGAGCTTCTGATAAATTGGGGGCCTATGTTGTTGGTTTTTAGGAAGGAGAGCTTCTGATAAACAGAGTTAACAAGTTGAACACTTGACACTGAAAATCTTTCAGGTAATGATTAAGTCCTTCGGACTTAATTTCCTTCACATTTCCTTCACTACCGGACAGGTTAGTGAAGGAAATGGAACCCTTTCTTGGTCATCTGGGAAGCCAGAGATCCTTAAATTAATCATTTGAGTATCAAGTATCGTTGCCTCACACTGGACAGACTGAAAGGTGAGTCCATGACAAATCTCAAGAAATCAGGAGGTACTATTGCTTTTCCTCTTTCCTTTTAAAAAAAATAAATTTATGATACCAATTTGTTTCCACGGGACATGTCTCCTTCCCGTGAAAGGCAATAAAAGAAAAAATAATTAATTACGATTTTTAGAAGCTGGAGTATGGTTAATCAAGGCTTTACTATATTTTACAATCTCCTCAAAAGTCAAGACCTTAAATTTACTTTCTATGTATCCACCCTCAACATATGGCATGCACTGTAACTGGGAAGAGATGTTACTTATTATAGTAATACTTCATTTATCTGAATATAGAAGTTATTTTTTGTTTTTGTTTAAATTTTGTTAGTTAATATACAGTGTAATATTGGTTTCTGAAGTAGAATTCGGTGATCTATCACTTACACACAACACCCAGAGCTCATCACGAAAAGTGCCCTCTTTAATACCGATCACCCAGCTAGCCCATCCCCCATCTACCTCCCTCTATCAACCCTGTTTGTTCTCTATCATTAGGAATCACGTATGGCTTGTTTCCCCGCTCTCCTTTTTTTCTTTTCCCCCTTCCCATATATTCATGTTTTCTTAAATTCCACATGATGAATGATATATAGTATTTGTCTTTCTCTGACTGACTTATTTCACTTAGCATAATACATTCTAGCTCCATCCACATCATTGCAAATGGCAAGATTTCATTCTTTTTGATGATTAATATTCCATTGTGTGTGTGTGTGTGTGTGTGTATCTCACATCTTCTTTATCCTTTCATCAGTTGATGGACATTTAGGCTCTCTCCATAGTTTGCTATTGTTGATAATGCTGCTATAAACATCAGGGGGCATGTACCCCTTCAAATCTGTATTTCTGTATCCTTTGAGTAAATACCTAGTAGTGCAATCATAGAGTAGTTCTATTTTTAAATTTTTGAGGAACCTCCACAAACTGTTCTCCAGAGTGGCTGCACCAGTTGGCATTCCCACCAAGAGTGTAAGAGGGTTCCCCTTTCTTCGCATAGTACTGGAAGTCTTGGCCTCAGCAATCAGACAACAAAAAGAAATAAAAGCATCCAAACTGGCAAGGAAGAAGTCAAAGTTTCACTATTTGCAGAAGACTTGATACTCTATGTAGAAAACCCTAAGGACTCCACCAAAAAATTGCTAGAATACATGAACTCAGCAAAGTTGTAGGTTATAAAATCAATGTGCAAGAATCTTTTGCATTTCTATATACCAACAATGAAGGAGGAGAAAAAGAAATCAAGGAATCGATCCCATTTGCAATTGCACCAAAAACAATAAAATACCTAGGAATAAATCTAACTAAAGAGGTAAAAGATCTGTACTCTGAAAACTACAGAACACTTGCTAAAGAAGTTGAGTACACAAAAAAATGGAAAAGCATTCCATGCTCATGGATTGGAATAACAAGCATCATTAAAATGTCTATACTACCCAAAGCAATCTACACATTTAATGCAATCCCCATCAAAATACCACCAGCATTTTTCACAGAGCTAGAACAATCCTAAAATTTGTATGGAACCACAAAAGATCCTGAATAGCCAAAGCAATTCTGTAAGAAATAAAAGAGAAAAAGTTCTGCAAGAGTCTGAGTAGACAGATCTATTAGTTTTCGACCACAACTCACAAGCTAATTCTTCGGGGCTATTTTCACTGCCAATTTGATCAGCATTGTGAACCACAGAGAATGTCTCCAATACTCTCAAGACTGGACAGTGCAACAGCAGTGGTCTCATCAATTCCCCTTCTGCCAACAAGGAGAAACACATCCTGAGTATACCCAAGATCTAATAAGTGCATCTCACTAAGGAAATTTCACTGATTACAATGGCTTTGGAAGTGTTTTACTATAAAACATTCTAGAAAGTGGACTGTAAACACTCTAAATTCTTTCTAATGTTAAGTATTTGGAGGTTACATTTATACTGCCCCTATTTTCAACCAGAAATTCCTAGAAAGTGAGTTTTTCTACAAATATCCTTTGGTCAGTTTTCATTTAAAGAACTCAACTGTAAGTATCAATAAGAACTACTACTAGACTGTGTTCAACTATTAATCATGTTCATATTATGTACTCTCTGAACCAAATCAGACATATTCCCTTATAAGGTAACATTTATAAAAAAAATTTAATCCCTCTTCATAGCACCCCCTGGTACTCCCACAATTAGTTAAGGTATGAGTGATAGTTTCACCAAACTGGTCTTCCAGCCGTCTTATCACTTCCAAAATAAGGAGATTTAGACTTACTAGATCAGCTACCCAGGTATCCCTATGCTTTTTATTGTTTTTGTTTTAATTTTTTATTTAAATTCAATACAGGGGGTACCTGGGCGGCTCAGTCAGTTAAGCGTCCAACTCTCGATTTTGATCTCAGGGTCCTGGGATCAAGCCCCACATCAGGCTCCGTGCTCAGCCGGAGCCTGCTTCGCTCACTCCTTTCCTCTCTCCCTCTGCCCCTATCCCTGCTCATGTGTTCTCGCTCTCTCAAATAGATAAGTATCTCTTTAAAATAAATAAATTCAATTTAATTAACATACAGTGTATTATCAGTTTCAGGGATAGAAGTTAGTGATTGATCAGTCTTATATTATACCCAGTGCTCATTACATCAGGCACCCTCCTTAATGCCCATCACCCAATTATACCCATCCGCCGCCCACCTCCCCTCCAGCAACCCTCAGATTGTTTCCTATAGTTAAGAGTCTCTTTTGGTTTGCCTCCTCTGTTTTTATTTTTCCTTCTCTTCCTGTATATTCATCTCTTTTGTTTCTTAAATTCCACATAGGAGTGAAATCATATGGTATTTGTCTTTCTCTGACTTATTTCACTTAGAATACCTTCCAGTTCCCTTCACATCATTACAAATGGCAAGATTTTATTCTTTTTGATAGCTGAGTAATATTCTATTGTGTGTGTGTATACACACACACATATACCACATCTTCTTTATCCATTCATCTGTCGATGGACATCTGGGCTCTTTCCATAGTTTGGCTATTGTGGACATTGCTGCTATAAACCCTGGGGTGTACTGCCCCTTCGGATCACTACATTTGTATCTTTGGGGTAAATACCCAGTAGTGCGATTGCTGGGTTGTAGGGTAACTCTATTTTTAACTTTCTGAGGATCCTCCATACTGTTTTCCAGAGTGGCTGCACCAGTTTGCATTCCCACCAACAATGGAGCAGGGTTCCCCTTCCTCCGCATTCTATCCAACACCTCTTGTTTCCTGTCTTGTTAATTTTAGCCATTCTAACTGGTATAAAGTGGTATCTCATTGTGGGTTGGCTTTGTATTTCCCTGACAACAAGTGATGTTGAGCATCTTTTCATGTATCTGTTAGCCATCTGTATGTCTTCTTTGGAGAAATATCTGTTCATGTCTTTATGTTATTTTTTAAAAGGCAGAAATGTATAATTTCTCAAGACTATTTTAAGAGGAAGAGTCTGTGTGTGTCCACTCTTTTTGCCACCTGAGTTTATAGTATTTATGATGTGTATAAATACCAATGGTTTTAATTTGTATTCATCTATCTTATTGTTTTCTATTGTATACATTTAAGACACAAGAGAGATCAAAATTTCTAAAGCATAAAAATTTCTAAGCATAAAAAATTTATATCAGAATTTTAAGGGGTAATTAATGTATGATATTCTAATTAGTTTTAATTTTCTGGCATCTAGGTTATAGACAATTACTAAGACTTCTGCGATCAGATATTTTTAAACAAATTTATAGCAGTGGAAACATTTAGGGAGTGGGCCATGACATTCAGAGACACACCTCTCCAAATACAGTTTGTTTACCTTACTTCCACTAACTAGTTTATGACTCAAAATAGAGAAATCAAGGAAACGGATGATGGCAATAAAAATTAAACTGTTATACAGAGTCTCTATACTTTCTGGAGGTTTCAAAAGCCAGGAACTGTTAACTGGTCTCCATGCTCTTTTCTTGAGGGGCTTAAAATCTACTAGGCAAGGAAAGACATTCAAAAATTTGTGTAAATGGAGAAGTACACAGAAAGGAAATGAGGGCATCAAGCACTTAGGCATTTTAGGGAGCAGTTAGCACTTCAACGTGGGTGGGCCACAGGGTGAAGAGGAGTACAGGGGAAGAGATGAAGGTGGAGACTCTGATAAGGATTCATCAGCTGTCATATGAAAGCAACTAGACGTCATCTTAAAAATAAGGAACCCATTGAAGAGTTTTAAGGGGGAGAGGAGATAAAATGATGAATTAATATTGTTGATTTTAGTTTTTAAAAGCTAAATCTTGCATATGGTATTTTAAATTGCTAAACTGCATGTACAATATACCAATGTTATAAACAAACCTATAGGTGTTTGTATGTGGTTTATATGCATAGAAAAAGGGAACATGTTCAAAATAGCCTCAGTAGTTACCACCATGGAATGATTTTGGGGTGATGAGAGGGGGCTTTTAACTTTATAAATATATTATTTGAATTTTCCCAACAAGCATCTACTCACTTTTTAAATTAAAAAGAAAGTTCAATCTGGCAGCAGTGTTGATGTGCAAGACCAGAACTGAAGAAACCAATTAAGAAGCTGTTGCAATTTAATTGTCCCAATGATAGACAATGAGAGTCTAAACAGAATCAGTAGCATCAGAGAGAGGAGGAGGTGGATTTTAACTATATTAAGGACGTAGACTAAGGAATGTGGTGATGTTGGCTCTGGAATGAATAAGAGGTTAAAATATATATATGTCTACTCAGACTCTTGCAGAACTTTTTCCCTTTGATGGAAGAAATAACCTGGTCTACCTCTCCTCCCAGTCTCCTACCTCCATTCTTCTGACTCCTATTGACCAAGCCCAATCAGCAGGAAGGCAGAGGTCAAGGGAGTTCTGGATGATGCAAGTTCACAGAAACCAGCCTACAGGGACACAGAGGTAAGAAGAGGAATATTGAGAATGAATCTGCAAAGAACAGTCATCATCACATGGACTCCTGTTCAAGGATCTCCTCTGGGGAGTTTACAATGATCTGGAGGAGGAAGAACAAAACAACACACATGAAATGCTTATGAAGAAGCTGTCCTGGACTTGCGATCATTGAGACATGAGTTCCAACCCCTACTCTGCCACTTCCTGGCTCTGTGACTGGACAATTGATAATATTTCTCTGAGCCTTCAATTGTAAAATGAAGATAAAAATACTGAGTGTAGAGGATTATCATGACAATTAGACATTTTATGTAAATGTTTAACCCAACGTTTGTTGTAAACTAAGAGCTTCGTGAATGTTAAGAGGAAAAGGGGATGATGAAGCTGACTACGAATGGCAATGGTTGTTCATTCAGATCCTAAAAAGGATTAGTATGAGCTAGAATAGACTGGGGTTTTCAGGATACAGCTTGACTGACAGGCAAGATACAAGGAGGTGCGTGGGGAATACAAGCATTTTTTATTGAGGACATAGAGTTGTGAACAGCCTAGTGTAGTGTGTGCATGACTATAAGAAAACTGATAGATTTGGGGGCTTACTTACTCTCATGCCATCTCTGAGAGCCAGCAGCCCAGGAAAGAGATACATCCTATATGTCTATCACCCCAGTCTCCTCCTGTAGGCTGACCTTATGGCCATCAGCTCTCACTTCTCTGCTAAGAAATTATTTTTGAACGCCTGAGTATGCTTTTCCCTTGAAGAGCTGAATACAGTTATGCAACTGTATTGCAGAATTCCTAATGTTAAAAGAACAAATCTCAGGAATACACATTGTCCTGACTCAAGTCAGAGCAGAGAATGTAGCTCAAAGAAACTGAACCACGACCTAATTTTCACAAAGTCTTCCTTGACAAAGAAAAAAAAAAAAAAAGGCTTCTAGTACTCTCCAAATGCCTTTGATTTCCAAAAGCAAAATTCTAATCTACTCCTTATATTCTCATGTCTCTTAATATCTGCCTCATTTTATGTCCTAGTTTTTACAAGTATGCTGGTGTTAACACCCCTAACACACTGTAAGGTCATTAAAAGATCATTTCCCTCTTATCTATTGCAACTGTGGTTCCCAAGTACAAACTTGTACCAGAATCACCTGGGATACTTGTTAAAATACAGACTTAAGACAAGGTGCTTTAATTCTGTCAGTCCAGGATGAGACCCAGAGGCCTAATTTTTTTTAAGTTTTCCAAAGAATTCATATATGCTTTCATTTTGAGGAACATCCAATACTCAGCTACTAGGACATTATCTTCAATACCTATGCCCAGTGATTAGTAAAGAAAATAGGAAAAGGAAGTGGCTCAATTAGAAGAATGTTCTTTTATCCCATGCTAAGACATTTTATTCTGCAGAAATGTGGAAAATGTTTAGAAAGGAAAGGGACATAGTAAAGTACATGTTTTACACAAACCATTCTGACCACCATAGAAAGGTGCTGCTCTAGAACTAAAGAAAACTCCTGAAGCTGAGCAGTAATTTTGGCAAACGGTGAGTCGGTCTGAATTGGGGGCAGCTGAAGTGGAAAGAAAGAAAGAGATGTGAACATTTCAGTAAAAATAAACAGGAATTGGGACACCTGGGTGGCTCAGTAGTTAAACGTCTGTCTTTGGCTCAGGTCGTGATCCTGGGGTCCTGGGATTGAGTCCCATATCTAGCTCCCTGCTCAGCGGGGAGCCTGCTTCTCCCTCTGCCTGCTGCTCCCCCCCTGCTTGTGCTGACAAAAGCTTAAAAAAAAAAAAAAAACAGGGATTAATGATCAAGTAGATGTGGGGAGGAAAGGCAGATGGAAGTGACAAATAACCACTGTGTTTCTGACTTGAGCATATGGGTAGAAAGAGATCAGAGTGGAATTACAGAAAGTGTAACAGACTTAGAGTTGGGGAAATTGTAGGAAGGTTGTTAGCCAAATGATCAAGTTGACTTTCAGGATCCAATATCATGCCCACATGATTCTATATCATAATACACTAACCTCAGAAGAGCCATCCAGGCCCCAGGTTTAAATGCAGGAATCACTGGTATACAGGTGTTAGAGGAAGCCATGTATTTATCACAATACTCCAGGGAGTGTATGTTGATTGAAAGAAGGTGCACTAAGGAAGGAACACATCTGTAAAATAGGTTGAAGATAAAGGGCAACCAAAAGGAGATTAGGAAAAGTAATCAGATAATTTAAAGAAAAACCAATGCAAAGAAAAAGCTGTAAAATCATAGGTAATGAGCTCCCCATCACAGGAGTTATTCATGCAGAAGACACATGTCATAATAGGACATGTCAAACAGGGGTAACAACTATAGGATAGTTGTTGCATTAGGCACAGGGCTGAGTACAGTGCAGGGGGAATAATATCAATACAGAAATATCAGAGAGAAAAAAAAGGATCTATTTTTCACCATTTACTATTTAAATGATCTTGGAGGAATTAAATGATCTCTTGAAGCCTCTTTTTTTTAATTTTATGCTCTAAGTATCCATTTCATAGAACTGTTGTAAAGATGAAAATAATATTAAAGGGATTCTTCAAATGTCCACTCCCTCTCCTACTTTAAATCCATATATAAAAATTCAAGGAAGTCTGACAAAATGTCTTTCATTAGCTGTATGTCTAAGCCTTCTAATTTTACAAGGCCCTAATGACCACACAACTTCCAATTGTTGTCATTTCCTCTCTATATAAATAATGGGTATATTTTTGGATGTTGCAGAACAGGTTATGTGTTGGGAGAGGATCGGACAGTATTTCCAAATCTAACGTTAATACTGCATTCTAGAAGATAGGAGGGAACTGAAATTAAGCTTCTCCCCAGCAGTTTGTGAAAGCCATTCTTTTTATCCTCTTGAAATTTGGGACCGTTGCCCATCTTTTTTCTGGCATCTATCCTATTCTCTTGATTTCTGAAAGATTATCAGCAGGTTATATACAAACCATCATAATTTTTACAGCAGAAAATATCTTTTCCTCCTAGGTAAAACAACAAGCTTTAATTTTCTTTTACCTAAATGCCAACAAAGGAAAGAAGCCATTTAATTATTTGTCTTTTAAAACATGTTTTTCATTGCATTTGCAAAGGTTTACAAGGAATACATCTAGTGCTTAATTGCTTGTAGCTAGGGAATACAATTATTCTTCTGGAGTCTACCAAATATTTATTGTGATTGCCTCTGCCTAGGTTTCAGGCTCATACCACAAAGATTGAAACTAATTGAGCCCAAACCCCAAAGCTATTAAGTGATGGCAGATTTGTGTTGAAAAACAGGGGTAATGTCAAGCCTTTGACATGGGGGGGAGGGGGAGTGGTGTTAATGTATTTTGTTGTGATAGAAAAAACTGATTGACAGAATTCATTCTTTTCCACATAATTATGTACTTCTTTGTTGACCCATCTGGTCCCCTTAACAGCGTGCTAATACCATCATAAAACAATCAGATTAAATTGGTCTTCGGGTGATCAATGGTTAATATGGTTTCATACAAATTATTCTTAGACTGTGAAGCCTTTCCTATTAAAATTATAAACAGAGTACCACATATTGACCGGGCTTTTCCCAATATTTGGGTGTGTGGACTAGAAATCATAAAGTCTTTCAGCATCTTTTTGACAGCATTTTTTACAGAGTACTACTATTTAAGCTCAAAGGCTCCTGGGTTACCCCTTGCTTATACCTAACATTCCTTACAGATATACAATTATCCATCCTTAGCTATCTTTTACTCGCAACTCATCTCTACTTAAAACCACAGCAGCTCATATTATTAGAATAAAAATCTAAGAGTAAATAAATTAAGGAACGCTAACAGAAGTACATAGCAATAGTCGTTAAAAAGGGAAAGATATAAAAACAAAAACAAAACAAAACAACAAAAAAAACCCCAGCAATTTCACAGTTCCAAAGGTCAGAAAAAGGGACCTGAGTTGCAAAAGAGATAACAGTTACTCATAGGAACTTCAGCTATTCTATCTCCTAGATAGCTCCTGATTTCCATCCTCAATACCCTAAGTCAGAATCTCATCTTCCACCTTACCCTGAGCCAGTCCATACTGACTCCTCCTCCTAAAGCACAGAATTGATCTTGTCTCTCTCCTACCTCAGCTTCTTTGAGGACTTCCCATTACTTACAACCAAGTTCCAATTTCCAAGAAAGGTATTCAAGCTTTCCATATTCTTCTCCCTGCCTATGTGTGACTTATTTATTAGTGTAGCCCTCATACACTCAAAACTCTAGCCACCCTAACACACTCCTGGTCCTAGAGCATGACAGGCTGTTTCATGTCTCTGCCTCCTCACCATGAAATTTGTTGTCTCTAATTCTCTTCCCCACAGTTTGTTGTTAAATCTATTCAATAACCATACCAAGTGGACTTAATCATATGCATACTCTATGACCCAATCATTTCATTCTCAGATACATACTCAAGAAATATGTATATATCTGCACATCAAAAAGCATGTAAAAGAAATATTCTTAGCACCATTATTTGTAAGAACCAAATGCAAGTGGAAACAAGCTTACATCAACATTCAGGTACATAAGTGCAGTAAATACATCAAATGGAATACCACAGAACAATGAAAATTAATGAAAAGCTACAATATGCAACAATACTTAGAAACAAAATGTTAGAACAAAAGAGCCCAACATGGAAGAATACATACTGTGTAATTATACTTTTATATAAAGTTCAGGTACGGATGAAACTAGTCTGTGGTGTTAAATGTCAGGATAATGGTTACTCTCAGGGAGGAAGGAGGGACAGTGACTGGAAGGACACATGATGACTTTAAGATTCTCAAAATGTTTTACTTCTACTTCAAAATAACTCATCTCCCTGTACACTTAAGGTTTGTGCATGTTTCCGTATGTGTGTTATACATAGGGAAGGTTTTTTTTCAATTCCTATTTTTCAAAGTCAATATCAATTACTATCTTTTCCTTAAAGTCTCAGCTGATCACTCTCATTCAGAGTTAGTTTTTCTCTGAGTTCCCTATGGACCTAATTTTTCTCTCTCCAAGCATTTAATTAACATACTTGAATTTCAGGCATGATGATTACATATGACATGGGTTAGGTAATTGAAAAGACAGACCCTTTTTTAAAAAAGCAAAGAAATAGAGAAAATTGGGAAGATGTGATGACTAAATCTGGGTTTTGGTGGCCCCTCAACCTAACAATAGTCAACAATTATCCTGACCAGGTCCTTCTGCTGAAGTCAAAAATTCCTCTTCCTCACATGTGCCCTTTATCCAGCTATGCAAGGGTGTTTTTTTTTCTTGGTGAAACAGGGTATGTTCACAATATGTTGTATGTTTCCAAATATCGGAAAGCAAGGAGCAAAGGCGCACCTGGCAAATGACGCATGCCACCCTGACCCAATGTTGTGCTTCACATATTTACAGGGACATGGTTCATGAAAACCAGCTAAGCCATCTCCCAGAGCTCAGCAGTGACATTCAGTACCCTCAGTTCAAGTTTTCTAGGGGCATGAATTGAAGCTGTCAGCTTCATCTATACTTATCAAACCTAGACCTGCAGAAACTCTATTGCTCATACCCTCACAATCAGCCATACTTTTGCAGGAAAATCCATTTCAGTGCCTTTTGTAATCCCAGGTGGCTAAGATGTCAGCTTCCCAGGGGCATTTGTAAGTTGCCTTGAAGCCAGTTAGTCCTGACCCTCTTTCTCAGACAAAACAATCCTCCTGAGACTGAGTTTTTCCATAAAGTCACAGAGCTGTCCAAGATGGCTGCATCACTTAACTCTGTGTGCTCAGGCCTGTCTTCCCATCTATATCCCTCGCCCAACACATATGTATTATGAGCTTACTAAGGACAAACTGTGTCATTCCCCACAGCACTTTGCCCATTGTAAATTGTTGTTTCTTGACCAACTGGATGAAATATGGAAGAGTGTGGAAATCATTTTCATTCCCCTGGCTCAGTTTTTCAAAGTATATGGAATGGGCCATTATTCATCTGAGCCAGAAAGATGCTCTCAGCTTTTAAATGCCCAATTGCAATTTTTTTTTCCTTTACTCAATTCCTACTTTAAATAAAGGAAGGAAGAAAAGGAAGGAAGGGGACTTTCAAAGATGCATTTAGACATGCTCCCCAAAGCCTGGAAGCATGTGTTGAGCAGTGGAAATATGATTTTCACAGTATTTAATCAACACAGGAGAAATGTTCAGACTTTCAACAATACTGTCTGGTCTGTCCCTTGCTCCCTACTTATGAGGCACAAAGTCCTCACTGACAATTACTGCCTACTTCTTTTTAACAAATGTAGAGGCTATTTTGCTGTTTCTTCTTCTTTTGACTATTTTCCCTCAGGAACACCATAGTTTGGATTCCTACTGTTTAGGCTAGTTGTTTTGTTGCATATGTTTTTTGTTTTGTTAATTTCAATCTACTCTTTTGATAGAGCTCCTAGTTGAAATGTTTAAGTTTCTAAGCCACTAAATCCTATTCACTTCTTCTCTGGAGGTCTGGCTATCCCAATCCTTCTTCATTGTCTTTACTGTTGCTGAGGCAGGTGTGTTGTCTGTTATTTCCAAATAGACATGGATCTGGTCTTCCCTTAGGCAGTAAAAACACTGGGCTTTTGTGCATAGGCTAGCGCTCTAACCAACTTACCAAACCCCAATTTTCAAAGGCTCAGTGCTACAAATGTTTATATTTCATGTATATACCATCCCCCAGGGCCTGGCAGACCCCTCCATCCCATCAGTGGAAGGGGAAAGAGAACAGAGAAGGCATGATGACTTCATTCAAAACTAAAGCAGGCAAAAATATTTACCTAAAGTCAAATTCAATTTTTGAAGTATTTTCTTTTAAGACTTTGTTAATAGCTGTTTGTTTTCTGGATGGCGATACTATTAGCATATAATCCATAGAGGTGGAGAAGAGAACAGCAGGTGCCAAGGGTCAGACTGTGGGGAATGTTCTACTTCAAAAGGGAAGCAAGGAGATAATTTTGGGGGATTTGATTTGGGGGCATTTACACAATCCTTTGTATTTATCAAAATTCATAGAACTCAGTAACAAAAAAATCAGTTTTAAAAATAAGTGTATACAAATTTAAAAAGAGAAGTAACACTGATGTTTGACATTTTTTTCTTTGTAGCTACTCTCTTCTCCCCTTCTGAAACTCCAAAGCTTTCATTTTAGCCAGGTGTCAATTTTTCTCTAAAGAGATCTTTCCCTCGATATTACCTGTATTTTACTCAACTCACTGCTACCATCTTATTTAGATTCTGCAAATTTTGAAAGGCATTATACTTTTGAGACTGCCCAATTGAGAAGTTCACTTTCCTCCTACTTGATAGGCTAGCATTTGAAAAGAGACTAAATAGTATGAGTGGCAAAGTATCATGCCATAAAGAGGAAAAAAAATCCGAATGTGCATAGACATTATCTTTATTGAGTACTTTTCAGCAAGTTAACTCTTTTAAATCCTAAGCATTAGGATTAAGACTCCAGATATTTTCTCCCGAGGCATTGATATGTCTATTTGACCTCTATTGCACAATTTTTTTTCCTTTTTCCTTTATATATTTCAGGTCCCAGAAGTTTTATAAACATATAAGGACTCTGACTTGTGCAGAGGTGTGAACAAATACTGCAGTAAGATAACCTAATATTGTACAACAGCCTGATGGGTCAACTGTCTCACCACCAGAGAGCTGATGCCAGCATCCACATCAGTCTGCTGTCACCCCATAACCAAAATACTATCCAGAAGATGGCAGCGTAGGAGTATCCTGAACTTATCTCCTCCCACAGACACACGAAATCTATAGCTACATATGGATCATTTTCCTTTGAAAAAGATCTGAAAATACATCAACTGCTTCTCCACAACAAAAAACAAAAAGAGCACATTGAGACGAGTAGGAGAGACAGAGATGGTCTCACCAAAAATCCCAACCCAGTGGGGCAACACAGAATAGGGAGGAATCTCAACAGTCTGGTATTTCTCCTGGAACAGCAAGGTGTTGATACCCATATCAAGCACCCCAAGCCCTGGGATCTGTACAACAAAGATGAGCCCCTAAAACATCTAGCTCAGAAAACCAACAGGGCTGGGTGCCTGGGTGGCTCAGCTGGTTGAGTGACTGCCTTTGGCTCAGGTCATGATCCTGGAGTCCCGGGATTGAGTCCCACATCAGGTTCCCTGCTCAGCAGGGAGTCTGCTTCTCCCTCTGACCCTCTTCCCTCTCGTGCTCTCTCTCATTCTCTCTCTCTCTCAAATAAATAAATAAAATCTTAAAAAAAAAAAAGAAAGAAAACCAACAGGGCCGATGTCCAGAGGTCCCAAAGTGCTCAAGGAAACTGAAATTCCCTTTCTGAAGGACTTGCATACAGTATCACCCCAGAGGAAAACAGCAGTTTGAAAAGCACCTAGGCTACATGTAAAAGAAATGCATTTGCTAATCTAGAAACACCTACTGGAAGAATGGGTTATGGTTGAAATTATCCCAGAGAGGGAAGCACTGGTGGGTGCCAATTTTGCTGCTAACACAGGTAAGCTAGCTTAGACATGGCACTTCCTGCCACCTTGCTAAAACAGGAGGGGGCAGGCATTCACACCACCATCCTGCTGCCTTACTGAAGTCAGAGAACATGTATGGTTCCAGTACTCTCCTTCTTCCTGGCTGGGGCAGGCAAGTATGAACCATCATGGCATTCTCTTGCTCCCTAAAGTCAACAAACATGGGAAGTTGTAACATCCCCTGCTCCCTGGCCAGGGCTGGGAAGTGGAAGCAATCATGGCATTTGTCTAACCCCAACCTAAAGCTGGTGCATGCACAGAGGTAAGGTACTCTTTCACTGCATTCCTGAAGCCCACAGAAGGACACCGTCAAGACATTTTCCCACTTCCTTTCTGAAGCCAGTGAGTGAGCCTTGCCCCTCTACCTCCACCTTGCAAAAGGCATGCACAATTCACACAGGGGATATTCTTGATTGCCTGGCTCTGGTGGCCAAGGGGATGGGCATTTCTGAGCTGCACCAGAAAGTAACAATGGGAAAGACTGTTCTTGGCAGGCCATCATACCCAGGGCACTACACAGACAGCAGACTGAAACACAACCCCAGTCTACCTATGAAAAGGCCTTATTTACTTAGCCTGGAGCTTCAGCCTGAGAGACAGGCTTCAGGTTTCCTACACATCTAGAAGCTAAGGAAGTGCTCCCAGGAAAGATAATCAGGGAGAAACAATCTTTGCATATCCTTTTGGCCTTGCTACAATTTGATGAGAGATGAGACTTCACAGAAAGGAGTTTCTATGCTTATTTCTACACTTCCTCAAAATTTTTTTACAACTGTTGCCCAGATACACCTCCAGATATCCTGATCTAGAGGCCAGCAGTGTTTACAACTGTGGCCCCATAGGATGGTATAAATATTTGCATACTTTAAAAGCTGCTGCTTGAGAGTCTGGCTTCCAATCAGCCTGAAACTAGGGGCTAAGATTCCTCCCCTTGGAATGATCACTTCATATAGGTCTCAGCACACTCTCAACAATGAAGATATATCAAAAATAAATCAAGAAGTTTAGATAATCACAAAGGTTTTGAGAGACAACCAAGAGCTAGAGCAGGGTAAATGAGAAGCTTCATCATCTACATGAGGCCACTCCTTCAAGACAGGGGTAGCTGCCTCACCTTATACACAGAAACAAAAAGAGAGTCAAGTAAAATGAGAAGAGAGAAATATATTCCAAACGAAAGAACAAAACAAAACCTCAGAAAGACCTTAATGATACAAAGATAAGTAATTTGCCTGATAAAGAATTCAAAGCAATGGTCATAAAGATGCTCACTGATCTTGGGAGAACAATAAACACATTGAGAACTTCAACAAAGAGAGAAAATGCAAGAAACTACTAAAGAGACATCACAGAACTGAAGAATAACTGAACTGAAAATACACTAGAAGGGTTCAAAAGAAGACTGGATGAAGCAGAAAAATCAGTGAGTTGGAAGACAAAGCAAGAGAATTCACACAGAGCAGCAGAAAGGAAAAACCATTTTTTTAAGAATGTAGGTAACTTAAGGGACCCACGGGACATCAAACAGAATATTTGCATTATAAATCCAGAAGGAGAAAAGAAAGGAGCAGAAAACTTGTTTAAGGAAATAATGGCTAAAAACTTCCCTAACCTAGGAAGGAAACAGATATCCAGACTCAGGAATCCCAGAGAGTTCCAAAATTGATGAATCCAAAGAGAACCACACCAACACACATTATAATTAAAATGTCCAAAGTTAAGAGACAATTGTAAAAGCAGGAGAAAAAGAAATTATTATATACAAGGGAAACCCCATAAGACTATCAATAGATTACTCAGCAGAAACTTTGCAGGCTAGAAATGGAGTGGCAGGACATATTCAAAGTGCTGAAAGGAAAAAACTTGCAACTAAAATTACTCTACCTAGCAAGGCTATCATTCAGAATTGAAGGAGAGATAAAGAGTTTTCCAGATAAGCAAAAGCTAAAGTTTACCACTACTAAACTGGCATTACAACAAATGTAATGGGACTTCTTTAAGCTGAAAAGAAATGGAACTAATTAATAACAAGAAACCATACAAAAGTAAAAATCTCATTGGAAAAGATAAACATAGTAAAGGCAGTGGATTAGTCATTTATAAAGCTACTATTAAGATTAACTAAAACCACAACAATTAGTTAAGGGATACATAAAATGAAAAGATATAAAATGTGACATTGAAAACATAAAACATCGGGGAAGAGTAAAAATGTAGTTTTGGAATGTGTTCAAATTTAAATTGCTATCAACTTAAAATACACGGTTATAATATACATAGGATAATATATGAACTTCACACAGTAACCACAAAGCAAAAAATTAAATACACAAGAGAAAATGAGAAAAGAATCAAGTTACATAACACTAAAAAAAAGTCATCAAACTACAAGGGAGGAGAGAAAAAGGAAGGAACAGAGAGGGGGTATAAAAATAGCCAGAAAGCAATTAATAAAATGTGAATAAGTACCTATCTGTCAATAATTACTTTAAATGTAAATAGATTAAATTCTCCAATCAAAATAAAGTGGCTGAATGGATAAAAAGACACATATATATAATACCTACAAGAGACTTGATAGAAGGACATATTCAGACTAAAAGCAAAGGGATGGAACAAAGATATTCCTTGAAAATGGAAAAAGAAAGCTAGTGTGGCTATACACATAATGGACAACACAGACTCTAAAACAAAGACTCAGAAAAAAAAAAGACAAAGAGGGAAACTACATAATGATAAAAGGGTCAATCTAGCAAGAAGCTATAATGTTTACAAACATACACTCTTCCCACATAGGAGCACCAAAACGTATAAAACAAATATTAACAGACCTAAGAGAGAAATTGACAGCAATACAGTAATAGCAGGGGAATTTAACACCCCACTTGCATCAATGGATAGATCGTCCAGACAGAAAATCAATAAGGAAACACCTTAAAGAAACAAACAAAAAAAAAAGAATGCAGCCCAAAGAGTAATAAAGATCAGAGTGAAAATAGAGACTGAAAAAACAACAGAAAAGATCAATGAAGAGGCTGGTTCTTTGAATGAACAAACAAAACTGTCAAACCTTTAGCTAGACTCACCAAAGGAAAAGAGGTCTCAAAAGAAAATGAAAAAAATCAAAGAGGAGTCACAACTGATATGACAGAAATCCAAAAAATAAGAGACTACTATGAACAATGATATGCCAACAAGTTGGACAACTTAGAAGAAATGAATAAATTCCTAGAAACTTACAATCTTCTGAGACTGAATCATAAAGAAATAGAAAAGCTGAAGAAACCAATTATTAGTAAGGAGATTGAATTAGTAATCAACAATCTCCGAACAGAAGTCTAGGACCAGACAGCTTCACTGGTGAATTCTACCAAACATTCAAAGAGGATTTAAAACCTATCCTTCTCAAACTTCTCCAAAAAATTGAAAAGTAGGGAATCATTCTAAATTTATTTTATGAGGCAAGCATTACCCTGACACCAAAACCGGACAAGGATGTATCTAATAACACAGATGCAAAAATCCTCAACAAAATATTAACAAACTAATTTCAGCAATATATTACAAGGATCATACATCATGATCAAGGGGATTTATTCCAGGGATGCAAGAATGGTTCAAGAGCTGTATATCAAGCAGCATGATACACCACAGTAACAAAATGAAAGATAAAAATCATATGACCATTTCAGTAGATGCAAAAAAAAACAAAAAGTATGACAAAATTCAGCATCCTTTTATGATGGAAACTCTCTTAGAGGAGACGTACCTCAACATAACAAAGGCCATATGTGACAAACCCACAGCTAATATCAACCTCAATGGTAAAAAACTGAAAGCCTTTCCTCTGAGATCAGGAACAAGACAAGGACACCCATTCTCACCCTTTTAATTCAACAGGGTATTGGAAATCCTAGCCATAGGAATTAGACAAGAAATAGAAGGCACACAAATTGGAAAGGAAGAAGTAAAACTGTCAACTATTTGTAGATGATAGGACAGAATACATAGAAAACCCTAAACACTCCACCAAAAAAAAAAAAAAAAACCTGTTAGGACTAATAAATGAAGTCAGTAAAGTTGTAGGATACAAAATTAATACACTACAGGTGGGGAAGGATCGCTGGCAAGATCCCCAGGGAAGGCTCACACACCGGCCCCCACCCAGTCAGCCCAGCTCATCTGGGATAAAGACGATACTCATTTTCAACAAACACAAGAAAGCTGTGGCTCTGGAAGTTCTACCAGGCCTACTGTGAAGATATAGAACAGCAAAACATCGGGGAGATGTTCCATTTGGTATCTAAGGGATGAAAACATTGGTAATTTCCTACAAGGAGTATTGTTAATTGGACAATCTGACAACAAACTGGTTTACAAACATTATACAACATTATATTTTGGCTTGTGTGTGGATTCTTCAGAAAATGAACTTGGCATTTTGGATCTAGTTCAAGTATTTGTGGAAATATTAGACCAGTGTTTTGAATATGTCTCTGAACTGGACTTAATTTTCCATGTAGACAAGGTTCACTATATTCTTTTTCTTTAAAAATTTATTTGAGAGAGAGAATGTGAGCAGGGGGAGGGGCAGAGGGAGAGAGAGAATCCTCAAGCAGACTCCCCACTGAGTACAGAGCCCCACAAGGGGCTCGATTCCAGGACCCTGAGATCATGATGGAGCTGAAACCAAGAGTCTGACGCTTAACCAACTGAGCATCCCAGGCACCCCAAGGTTCACAATACTCTTCCAGAAATGGTGATGGGGGAATGGTAATGGAGACCAACATGGATGCGATTGTTACACAAACTGATGCACAAAATAAACTGGAGAAATCCTAGGATGGCTTAGAGGGAGCTCCGGCCCATGCTCTATCACCTGTAAAGAATATGAATCTTGCTGAGATCCCAAGAAATATTAACATTGGTGACATCAGTATAAAAGTGCCAAAGCTGCCCTCTTTTAAATAAAAAATTAAAAAGGCCACTCCCAGGTAAAATCCCAAGGGAAACGTCATTTAAGTTTACCATGTAGTTGTTTACCAAAAATAGAGGGAGAAAGTCTTAACTTTTGCTCTTGGATTTAAGTCAGGGTACTATACAGAGGTTGTATAAAATCAATACGGAAGTTCAATGTTGCTTTTTTTGCTCAGTGATTTTGAAGAAATTGATTAGTTCCAGTGTGATACTTTTTTTCTAAACTGCATTCCTATGCCCACCTAAGCCATGCCTCTTTGGCTACTACAGTATTTCAAATGTGTTTGAGATATTTCCCTAAATTATGTATAATCCAAAATGTTGGTGTTTTGTATGGATCACAGTGCAGCATTCCACAATTCTTTCTGCTGTGTGTCACAATTGTTATTTAAAGAACCAAGAATGTACTGCATGAAAACATTATGATTTTTTCTTAGTTTAAATAAACTCCAAGTTAACTGGACTTCTAAAGCACCTTTTTGTTTGCCTGATATCTACTTTAGCAATAATTTTTATGACCCTCTGAGTCAACAAAGTATATTTTATTACTGTTAAAAAATTAATACACAGGGGTGCCTGGGTGACTCAGTTAGTTGAACATCTGACTCTTGATCTCAGCTCAGGTCTTGATCTCAGGGTCATAAGTGCAAGCTCCACATTGGGTTCCACACTCCGCATTGGGCATGGAACTTACCTAATAATAATGATAATAATAAAAATCTGTTGCATTTTTATATACTAATAAACTATCAGAAAGAGAAATAGAGAAAACAATCCCATTTACAATTGCATCAAAAGAATAGAATACCTAGGAATAAATTTAACCCAAGAAAGATCTGTATATTGAAAACTTTAAGATATTGATAAAAGAAATTGAAGATACAAATAGATACTTTAACAATATTATTTAATCCATGAGCATGGAATATCTATACTATTCAAAAGACCCAATGCAATCCCTATCAAAATTCCGGTAGCACTTTTCAGAAAAATAATTCTAAAATTTGTATGAAATCACAAAATACCCAGAATAGCCAAAACAATCATAAGAGCAGAGCAAGAGGTATCATGCTGATTTCAAACTAAACTATAAAGCTATAGTAATCAAAACAGCATGGTGTTGGCACAAAAGCAGAACATAGATGAGTGCAACAGACTAGGGTCTATTGCCCAGCAATAGACCCATGCATATATGGTCAATTAATTTATGACATAATTAATTTATGACAATTAATTTATGACAAGCCAAGAATATACGAGAGAGAGGACGTCTCTTCAATAAATGGTGTTAGGAAAATTGCACTGCTATGTGTAAACGAATGAGACTGGATTCCTATAACTCATGATTAGAGGCTTGAATGTATGACCTGAAACCATTAAACTCCTTGAAGAAAACATAAGCTGTAAGCTCTGTCAGCTTAGTGGTTTTTCTTGGATCTGTCTCTAAAGGCAAGGAAAACAGAAGCAAAAATAAACAAGTGGGACTATACCAAGCTAAAAAAAAAACTTCTGCACAGCAAAGGAAACCATCAAGAACAACAAAAACGGCAACCACCTGGATGGGAGACAATATCTGTAAATTGTAAACCTAATAATATCCAAAATATATTTGAAAATTCACATAACCCAACAAAACAAAAAACTGATTAAAAAATGGATCTGAGTAGACATTTTTTTTTCCAAAGATGACATACAGATAACCAAAAGGCACATGAAATAATGCTGAACATTACTAATCAACAGGGAAACACAAATCCAAGCCACAATAAGATATGGCCTTACACCTGTCAGAAAGGCGATTATTAAAAAAACAATAATAATAAATGTTGGTGAGGATGGGGAGGAAAGGGAAACTCGTGCGCTATTGGTGGGAATGTAAATGGATGCAGCCACTGTGGAAAACAATATGAAGATTCCTCAAAAAATAAATAGAAACACCAGAGGATCCAGCAATTCCACTACTGGGTACCTATTTCAAGAAAACAAAAACACTAATTTAAAAAGATATATGCACCCTCACATTCACTGCAACTTTATTTACAATAGCCAAGATATGGAAACAACCCAAATGTCCATTATTGGATGAATGGATAAAAATGTAACGTATATATACACAGGGGAACACCACTCAGCTATAAAAAAGAAAGAAATCCTACCATTTGTGACAACATGGGTAGACCTTTAACGTATCATGCTAAGTGGAATCAAGTCAGAGAAAGACAAATGCCACATGATTTCACTAGTATGTGGAAATCTAAAAAATAAAACAAAGCAAAACCCAGATTTATAAATACATATACCTGATTGTGGCCAGAAGAGAGGGGAGTTGGGGAGTGCAAAATGAGGGCAAAGGATCAAGAAGTACAAACCTCCAGTTACAAAATAAGGCATGGAGATGCAATGTACAGCATGAGGAATATAGTTAATATTGTATTAACTTTGTATGGTGACTAGTGATAACCAGACATTGTGGTGATCATTTGGCATCATATAAATGTGAAATCACTATGTTGTACACCTGAAGCTAACACTGTACATCAGTTATACCACATATACAATTACTTGTTGTATGTCAATAACAAGGCAGGACATTCTGCAGTACAGTGAAAAAATTTTTAAATTAAATCATTGTTTTTCTGTAAAAAAAAAAATTATCCAACTGATATGTAAACATTCACTGCCTATTTCTCTTACTACAACACTTTCGACTGTAGAATGCCAGTGTGGTGGCCGGTGCTTAGGTCTAGTACACTTTACTGCAGGGTTATACAGACGAACAAGAGCTAATTGTCCAGGGTTCCATTTACTGGAGTTCTAGTTCTCAGCTCTGCAGATCTTAACAGGAGGAATTAACTACCAACTATACGAAGCGATTTTATAGCGTCAGTAGAGCCTCTACCGACTACCAAAGAAGTCCGATTTACCATTTGATACCTGCAAGTCAAAAATTTTACAGCTTAATTCCTTCATCTTAATTTTATCCCTCTCAAATTTGTGGCACTTGTTTTGAGATTTAGGTCATTCTTTGCATCAGGGTCATGGCCAGGAAAGGCATTGCCCAAGAGGGTAAGGTGCCCAGTTCTCAGGTAGTATAGACATAATTACAAACCTAAATAGTAAGAACATGACTTGAAAATAAACTTGGCATATTCTTTGGTTTATTGTTGACTCAGCTTAAGGCACTGCCAAAACCTAATTAAGGAGAGATTAAGCATTCTTTGAGCAGGTGTTATAACTTCAGTCCACTCTAATGGACTGCTCTATATTAAACCTTCAAGGAGTGCTTTCTCTGATCAACAATATGCTTATGATAGCCAATTATTTCCTTTCTCCCCCCTCTACTCTTCTCAGAAAGGTTCTATGTATCATTGTTTTCTACATAAATGACTCCACAAAAAAAGTCCAAGATTTTTTTTCTCCTTAGAAACTTGAAAAACTAAACAGTGAGCATCCCTTTTCTGCATTCTTCCTCTCATACCAAGAGCAGCTACGTATTCTCTCCTTCAGCTTGTCTTTTAGAGCTTCATCAGTCTTGGCTGCATTACTAATATGAACTTTAGAAATACAGTATAATATTGGTTTGTCAACTGCTGCCTTCCAGATACACTGCATTGAACTATAAACCCCCAAATCTTTATTTCTATAGGTTTATACGCTTTGCTGAACATAATATAAACTCAGCAGAAACATTCAATCATGTTGAAGCTAAATTTGGTGTCAGTGAAACTAATTTAGACAAACAAGATTCTTAACATATTAGTACTATATTGTGGGTAGCAAGGCATGCTAAGCCTTGGTATATGTAGGGTAAGTGTGGGGACAAGGAGCTGGAAATAGAACCAGTGGTAGGAAAGAGCACTGGCTGGGTTTAAAGTGGCCTTCCCCCTAGGAATAGAAGGTAATTTACAGCATACTCCAAAAGGGTGGTGGGAGTTCCAAGTATCCCTAATGTTAATAAGGATCCCATCTGCTGGACATCAAGAGCCACCAGGCAAAGGCAATGCACAAAGTCAGGTGGGTGGAAGCCTCAGAGTTTGGGTGGTCCATTTAATTTGGAACAAGACTCCTTTCAGTGGCTGGAACTCCGGGAAACAGTATCCAGCTGACAAATTACAGGGACTGTCAAGTGCTAGGCATATTGACAAGATCCTAGTCAGTTGGGCTGGAGTTCAAGGCAAGCCTCCAAATCCAGCAGGGGAACTGAATTACGAAGCAGAAATAGAGATGAAACCCATCCGAGAGACTGTCCCACACGGTTTCACACAGCAGGCTAAGACTAGATGGATGGACAGCTGCTCACTGCAGGGAAGCCAAGCTTATGAGCATAAGACTAATTTCAGAGTTAAGTGAGGTCCTTTCGGATATCACTCTTACTTAACCAAGATTGGCAAAGGAATCTGGTAGAATGGAGCCTAGGGGCTGAAGGCAGGGACCATGCAGATGAATGGGGATATAGAAAACAGAAGTAGACCCTTAATCAGTTAAGTGCTGGATTTTGTCTTAGCTATAAAATTTAACTCTGGTTTCTCAACAGAGTCACTTGGGATTCTGAATTAACCAGCTTTCTGTCTATCCAATTAATTGTGAACCCGCCAGTTACTCTTACTCCATCCCTAGTGGACTCGAACTAAATAAAAGGCTCATTACAGTTACTCAAATATTCTGTTTTCACCAGTGTGTAAAGAAAATGAGTGGGAAAACCTGGGTCCAAAGCCCCTTTGTGAGAGGCGAGAATGATGAAATGGCAATAGTTGACCGCTGACGTGGTGACGTTTGAGGGGAATATCCCTCTATTCCCAAATCCATCTTCTCAACTGCCAGAATCTGCAATTGCACCATCAGAAGTTAGCTCTTTTGGCGTTCTTATCCTGGGATCTTATCCCAAAGGCCATCACTGAAATATGGATTAATTTGCATGTGACTATTATCAGAGCTTTTCCTCCCAATATCAGGAACCTGGCAATAAAAGAGAACTAGGAATTTGGGGTCTTAAGGAAGCAGTGTAGAAAGAAAACAAAAGATGTAGACAAGTCATGAGAAATGTGTCAGAGTTTACCTGGAAAATAAACTTACTCCCATAAGTAATACTTAAGAAAAGGGGGGGGAAAGGACAAAGAGAGGCCAAGGGCCTGAAAACCAACCTTAGCTGCTCCATAATGTTCCGAGTGACTCTGAAAGCAGACATCACACCTGAAGGTTTGGTGGGAAATTTTAAACAATGTTAAAAAGGCTGTGATACACACTTAGACTCCTATAGATCTGGGCTTATAGTATGGCTCAAATAACACCCTCAAAATAACAAAGTGAAGGGCACCTGGGGGGCTCAGTCAGTTGAGTGCCCCACTCTTGATTTCAGCTCAGGTCATGATCTCAGGGTCCTGAGATCCAGCCCTGTGTGGGTCTCCACAATCAGTGAGGAGTCTGTTTGATATCCTTTCTCCCTCTGCCCCTCCCCCTGCTCTTGTGCCCTCTAAAATAAATCTTAAAAAACTAAATAACAAAGTGACATTTCAAAAGGTATAATTTGTACTCGTTCCACACTCCAAATATATATATTTTTTTCAAAGCCTTTCCTGCTTCTGCACTCTGGCCTAGGGCCAACACTCATCTTTCAGTGTCGGAAATATAGCCCCTGCTTCCTGACTGGCTGTCCTCCTCCCTCTGGTTCTGCTGGATTGAGCTGAAATATTCACATCTCATTGTGTCAGTCCTCTGACCCATTTGTGTACAGAACAATCTTTTTTTTTTTTTTAGATTTTATTTGAGAGAGAGAGAGAGAGAGAGAGAGCGCGCATGGGGGAGGGGAACAGAGAGAGAGGGAGAAGCAGACTCCCTGCTGAGCAGGGAGCCCGACTGAGGACTCTATCCCAGGATCCCAAGATCATGACCTGAGCTAAAGGCAGACACTTAACTGACCGAGCCACCCAGGCGCCCCTAAAGTCGGAGTGTCTTAAACATATTTCATGAGGACTCTCTCCTCTGGTGCTTCTGACCCCTCTGACTTCTTCTCTCATCATTAGGGGCCTCATACTTTAGCCTGTAACACCAGCAAACTGTTTGTAGCTTCCTGCACACATCATGCCAAGTCTTGTACTCTTGAATCTACTGGAGCAACTAAACTCATAGAAATTAAGTATCACGATATCCTGAAAATGGAAAAAAGACATGAAGAAGCAGGGGCCAACTTCCAGGCTCAAGTTGACATATCCATTTCCCTTCTTGCTTAGAGAAGGTCAGTTTCACTGTAAAGACTAAAAAATGCAGAGGCCATAAATGTCTTGGCATTATCAAGTATTTATGGAACATCCACAGAATACCAAGTTAAACATGCAAGATAATCACTCATTTATGAATTATATGAATTCAGTTATATGTTTATAATTTGACATCTTTGAGTATCCTTAAACACTAAACAAAATAAAAAACTACAAAAATGATTTCTGGATTAATAAGATGAATCTTTGTTGATACTCAAAAGTATCTCATAAGGCTCATTCTCAATGATACTCAAAAGGCTCATTCAGTACAAGGAATTGTGGAGAGCTATCTCCCAAGAAGAACCCCAAAGCGGTGATGTTCAAGTCCTAAGTCTGACCTTCACATTTTCAGAGTGATTTAAGTACCAGAGTGAATCCATATCAGGTCTGGATTCATTTACCAAGCTCCTGAGACTGATGTATAGAATCAGAAGGGCATTTGTTTTTTCTAATAAGAAATAACTGCAAAAGCAACTATCAATTTTAAATGCCACCCAACACATTCTTGCTCAGGATGCAAAGTATAACCAAGATGCCGGCTTATTAATTCATAATGAGAATCAAAACTGCTGAGACATCAAACAATTAAGTTCTCTGCCTACTACATGTTCTCCCTATAGGCATGTAGGGAGCAAATGAAGGAGTTTCTCAGGGAGAATGAAATCAAATAGGAAACAGTGACATGATTTGAATGTTTGATAACATCAACCTAAGATAATATGTTAAAAGGACTAAGTCCACTCTCAAGACCACAACATTGACTGGTCTGCCTAGTATTTGACACTTGAAATCACATTTTTCTTCACTTCCATAGGTTATCTTACAAGTGTCATCTTTTTTTAGATATGGTAAATTCAATAATTCAACTGTTCACAGCCAGGTACCATTTTCTCTTAAAGCTATCTGTTCCATTCTATTATTTGCTAATTCCTAAACTGAATCCTCAGAATAATTTCATTTTTGCTATCTCCAAATTCCTAAGAAATGGAAGACAAATCTTAATATTTTAAGAGCTCTTAAAAACCAATAAAATTTAAGATATCCTGATTTTAAAAAATGATAAAAGGCAATCTAAAAATAAAAATATTCAGAAACAGGGGTGCCTGGGTGGCAGTGGGTTAAGCATCTGCCTTTGGCTCAGTCATGATCTCAGGGTCAGGGGATCAAGCCCCAGTTTGGCTCCCCACTCAGCAGGGAGTCTACTTCTTCTTCTGTCCCTCACCCTGCTCATGCTCACGCACTTTCTCTCAAGTAAATAAAATCTTTTTTAAAAAGAAAATATTTAAAATATTCAGAAACAATGTACATAAAAATATTCATTCTCTCTAGGACTGAAAGAGAGGCAAATTTCTACTATGTCAAGATATCTTTAGAGTTAGCAAGATGTCAACACATGCGCACACAAACACACGTGTATTTTTTTCCAGGATTGATGGAAAGCTCCCTCTGGTAATTCTGAGGTACTAGTGTATGGACTGCTGGTCTGGAAACCATCCCTTATAAATTTTCCAATGTGTATCCTATTTATGTTTAACAGATTTTTAATAAAAATCCAAAGCTCTGATAGTGATAATGAAGAACTGTATTAATAATCATACTCCTATAACCTCTGGGTTGCACCAGGTGATAAGGCAGCAACAAACTGAACCAATACATTTTTTCCCCTTCGGTCCTGTTGGACTCAGTGCCAACAGGCATAAACACAGCTTTTGCAGACAGGAATAAACCCATGTTACACTGATATCTTGAATGATGTTGATCTGCACAGATTGTGCCAGCCTTCTTAGCATCTTAATTAACCTGTTTCAGTTCTTAGGAAGCATTCTTCATGAGAAAGCAGAAATTTTAGAGAAATGGACTTCATTTATTTCTATTTTGCATCACTGTTAAGTGATAACAGTGTACATTCCCAAAAGATGTGAGGGCCAAACTCATGTATGGGGCCTTGCCTGCCCACTCCAGCCCACCCAGATCTGCCCCTTCCTTTGTATCAAATATTCTCTGTATTTCTCAACTTGGCCTCTACGACTTTCATTATTCATTCAACCTTGAGAGAAAGCAATTTTGCAATGATATCAAGAAGTTTAAAATGATTTATATACTTGAGTAAGTAGCTCTATTAAGTATTTATCATAAGGAGATAATCAGTATTTTTATGAAGAAAGGACAATTATTGCTACATTATTTATATAACCTCTGATTATGTAAAAGGATATATAATGTTTATGTAAAAAGATATTTATTGCAACATTATAATACTCCTGAATTTGGAAACACCCTAAATATTCAACCACTGGTTAGCAGTGAAATAAAATCTCAACAGTTAGATGCTAGAAAACTGTGCAGACATTAAAACGTATGTTTGATTTATAAGCTAGAAAACAGAAATGTTAATAATAAAATTTTAGGCATTAAAGTTTCAATGCAATACAATTTCAATTTTGTTTAAAAAATAGTTATGTGTTTTACAAATGACTTGGGGGAATACAACCAAAACCGAACAGTCTAGGTGATAGAATCAGGATCATTTTTATTTTATCATTTTCTTTTTCTAAGATTTCCCTTAATTAGCATGAAACTCTTACCACTTTAATTTTCATCTCAAAGTAGTAACTAAACATAGTAAAAAATGAAAAATAACTGTCCCTTGAATTAACCCACACTTACCCCAATCCTGCTGCCCAGATGCAACAACTATGCATTCTTTAGGTTTTTTCCTTCTCATGATTTCCTCTATATATTGCTAAGCAGTGCTCATATAATGTTAATTTTAAATATTCTCTTTGCCTTACTGTAATAGATGTCAATTAGATATCTTATACAACATATCTCTTTTTGCTCTCCATCCTCATGGACCATTTTCAGTCAACACTATAAAAGTGTTCAGTATCATAACTAATTTTTATTTACTGAGAATCAAATAAGGTATCATGAATATATTTCCTTTCTTTTTTGATGTTTTCCTTTTGTAACTGCAAGTTCCTTTTTTTTTTTTTTAAATCTTCTTCTTCTTCCAATGTCTTCTGTATAATAATGTTTTTAGTTCTCTGGCTGATATTCTATCAAGGTATTCCACCAGCCCCCACTCTGTCTTAGGGATGTCTCCTCTAGCGTTGCTGTCCTTCTCCAATCTGGGTGGTTGACCTCCAGGTCTGCACACCACTGTCATCATTATATGCTTCCCCCGCTCCCCGGTCCCATGCCATATTCTGGTTTGGATAACTTTCTAATTTTGTTTGAGGACATACTACCCTCCAAAGTAAGAATTTATAAGAGATAAAGGTTCTAAAATCTTGTGGTTTAAAATGTCTTTTATATACCTTCACATTTGGCAGTTGGTTTTGGTTTGGGCTTTATAACTTTGAGTTATTAGGTACATAAAAATTTATAATTAAATTAATATTTTTTATAATTAAAATTAAAAATTTTATATTTTCCTGTTGGATTAAGCACTTTATTATGAAACAGTAAATTCTTAAAATTGACTTTTACTTGGTACTAATACAAACATAGCTATATTTCATTTCATCCTTATTATTGACTTTTTGGCTTTTTTTATTTAATGTTTGTCTTTTAAGCACCTTAGAGGTTTTTTTTTTTAATCTCGCCTGATTATTTTTTTCTTACATGGAATATCTATATATATTTAACGAAATTACTGGAATATTTGGATTAAATTTATTATATATCTATTTTTTTTCATTTGACTCATCGGTCCTCTTTTCTTTTACATTAACAAGTATTTCCATAATAATTTTCCTTCTATTTTCTTATTAAACATTTTTTTAGTGGTTATACTAAAGACTACAACATACCTCCTTAACTTATTGGAGTATTCTAACTTTTAGTAATTTCTAATAAGAAGTTGTAATAATGGTACCCAGGCCACATTGTCAAGAGTTGCCACTAAACAAAGAATCCAAGATGCTAACACACTTTAACTCCATTGACCACATTCCAGGCTTATGTTTTTGTTTTCCTATATTTTAATTCTACACTATAATCCAGAAAATTAGAAGATTAGAATTTTACATACATAATTACCCTTACCCAGTGCTTTTCACTCTATTACAAAGCTTCCATATGGAATCATATTCTTTTTGACCTGAAGAACTTTCAGTATGTTTTTTTTGATAGCAATCTGCTGACCATGATTTCATTTTTCATAGCTGGAAAACTATTATACTTTTATTTTTAAAGGATATTTTAAGTGAATATAGAATTCTACGTTTTCGGTCATTTTCCTTCAGCACTTTAAAAATTACTTTAAATGTATAATTACTTAGTCTTTCTATTGAGAATTTAGCTGTCAATTTTGTTATTGAAATTAACATTTTTCTCTGGCTGTTTTTAAGATTTTATATATTTTGATTATTAGCAATTAGATAATATGTCTATGGGGGGGTTGTTTATCCTACCTGGGGTTCACAGAAATGCTAGTATATATGGCTATTTTTCTTTACTGCGAATTTCTCAAATAGTATTTCTTCAAATGTTAGTTTTTCCCAATATCTTTTTCCTTTACTTTTGGGAATCTAATTTTCTGTATATTTTCACTGTGCCATTACATCTTACTTTTTGTCTATAATTTCTATCCCTTTGTTCCCTCTACAGACATTTTACTGACCTATTTTTCTATTTAATAATCTCTTAACTGTGCTCAATCTGCTGTTAAACCAATCTATTAGAATCTTAACGTCAGTTATTAATTCTCTCCTAGCATTTCAGTTCCATTTTTTATAAATTAAGTTGGGTAACATCAAGATCTTTCCATTTATTTTAATTATTTACAGTTACTTTAACCAACTGAGCCACCCAGGCATCCACTATTTACAGTTACTTTAAAAACTATGTCTGAGAGGGGCAAGATGGCAGAGGAGTAGGAGACCTGGATTTCGTCTGTTCTCAGAATTCAGCTGGATAGGGATCAAACCATTCTGAACACCTACGAACTCAACAGGAGATCAAAGAAAAGAAGAGCAACAACTCTCTGAACAGAAAAGCGACCACTTTCTGGAAGGTAGGACTGCAGAAAAGTGAATCCGAGGCGATATTCGGCAGGACAGATGGTGGGGGAGGGGGCCTCCGTCGGCCGCTTCTGGCAAGTGATAGAGCCACGGAGCACAAAATCAGAACTTTTAGAAGTCGGCTCCGCTGAGGGACGTCGCTCCAGTGGCTAAGCGGGTGGTGGAACCCTCGCGGGACAGTGTGGTCTCAGGACCCTCAGGGTCACAGAAAGACCGCGGGTGCCTGAGTGCCGCAGGGCTCCCAGGTATTAGAGTGGAGAAGCCTGCTGCAGAGACGGAACCGAGGTGTGGGCTCTCAGCTTGGGGTTGCCATAAAATGTGATGTGCGGCACAGTCAGGCCACTTCTCCTCCAGCAGGGACCCAACAAGTGGCAGATCCAGGAAGACTCTACTTCCTCCCCCGGGAGGAGCAGCGTGGGAGCGCACCGCAGGGATGTGCTGGGTTTGGAGACTCACACACAGGGTCAGGTGCCAGAGATAGAAATGCTCGGTCACAGGCCGGGTGAGCAGGGAGTGCCGCTGGAGACCGGAGAGACGGGAGTGACTGACTGCTTTTCTCCGGGAGTGTACTGAGGAGTGGAGCCCCCAGCTCTCAGCTCCTCCAGGATGGACCTGGGAGGCCACCATTTTCACTCTCCTCCTCCAAAACTGTAGGGAAAGCTTGCTGGGAACAAAAGCTCCAGAGAGCAAACCTGAGCAGATTACTTAGCCCAGGCCTGGCAAGGGCGGGGCAATTCCGTCCCCAGCAAAGACATTTGGGAACGACGGCAAAAGACCCTTCCCCCAGAAGATCAGCAAGAACAGCCAGCCAAGATCAAGTTCACTGATCAATGAGAATGGCAGAACTCCAGAGCTAGGGGAATACAGCACATAGAATTCATGGTATTTTTACCATGATTCTTTAGTCTTTCAAGTTAATTTTTTTAACTGTCTTTTTTTTTTTAATTTTTTTTCCCTTTTTCAACCAACATCTTCTCAATCCCTTTTGTAAAAAACATTTTTATTTTACATTTTTAGAGTCCTATTCTATCCCTTCATACTAGTTACCTTTATTTTTGGCATATATATATAAGTTGTTCTCTTTAAAATTTTGAGATACAGTTTCTTCTAACAGATCAAAATATACCCTAAATCGTAAGTGTATGGTTTTGTTCTAGTCTCCTGCCTGATCACATTCTTTTTTTTTTTAATCCTCTTCTTTTTTCAAACTTATCAATTCCTTTTATAAAAATTTTATAATTTCCATCTTTACACTCATATTCCATCCCTTCATTGTATCAACCCTTATTTTGTACATATATAAGTCTTTCTTTAAAATTTTGGGAGGCAATTTCTTCTACCAGGCCAAAATACACCCAAATTCTAGTGTGTGGCACTGATCTATGCACTAGCCTGATCATATTTGATCATATTCTGGTTTGCTTTGTTCTGTTTTTGTTTGTTTTTATCTTTTTCTTCTTTTTTTTCCTCTTTCTTTTTTCTTTCTTTCCCTTTCTTTTCCCCTGGTTTCAGGTCTTTTCTGATTTGTTTAGAGTATATTTTCTGGGGACGTTGTTACCCTGTTAGCATTTTGTTCTCTCATTCATCTATTCTCCGCAGGACAAAATGACAAGATGGGAAAAACTCACCTCAAAAAAAAGAACAAGAGGCACTACCAACTGCCAGGGACCTAATCAATACAGACATTAGTAAGATATCAGAACTAGAGTTCAGAATGACAATTTTAAAGATATTACCTGGGCTTGAAAAAAGCACAGAAGATATTAGAGAAACCCTTTCTGGAGAAATAAAAACTAAAATCTAATCAAGTTGAAATCAAAAAGGCTATTAATGAGGTGCAATCAAAAATGAGGCTCTAACTGCTAGGATAAATGAGGCAGAAGAGAGAATTAGCGATATAGAAGACCAAATGAAGGAAAATAAAGAAGCTGAGAAAAAGAGAGATAAACAACTACTGGATCATGAGGACAGAATTCAAGAGATAAGTGATACTATAAGATGAAACAACATTAGAATAACTGGGATCCCAGGAGAAGAAGAGAGAGAGAGGGGGGCAGAAGGTATATTGGAGCAAATTATAGCAGAGAACTTCCCTAATGTGGGGAAGGAAATAGGCATCAAAATCCAGGAGGCACAGAGAACCCCTCTCAAAATCAATAAAAATAGGTCAACACCCCGACACCTAATGGTAAACCTTAGAGTCTCAGAGACAAAGAGAAAATCCTGAAAGCAGCTTGGGAGAAGAGATACGTAACCTACAATGGTAGAAACATTAGATTGGCAAGAGACCTATCCACAGAGACCTGGCAGGCCAGAAAGGACTGGCATGATATATTCAGAGCACTAGATGAGAAAAATATGCTGCCAAGAATACTATATCCAGCTAGGCTGTCACTGAAAATAGAAGGAGAGGGCACCTGGGTGGTTCAGATGGTTAAGCATCTACCTTCAGCTCAGGTCATGATCCCAGGGTCCTGAGACTGAGTCCCGCATCAGGCTCCCTGCTCCTTGGGAGCCTGCTTCTCCCTCTGCCTCTCTCTTTCTGTCTCTCATGGGGAATAAATAAAATCTTTAAAAAAAAAAAAAAAAAAGAAAAGAAAATAGAAGGAGAGAAAAAAAGCTTCCAGGACAAACAAAAACCAAAGGAATCTGCAACACGAAACCAGCCCTACAAGAAAAATTGAAAGGGGTCCTCTAAGCAAAGAGAGAGCCTAAAAGCAACATATATCAGAAAGGAACACAGACAATATACAGTAACAGTCACCTTACAGGCAATACAATGGCACTAAATTCATATCTTTCAATAGTTACCATGAAAGTAAATGGCCTAAATGCCCCAATCAAAAGACACAGGTTATCAGATTGGATTAAAAAACAGGACCCATTGATATGCTGTCTGCAAGAGACTCATTTTAGACCCAAAGACACACCCACATTGAAAGTGAAGGGGTGGAAAACCATTTACCATGCTAATGGACACCAAAAGAAAGCTGGGGTGGCAATCCTTATATCAGACAAATTAGATTTTAAATCAAAGACTGTAATAAGATAACTATATCCTACCTGAAGGGTCTATCCAACAAGAAAATCTAACAATTGTCAATACCTATGCCCCTAACATGGGAGCAGCCAATTATATAAGGCAATTAATAACAAAAGCAAAGAAACACATTCACAACAATACAATAATAGTGGGGGACTTTAACACGCGCCTGACTGAAATGGACAGATCATCTAAGCAAAAGATCAACAAGGAAATAAAGACTTTAAATGACACACTGGACCAATGGACTTCACAGATATATTCAGAACATTCCACCCCAAAGCAACGGAATACACATTTTTCTCTAGTGCCCATGGAACATTCTCCAGAATTGATCACATTCTAGGTCACAAATCAGGTCTCAACCGGTACCAAAAGATTGGGATCATTTCCTGCATATTTTCAGACCACAATGCTTTGAAACTAGAACTCAGTCACAAGAGGAAACTCAGCAAGAACTCAAATACACGGAGGCTAACAAGCATCCTACCAAAGAATGAATGGGTAAACCAGGAACTTAAAGAATAATATAAAAAATTCATGGAAACAAATGAAAATGAAAACACAACTGTTCAAAATCTTTGGGATGCAGCAAAGGCAGTCCTGAGAGGAAAGTATATAGCAATACAAGCCTTTCTCAAGAAACAAGAAAGGTCTCAAATACACAGCCTAACCCTACACCTAAAGGAGCTGCAGAAAGAACATCAAATAAAGCCTAAACCCTGCAGGAGAAGAGAAATAATAAAGATCGGAGCAGAAATCAATGAAATACAAACCAAAAGAATAGCAGAAAAGATCAACGAAACTAAGAGCTGGTTCTTTGAAAGAATTAACAAGACTGATAAACCCCTGGCCAGACTTATCAAAAAGAAAAGAGAAAGGACCCAAATCAACAAAATCATGAATGAAAGAGGAGAGATCACAACCAATACCAAGAAATAGAATTATAAGAAGATATTATGAGCAACTATATGCCACCAAATTAGATAATCTGAAAGAAATGGATGCGTTCCTAGAGATGTATCAACTACCAAAATTGAACCAGGAAGAAACAGAAAACCTGAACAGACCTATAACCACTAAGGAAATTGAAGCAGTCATCAAAACTCTCCCAACAAACAAAAGCCCAGGGCCAGATGGCTTCCCAGGGGAATTCTACCAGACATTTAAAGAAGAATTAATACCTATTCTTCTGAAACTGTTCCAAAAAATAGAAATGGAAGGAAAACTTCCAAACTCATTTTATGAGGCCATCATTACCTTGATCCCAAAACCAGACAAAGATCCCATCAAAAAGGACAATTACAGACCAATATCCTTGATGAACATGGATGCAAAAATTCTCACCAAAATACAAGCCAATAGGATCCAACAGTACATTAAAAGGATTATTCACCACGACCAAGTGGGATTTATCCCTGGGCTGCAAGGTTGGTTCAACATCTGCAAATCAATCAATGTGATACAATACATTAAAAGAAAGAACAAGAATCATATGATCTTCTCAATAGATGCAGAGAAAGCATTTGACAGAGTACCGCATCCCTTCTTGATCAAAACTCTCCAGGGTATAGGGATAGAGGGTACATACCTCAATATCATAAAAGCCATCTATGAAAAACCTACAGCAAATATCATTCTCAATGGGGAAAAACTAAGAGCTTTCCCCCTAAGGTCATGAACACGGCAGGGATGTCCACTATCACCACTGCTATTCAGCATAGTATTAGAAGTCCTAGCCATAGCAATCAGACAACAAAAAGAAAAAAAAAAGCAACCAAATTGGCAAAGAAGTCGTCAAACTCTCACTGTTTGCAGATGATATGATACTTTATGTGGAAAACCCAAAAGACACCACCCCAAAACTGCTAGAACTCATACAGGAATTCAGTAAAGTGGCAGGATATAAAATCAATGCACAGAAATCAGTGGCATTTCTATACACCAACAAGACAGAAGAGAGACAAATTAAGGAGTCAATCCCATTTACAAGTACACCCAAAACCATAAGATACCTAGGAATAAATCTAACCAAAGAGGTAAAGGATCTGTACTCAGAAAACTATAAAATACTCATGAAAGAAATTGAGGAAGACACAAAGAAATGGAAAAACGTTCCATGCTCATGGATTGGGAGAACAAACATTGTGAAGATGTCAATGCTACCTAGAGCAATCTACATATTCAATGCAATCCCCATCAAAATACCATCCCCTTTTTTCAAAGAAATGGAACAAATAATCCTCAAATTTGTATGGAACCAGAAGAGACCCCAAATAGCCAGAGGAATGTTGAAAAAGAAAAGCAAAGCTGGCGGCATCACAGTTCCGGACTTCCAGCTCTATTACAAAGCTGTCATCATCAAGACAGTATGGTACTAGCACAAAAACAGATACATAGATCAATGGAACAGAATCGAGAGCCCAGAAATGGACCCTCAACTCTATGGTCAACTAATCTTTGACTAAGCAGGAAAGAATGTCCAATGGAAAAATGTCTCTTCAACAAATGGTGTTGGGAAAATTGGACAGCCACATGCAGAAGAATGAAACTGGACATTTTCTTACACCACACACAAAAACAAACTCCAAATGGTTGAAAGACCTAAATGTGAGACAGGAGTCCATCAAAATCCTAAAGGAGAACACAGGCTGCAACCTCTTCAACCTCAGCCGCAGCAACTTTTTCCTAGAAACATTGCCAAAGGCAAGGGAAGCCAGGGCAAAAATGAACTATTGGGACTTCATCAAGATAAAAAGCTTTTGCACAGCAAAAGAAACAGTCCACAAAACCAAAAGACAACTGACAGAATGGGAGAAGATATTTGCAAACGACATATCAGATAACGGGCTAGTATCCAAAATCTATAAAGAACTTATTAAACTCAACACCCAAAGAACAAATGATCCAATCAAGAAATGGGCAGAAGACATGAACAGACATTTTTCCAAAGAAGACATCCAAATGGCCAACAGACACATGAAAAAGTGCTCAACATTGCTCGGCATCAGGGAAATCCAAATCAAAACCTCAGTGAGATATCACCTCAGACCACTCAGAATGGCTAAAATGAACAAGTCAGGAAATGACAGATGTTGGCGGGTATGTGGAGAAAGGGGAACCCTCCTACACTGCTGGTGGGAATGCAAGCTGGTGCAACCACTCTGGAAAACAGTATGGAGGTTCCTCAAAAAGTTAAAAATAGAGCTACCCTACGATCCAGCAATTGCACTACTGGGTATTTACCCTAAAGATACAAATGTAGGGATCCAAAGGGGTGCGTGCACCCCAATGTTTATAGCAGCAATGTCCACAATAGCCAAACTGTGGAAAGAGCCAAGATGTCCATCAAGACATGAAGGGATAAGGAAGAACTGGTATATATATATATATATATATACACAATGGAATATTATGCAGCCATCAAAAGGAATGAGATCTTGCCATTTGCAACGACACGGATGGAACTGGAGGGTGTTATGCTGAGTGAAATAAGTCAATCAGAGAAAGACAAGTGTCATATGATCTCACGGATATGAGGAATTCTTAATCTCAGGAAATAAACGGTTACTGGAGTGGTGGGGGGTGGGAGGGATGGAGTGGCTGGGTGATAGACCTTGGGGAGGGTATGTGCTATGGTGAGCGCTGTGAGTTGTGCAAAACTGTTGAATCACAGATCTGTACCTCTGAAACAAATAATACAATATATGTTAAAAAAAATAGCAGAAGGGGAAGAATGAAGGGGGGAAATCAGAGGGGGAGTTGAACCATGAGAGACGATGGACTCTGAAAAACAAACTGAGGGTTCTAGAGGGGAGGGGGGTGGGAGGATGGGTTAGCCTGGTGATGGGTATTAAAGAGGGCACGCTCTGTATGGATCACTGGGTGTTACACACAAACAATGAATCACGGAACACTACATCAAAACTAATGATGTAATGTATGGTGATTAACATAATAATAAATTAAAAAAATAAAGACTATGTCTGATAATTCTAATAGCTAGGTCACTTGTAGGTTTGTTTCTAATGTCTATGTCTTCTCTTATAGTTGTTTTTGCAATTCCTGGTAATATTTGAATGCTGTTTATGTACAAACATGTATAGAGGCTCCAGATAAGTGACTCATTCTAGCTTCTAACAGGAGGAGGAGTACTGATTATTTTAGTCTGATCTGGTATTGAGCTAACTGGGGCTAATCTGTATGTTCTAAGGTCAGTCTATTTCTGGATTGTCCCTACTCCAAAGACATGGCTATCTAATAATATGAATAGTTTCCTAGCATTCCTTATTTATGATGGGTTCTGAACTCCAATTTTTATCATTAAAGCACCATGAGAATGCTAAAAACCACATACTATTTTGGCCCTTTTGCTCTCTGGCTATTTAAGCTCATGCTATGCTCAGACAACTGAATTCCATTACCCACAGAGCAATGGGTATGTAGTCATGTGGAATCTTAGAAGCTCTAAGAGATTTATCTAAGATAACTGGGTTAGAAGGAGGTATTCTAAATGGTGGGGAGCAATCTGAGCTAAAGATACAGAGACAAAAATGCAAATGGAGGTTTCTGGGGATTGTAATTAAGCAGTGTAATTAGGATAAAGTGTGTGTCCTGAGGAATACTGGCAACAAAATTTTAGCAAGATGAATTGGCACCAGACTGTACAGGTTTTGGACTCCAGAGTGGCACATTTGGACTCTATTTTGGAAGTGCTGGAAAACCATGAGAGTTTTATAATAGGTAGATGAGATTGTGGAAGCAGGATCTTGGAAAGGTTATTTTAATAAACCTGAAAAAGATGATATGCATTGAGCAGATGATTTTTTTTTAAAGGCAGGGAGAAAAATTATATTTTGGATGGGCAAATAAAAGCCAAATGGATCGTCTGGGAAATGTTACATCAACCAGATTTACATAACATTTGGATCGATTAAGGAAGTCAAAGAATGCAAACAAAAACAATTTATGCCTTAAGTTGAGGATAGTAATTATTTCCTAGGGCTTCCATAGAACACTATTTACTGGAGAGTCTTAGGCTAAGATAAGGATCTTCCCAAGTCTAGCTATGCATCCCTCGTATTCTCTGCTAGTGTACAAGTATACAGGAATTTATATGCTAGGAAGAGGGTGCTAATGTTGATAATTACTTATCCCCTTTTTTGGAGGGAAAAATAGCCAACTGTTTATAAACCTCAGGTATTTCATATGAATCAATCCACAGTAAAATATTACAATGTTATGCAATCACTTGAAAATTAGCTCTTCTAAACTTACAAAGTCTAGAATGCTATGAGTTATGTATTTCAACACTAGCACTTAAGGGTGTCTGTCCAGAATGGAGATGTATGCTAACTACATTTGTTAACAGTTCCATGTTTATGTGCTATCAGCCAGATGAAAGTAGGCATGACATAGGGTATGCTACAGAATATGGGGACTGAAGAGCTATTCTAATCACAGCATGGCACTGCTGACAATCATATGGTGACTCGCAATCAAAATGTCTGATTAGGAATCCTTTCGAGAAGAGAGATGCTTCAATATCAAAATGGTGGCAAACCCTCTCCCCAATGCTCACTTTCCTCACCTTGCTATCAAGCCCCTCAAATCCATAAATATTCCTTTCTAAAATATATAGGCCCAAGAATTGGTTCTAGTATTTACTTCAATTCTATTATTTTGCTGTTTAAAGTCCTATTGAATCTATCTAGTGATGTCAACCTCTTTCTGTGATCAACAAAAGAAACGTGTAGTTTACTCTCTTTGTAAGTCAAAGGCCACATATGGAATCTGCTGTATCTTCCAGTTCTTTCTTGATGAATTCTTCCTTTCAGCTGGTTATGCCATTCTCTTTCTCCTGCTTGGAAATCATGAAGAGGTTGCTCCATTTCTCACTACTGGAGCCTTAGTGCTCATATTTTGTCAGTATAGTACTTTGGGATGCAAGACACCTTGTTATGCACATCCAAGCTATTACTACTAATTGTTCAATTAATTTGCTATTGTACATGGATAAAAATAATGGTTTTGCCTTCTTTGTCAAAATGCCCCCTTAAGCACAATTACATTGCAATATCTGTGCAAAGGCAGGCCACATGCATCCTCAGGTAATTGTCACTGGAGAAGGCTCCATATGCTAATGAATTCTCTTTATCACTGAGAGACAAACATCCCTGCAAGACTTCTCTAAGGCACATTTATATATCAAACTAACGATAGGCCCTGCCTCATCACAAGAAGAGCTGGAAAACTCTAAGTGCTACATCATCATCTTCAGCTCATTTGAGACATTAGCATTTTGCTATTATCATTTGTTTTCCTGTTCTACTTTCTTCGGGGTAATAGATGTGCTGTGCCCTCAGGGTGCCTCCCACCCACAGACTTCAGAGTATGCCTCCAACACCGAGCCACAGATTACATGAATGAAGGCACAATTACAGCTATAACTTCATTAAAAATATCTGGTGGTGTAGAGGCAATAAAGAGGTGTGACCAGAAAGGACAGTGTGGCTGCACGATGACGTGTTCTCATCTCCTGGCTCTGGATCCACAGCAGCAGTTGAGGTGCTGATAAGAGACACTTGATTCACTTTATTTTCCATGGGGAACTACTCACTGCCTGGTCACCCAGGATAGAGAATTTTATATTAAACTGGTAACAGTGCATTAAGTTCTATGTATATCAGTTTATAGCACAATGAAGCCAAGTGAGTATGCCATTTGTAGTGGCCACAGAGAACTAACTGGCTAAAAATCAAAATAATATAAATAACATCAGTGGCAATACTTCCCATGTTTTGATAAGCATTCGAACTGTGCAAAGCACTTACATGAGTTAACGTCCTCTGGGTCGTTTGGCAATGACTGATGACTAACTAGGTTGTTTTTGTTCATTACTGCTTACAGTTATATTGAGCTCCCGCTCTGGGTCAGACACTCTTCTAGGCGCCTTGAATGTAAAAGAATTCCTATCCCAAAGGTTCTAAGCCTAGTAACTCTCCCATTATGCTGTGCTGCAGAAAAGTGTAAAGATCCCCAATCAACTGTTTTGACTGTGACATCTAGGAAATGATTTAGTCACCCAGGACTCAAGGATCTACTTCTAAAATATTGTACCTTCTTGGCCCATCACCCACAACAGACCCTCAGTAGTACCCAATATGGCCCCAAGAATGCATACTTTCAGAGTGCTGCTATTCACTCTGTATGTCTGGCACATGTTCCTTTTACCACATTATGACTGCTAGACAACAAAGACTAGTGTACAAGTCTTTTCCACCCTTTCAATGCATAGCATAACATTGTGTGCACACATTTTGACCAATATTTTCCGAACATAGCTATGAAACCAAATCACTGGATGAACTGGTTAAGAAGATACAGATTTCCAGGACACATTCCACATGCTCTCCTCCCTCGAGGGAGGAGAGCCTAGACTCTGTATTGTTTTTAAATATCACAGGTGCTTGTGGGGGCACTGGGCCATGGCTAGAGAACTATCGATATTAGCATAAACATTTTCTATCTCTCACTTTCCATCATAAAATTCCTGACCTGTATTCCATTTGCAGCCAATAATTTAAAGTTATGATCATGTGAAAATGGATAATTATATTAAACATAATCATAATCTTTTACTTATGTGTACAGATTTATATGCATTGGGTTTATCCTATTTCCTAGTCCTAGGATCAGAGGACAAGGCCTCGGCAAACGAACTGATTAACTTCTTTCAGACCTTTTGGACTCTGTCCATTTGTACAAACTCAGTTTTGCAAGCAGGAACAAACACCAGTTAGTAACACAGAAATCTTGTATGGCACTGATCTGCTCAGAAATTGTGGCAGCAATTAGCATCTTAATCTTCTTCGTTTCTCTGAATATTCCTCACAAGAAATGTGAAGCAGCAGAAAATGCACAGTCTCCTGGATTCTTGGTTTTATTTGGCCTTACTGGTGAATGGTACTGAAACCTAACAATGGGCACCTGGGTGGCTCACTCAGTAAAGCGTCTGCCTTTGGCTTAGGTCATGATCCCAGAGTTCTGGGATCAAGTCCCGCATAGGGCTCCTTGCTCAGCAGGGGGAGCTTGCTTCTCTCTCTGCTTGCCTCTCCCCCTGCTTGTTCTCTCTCACTCTGACAATAAAATCTTAAAAAAAAAAAAAAAATCAGTTCCTCCATGAAGTCTAGCCACTTCAGTCTCCAGCACTTGCTTTCCCCTGTATTCTATAAAATAGACTCTCAGAACCATCTGATATGACCCCAATAATGCATTACTTCTTAGTGTTGCTAAGTGTGATCTCTGAACCAGTACCAGCATCCGGAAACTTGGTAGAAACGCAAATTCTCCAGCCCCACCCACACCTAGGGAGTCAGACGCTCTGAGGGTAGGCCCAGCAATGTGCTTCAAACAAGCCCTCCAAGTGAGTTTGATGCACTGGAAGTTTGAGAACCACTACTCTAGAGAATGTGTATTATATCCTTTTCTACTCTGGGCACTACACTAAACATTTTGAGGTCAAAATCCATTTTTAAATTGTCTTATTGGTTGATGCCAAGTGGTAATTTTTATTTGGCCTGATCCTTTACAGTCTAATCAATCTGGTCATCAGAATCTACCAAACTGATCATCTAATTTCTGAGAATAGGTCAGACCACCAATCTGCCAAGGGTCAATATGACTGAACACAGAACCTTCATTCATAAGTCATTTATATCATGAAACAGGAAACCAAATGAAGTAAAATTCTTCATTCTCACATAATATATAAGATGGATTTTAAAAAAATAATTCCAAATGGATAATGAATCCACTGGAAAAAATAAAAGTTCAATTCACCAATATTTACAAATATTCTCTTGAGACCCAGAGTTTTAACTTTGTAATGATTCACTCATTTTCTCTAAATTCACACCTTTTGATTTATTCTTCTCAGAGATGCAATGTAAGGCGTAACAATAACACAACTGACCTCTTAAACATCCTAGAAATTATACATCCAAAGGAGTATTCTCACCTTCACTCTTTCAAGCTGTTCTTTGGGGTGTGTGCGCCCTCATTCCTACATTCCCAGTGTTTAAATTCCAGCTGTCTGAGACCTAGTTTAGAGGAAGTCTTTCACTGACCAAAACACATTTATTTAAATAACCCAACAATGGACCAATTCTTATACCTGAGGGGCAATTTACTTTTATGAAAAAGTCCATTTAATTAAAACAATCCAAGTGTGGCAAATAAGGTTCATGATCAAAGCCAGGTGATCACACTTAGGTATTAGAGCTTTTATTGATCTAAATGTGACTGGCTCTGCCTTATGATTTGAAATCTGGATCTGAAGGTCATTCTGACATCAGTGGGGCCACGTGTAGCTTCTCTTAAAGATGACTCAAGGGGCGCCTGGGTGGCTCGGTCATTAAGCGTCTGCCTTCGGCTCAGGTCATGATCCCAGGGTCCTGGGATCGAGTCCCACATTGGGCTCCCTGCTCAGCGGGAAGCCTGCTTCTCCCTCTCCCACTCCCCCTGCTTGTGGTTCCCTCTCTCGCTGTGTCTCTGTCAAATAAATAAATAAAGTCTTTAAAAAAAAAAAAAGGACTAAAATTTCTAAGTTTTGGTACAGTGGTGAAAATACACATGTATTCATTCTTCCAACAAATTTTTATTGAGCTTCTACACTGAACCTGATGCTGACCTACAACAGCAATCAAAATAGACACGGTACCTCCCCTGATCAAGCTATTATTTTTAATAACAGTTTTATCATTCTAAGTTTCAGATAGCCTGAGACTGCTGACATATTTTAGTGATTAATGGTGAAATTAGAGTTGTGCTACTGCAGTCATCCCTCTTCAAATTAAAAGAAATAGTTATACCTCAGTCCAGTTGTAGCCAGTAATTACATACAGATGGATTTAAGCAAGTTGTCATTCTCAGCCTAGAAGTCAAGGTATGTAAACAAAGACAGCAAGGTCCATACATACTCAGGTATCATGCTAACCAATAGGATGCCAAGCTTCCTAAGTTGGAACATAAAAGGGATTATTTAATGTCAGTATTATCTACATGCTTTAGCTGTTTTAATTAAATTGCATTATAATCCTAGGATCATAATAGCACACCTGTCCTATCTTACAGATGGGGAAACAGGCACAGAGAGATGAAGTAACTTGCCAAGGTCACACAACTAAATGAAGCAAAGCCAGGCTTCTAACCCAAGCAGTCTGACTCCAGAGACAGTGCTCTTAACTGTTAAGCTACTTAATGAAATGGCAACATGAACATAAAATATTCATTGCTAAATTAAACTAGGCAAAAATCCCTCCTCATTCAGGTAACTGGCACGGTAACTGGCACAGTAACTGACAGTCCGAGGGCCAAGGAGAGTGAGCTCTGGCTTTGCCTTTGATTTTACTGTCCCCATCCCAGTGACAGTTCTTTTCAGCTGCTTTAACCTGTAACTCTCACAACCTTGAATCCTTGTTCTCCCAGTAAATTAGCTATCACACCTTTGAGTGCTCTGTCTTGCGTTTCAATCTTTGTTTTCTGGTTTGGGGGCTTTGAAGGAAGTCTGCTTACTTTACTTTCCACTATGACACTACCCACCTCATTCACTCTCTGGGCCAGGGCCCTTTTCTCTCTCTCTACTACATTTTTGCATTTGAATTCACTGTATCAGTAGCTATCTTTTTACCTCTCAACCCCATCCTTCTGAAAGATGACTTGCTTCACTGGGAATTATATTAATAAATCAGTAAGAAACAAATTCTCCATGTCTATTTTCTCTGGTTTCTGAAATCAGGAAAAACGGGTTTCTTCACCACAAATTATCTCATATCCCTAATGAAGAGCAAACAGAGATAGCACAATAACCTCAACTTTTCTAACCCATTAATATTCATGAATTCAATATAATGCAATATTTTATCATGTATTATATGCACAATTGTACAATATTACCATGGGAACTATCTTCCAGAGATCTTCATGATTTACTCCTTTATTTTCATCAGCTACCTGTTCAAATGTCACTTATTCAGAGAAGCCTTCCTTGTATAAACTCAGACACAGCCCTCTCCAGTCACTGTCTAGACCCCTCACCCTATTTTTCTTTATAGAATGTATCACCATTTGAATATTTTTGTTTATTATAGGTCTTCAGCTCATTTGGTATCTGAATTTGCATATTTCACTTAGTTTCCCAATGTCTAATAAAAGGCTAAGACTATACTCATAGGTCAATAGATATTTAAAAATGAAATACTAAGAATGTTAAAAAACTCAACAAAAGCAAGCTTTAAAAAATGTATTTATTGAGTGTTCCTTGTGTTCCTAACATTCGTTTTCTGTGGATGTAAAAGGCAGAAATATGAAAAATTTCTTAAGTCACTTTATACTAATTTATCACATTAAACCACTTGAGTAATTTAAAGGCATTATAGGAGTTCAGAAATGGAACTGAAGCTGGTCAAAAAAGCTTAATTGTAATAAATTTTGAATTTTATTTTGAAGGATGAATTTGGATAGATTGAGATACAAATGTCAGAATCAACATCAAGGTTCTTGCATACACATACTCACACTTATTTTTATGTAGCTAGTGAGATGATCTTATTCAGAGCCATTTGACAAGAGAACTATATTTCTAAGGTCTGTAGTCTGTGAAATATGATCCCAAACAAGGAAGTTAGCTTTTGTGCTAGATTTCCTGCCTACAATAAAGATGGCTTTAGAGAACATGTACTCTAACCATTAAAAAGCCATTGAAGTCAGAGGGATAAGATTCTTTAAAACAACTCAGGGGTAGGTATGGCAACTCTCATATAGGGAGCATGACCCGGTAAAAGGACACTGATGTTAAAAGTTGAGAGACCATGCATCTTATTCCAACTCTTTAGAGGCTCAGATGTACCTAAATCCACAACTCTTTAATAGCCCTATGATTCTGTCCCTCTCTCTCCCTCTCCACCACCCCCCATCAACACACACATGCACAAAATGATTAAAATAATCTGAATTACACACTAAGTGGCATGTGATATCCAACATATTTAAGAGTGGTTGAGGAGGCGGAGCAAGATGGCAGAGGAGTAGGAGACCTGGATTTCGTCTGGTCTCAGGAATTCAGGTGAATGGGGATCAAACCATTCTGAACGCCTACGAACTCAACAGGAGATCAAAGAAGAGAGCAGCAACAACTCTCTGAACAGAGAAGCGACCACTCTCTGGAAGGTAGGACGTGCGGAGAAGTGAATCCGAGGCAATATTCGGGAGAACAGACGGCGGGGAAGGGGCCTCCGTCGGCCGCTTCTGGCAAGTGAAAGAGCCACGGAGCACAAAATTGGAACTTTTATAAGTCGGCTCCGCTGAGGACGTCACTCCAGTCGCTAAGTGGGAGGTGGAAACCTCGTGGGACAGTGTGGTCCAGGACCCTCAGGGTCATAGAAAGACCGGGGGTACCTGAGTGCGGCAGAGCTCCCAGGTATCGGAGCGGGGAAGCCGGCTGCAGAGACGGAGCCAAGGAGCGGGATCTCAGCTCAGGGTGGCCATAAACTGTGATCTGCGGCCCAGTCAGGCCACTGCTCCTCCAACAGAGATCCAACAAGCAGCAGAGCCGGGGAGACACCCCTTCCTCTCCCGGGAGGAGCGGCGCAGCAGCGCTGGGGGGGGGGGTCTCTGCTGGGTTTGGAGACTCCACACGGGGCCAGGTGCCAGAGATAGAAACGCTTGCTCACAGGCCGGGTGAGCATGGAGTGCGGCCGGAGACTAGGGAGACTGGAGTGACTGACTGCTTTTCTCTGGGGGTGCACTGAGGAGCGGGGGCCCGAGTTCTTGGCTCCTCTGGGCAGAGATTGGGAGGCCACCATTTTCACTCTCATCCTCCAAAGCTGTACCGAGAGCTTGCAGGGAAAAAAAGCCCCCCAGAGCGGACCCAAGCAGATTGCTTAGCCCAGACTCAGAAGGGTGGGGCAATTCCACCTCCCGCTAAGACATTTGGGAACCACAGCAACAGGCCCCTCCCCCAGAAGATCAGCAAGAAGAGCCAGCCAAGGCCAAGTTTACCGATCAAGGAGAACGGGAGAACTCCAGCGCTAGGGGAATACTGCACATAGAATTCATGGCTTTTTTGCCATGATTCGTTAGTTTTTCAAAGTTAATTTTTTAAATGTTTTTTTTTTAATTTTTCTTTTTCCCTTTTTCAACCAACATCTTATCAATCCCTTTTTCAAAAAAAATTTTTATTTTTCATTTTTAGAGTCATATTCTATCCCTTCATAGTAGTTACCCTTATTTTGGCATATATATATAAGCTGTTTACTTTTAAAATTTTGAGATACAGTTTCTTCTAACAGATCAAAATAGACCCTGAATCTCTAGTGTATGGCTTTGTTCTAGTCTCCTAACTGATCACATTCTCTTTTTTTTAAATCATTTTTTCAAACTTATCAATTCCTTTTATAAAATCTTTTTAGTTTTCATCTTTATAGTCATCTTCCATTCCTTCATTGTATCAACCCTTATTTTGTAGATATATAAGTCTTTCTTTACAATTTTAGGAGGTACTATCTTCTAACAGACCAAAATACACCCAAAATCTAGTGTGTGGCACTGATCTATGCACTAGCCTGATCATATTAGATCATATTCTGTTTTTTTGTTTTGTTTTGTTCTGTCTTTGTTTGTTTTTAACTTTTTCTTTTTTTTTTCTTTCTTTCCCTTTCTTCTCCCCTGGTTTCAGGTCTTTTCTGATTTGTTTAGAGTATATTTGCTGGGGACGTTGTCAACCTGTTAGCATTTTGTTTTCTCATTCATCTATTCTCCTCTGGACAAAATGACAAGACGAAAGACATCACCTCAGCAAAAAGAACAAGAGGTAGTACCGTCTGCCAGGGACCTACTCAATAGGGACATTAGTACGAGGTCGGACCTAGAGTTCAGAATCAGGATTTTAAAGATACTAGCTGGGCTTGAAAAAGGCGTGGAAGTTATTAGAGACACCCTTCCTGGAGAAAAAAAGAACTAAAATCTAACCAAATCAAAATCAAAAAGGCTATTAATGAGATGCAATCAAAATTGGGGGCACTAACTGCTAGGATAAATGAGGCAGAAGAGAGAATCAGCGATATAGAAGACCAAATGATGGAAAATAAAGAAGCTGAGAAAAAGAGAGAGAAACAACTACAGGATCACGAGGGCAGAATTCAAGAGATAAGCGATACCATAAGATGAAACAACATTAGAATAACTGGGATTCCACAAATGGCCAACAGACACATAAAAAAGTGCTCAACATTGCTCGGCATCAGGGAAATACAAATCAAAACCTCAATGAGATACCACCTCACACCAGTCAGAAGGGCTAAAATTAACAAGTCAGGAAACGACAGATGTTGGCGGGGATGCGGAGAAAGGGGAACCCTCCTACACTGTTGGTGGGAATGCAAGCTGGTGCAACCGCTCTGGAAAACACTATGGAGGTTCCTCAAAAAGTTGAAAATAGAGCTACCCTACGATCCAGCAATTGCACTACTGGGTATTTACCCCAAAGATACAAATGTAGGGATCCGAAGGGGTACATGTACCCCAGTGTTTATAGCAGCAATGTCCACAATAGCCAAACTGTGGAAAGAGCCAAGATGTCCATCGACAGTTGAATGGATAAAGAAGATGTGGTATATATACACAATGGAATATTATGCAGCCATCAAAAGGAATGAGATCTTGCCATTTGCAACGACGTGGATGGAACTGGAGGGTGTTATGCTGAGTGAAATAAGTCAATCAGAGAAAGACATGTATCATATGACCTCACTGATATGAGGAATTCTTCATCTCAGGAAACAAACTGAGGGTTACTGGAGTGGTGGGGGGTGGGAGGGATGGGGTGGCTGGGTGACAGACATTGGGGAGGGTATGTGCTATGGTGAGAGCTGTGAATTGTGCAAGACTGTTGAATCACAGATCTGTACCTCTGAAACAAATAATGCAATATTACAGGAAAAAAAAAAGAAGATAGTAGGAGGGGAAGAATGGGGGGGTGAATCGGAGGGTTAGACAAACCATGAGAGATGATGGACTCTGAAAAACAAACTGAGGCTTCTAGAGGGGAGGAGCGTGGGGGGATGGGTTAGCCTGGTGATGGGTATTAAAGAGGGCACATTCTGCGTGGAGCACTGGGTTATGCACAAACAATGAATCATGGAACACTACATCAAAAACTAATGATGTAATGTATGGTGATTAACATAACAATAAAAAAATTTTAAAAAGAGTGGTTGAATTAGGTCTTGTACAAGAGACTGAGACAATGCAATTTTATAACTCTATATGCTGAAAATATTCCACCTGCTCCCTGTTTTGGTATGACCACAGAACTCTTTAAAGGATGAGTTCAAACTCTACAACTTAGTACTCTGCTTGTACTTAGAATTCATTACTGAAGAACATAATAACTTTCCTCTTGAATGGTTTGCTAGATGAGAATACATCTGTACTATAATTATGCAGATAAAAGATTAATACAACATCAGTAATCTTAGAATAGATTGTGGACCACCAAAATCACCAGCTCAACATCCTTATTTTATAGACAGGAAGTTGAGTACCAAAAAGGTCCAGTGACTTGCTCAAAGATCACTAAACTAGAAAATGGCACAGACAGGATCATGACCTAAGTCTTCAAACATCTAAGAAAAAGGTTTTTGTTTTAACCACCTAAGAGTGTTCATATGTGCTTAGAAATAATTTGATAAAGTAATTTCACAGAAGTTCACAGCATAATTATGACTCAGTTTCCTGCTATAAACTAGATATTGCCTAGTAAAGCCATCGAAAATGATCTTATTCTCTATCAACATTTTCCAAAGTGTATAAAGCAGAACACAATCCTCAGAGAACAGAGGTCATTCCAAAACAGATTAATGACTAGGATGTAGAAAGTCAGGAAGAACATTATTCCCACCATAATAAAAAGCCATTTAATCTATAAAATTATAGATTTCTTAAGCTCAGAGGCTTGTGTTGCAGGGCAACCAATTAGTAAAGTCAGGCACTAGTTTATTTGTGGTACAGCCTAAGAGGAAGAGGAGGCCAGCACACAACTGGAATCAAAGAATTTGGTTAATGTTTTTAGTGAATTGCTACATGAACATGGAGTAGCGTGAGGGTATAGAAACACTGGTTTGGGGGAACTACAAACGCAAAGTGGGTTGTTACTCACAAGCTTTTTCCACAGGCCTCTACTGGGGGCACATAAAAAAATGGCCTTCTCCTGAGACCCAGATACAGGCATGACTGCGGCTGAAGCTGGACCTGGATAACCAAGAAGACCCCTGGCCCTAACCACCAGGCTAGCAGGTACAAAGTAGTGTCCACTGCCATAGGAAAATCAGAAGCATAGCGCAAGTACAGGGATGGCTTAAATTTGAGGATCACTCAGGAACATTGAGGAAAAGCCTCCAGCAAACCAGACTCTATCCCAAGTACAAAGGGTTGAGAAATTTGAAGTCAATGGTGCATGTCAAAAAGAAAATCCCAATCTTGCTCACCTACTAAATTTAGTCAACACCACACAATAGCAGCCTAGCAAAATAAGAGGTGTGCCCAGTAGAAGGCATACATATTCTTACCCCAGTCTCTGCTGTTATACACAAAATATCTTGCATTTACAAAAAAAAAAAAAAGACATAAAACCCAAGTGCAACCAGGCCATTGTCTAGAGAAAATTTTTTTAAAGAACAATTATTAATGTTATTAAATATCATGAATATGTTAGTGGAAAAGGTAAATAACATACATGAATAAGTGGAAATTTATAAACTATAATAAAAAGTAAAACAAAAATGCTAGGCATAAAAAGCCATGGTAACAAATATTAAGAATGCCTTCCACAGGTCATTGGTGGACTCAAAACAGCCAAGAAAAGAATCAGTGAAGTTGAAAAAGGTCAATAGATATTATAAACTGACAAAGAAAAAAAAATAGCATGGGAGTAAAACAGAATGTAGTATCTACATACTGAGGAGCAATACCAGATGCATGTGTAATTGGAATTCCAAGTGAGGTGGAAGAAAATTTAAAAAAATAATTGAAGGAATCATAGCTAAACATTTTTTAGAATCATAGAACCAAAATCCAGATAAAGATCAAAAATAAAAACTTACAATGCTTCATATTCAAACTACTAAAAACTAAAAAATAAATTTTTGAAGGCAGTCAGAAGTGTTTGAAGCAGGAAAAAATAAATAAGAAATACAGCAGACTTCCTTTTAAAATTTATGTAAGCTATAAGACAATAGTGTGATTTTTTTTCATGGGCTGAAACAATTTCAAACTCAGGGAAACTATCTTTCAAAAACAAATGAACTCTTTTTAGACAAACAAAATTTTAGGGAATTCAGTACCAGGAGACCTACACTACAGAAACAGGAATCTATTAAAAAATAATTACTATAGGTATTTCAAAAGCAATTAAATAGCAAAGACCCATTTTTCTTATTTTTAAATCACTGTAAAAGATAATTAACTATGGCAAAAAAAAATAGTCACAATGAACTTTGGGTACATAGAATATATAAAAATGAAACGTATGACAGGAACAGCAAAAATTAAACTGGGCAATAAGTACAATAATTTAAAGTGATTCTACTACATGTAAAGTGGTATAATATTTGAAGATAGCTGTTAATAATTAAATACATATGCTATTTACCCAAGGGAAACCACTAAAAAATTTTTGAAGCAGGTATAAATGGGCTAATATTGAAGATAAAAGAATTAAGAAGTAACCCAAAAGCCTGCAGAAAACAGAAAAAGGAAACAAAAAGGCAGATTGACTAATCAGAAAACAACTAGCAAGATGATTTATCATCCATGTTGATAAGTTTAAATGTTGAAACATAGCTAAGACAGATTTTCAGAATGAAGAAAAATGCAGCACCCAACCATATGCCATCTACAAAAAAACAAGCTATAAACACAATTTGTAAATAAAAACATGGGAGTATATACATACGTATATAATACATATTAGAGCTAGTATGGTGTGTATACCACACTAACCCTAAATGGAAACAGATATACCAAATAAATTCTATTGTTTATATTAATGTCAAAGTAGATTTATAAAATACATCTATGCTTGGAAGCCCAACACAAATGTAACTTGTATGAACCCTTCCTTTAAACCAATTAGATTTTATCTCTTCCTCCTTCGTACTCTCATGACACCCAGTATGAACCCTTATCATAGCACTGATGGCCTCTGTGGTAGGATGGGGACCCAGGACTAATTCTAGCCAATAAACTGTGAGCTGAAATAATGTGTCCCTTTTGGCTCTGAGCACTTAATTGCGAAGCCCAGTAAAAAGCCCTTTCCTTTCCTCTGGCACAGCAACAACCAATATTAAAGATGATCACAGCTCCATCTATCTGGGTTTCAGAAAAATATTTGAGGAAGCAAATATAGTGACTCAGAGTGGGTAACATCAACAAGAAGTGAAGACCATGACCCATGGGCCAATTCAGATGCCTGCTTCTGTAAATAAAATTGTATTGGAAAACAGCCAAAACCATTCATAGATTGTCTGTGGGTGCTTTCCCGCTACACTGGCAGAGGTGAAGTGCTGTGATGGGACCGTATGGCCCACAAAACAGGAACTATTTAGTAGCTAGTCCTTTAAGGCAGGGCTAGGACTAAGGTGAGGCAAACAAAACAACTAGGGTAAAAAAATATAAGGAGGCATTTACTCTCAGGGTCACACAAGTACTAACTCTGCTCTTGTACTTGGTAACTGTAATTGCCAATTTTAAAGCAATAGACTCAGAAATGCTGAATCACACCTACCATGTTTAAATATTATATGGTTCATAGGGATAAAATCATGGCAAAATTAGTATATTTTTAAAATTCATTGTGACTTGTCATGATTTTCACCTTCACTTAAAGCCATATCTAAGCCCATCGAGTAAAGAATCGGTATTATTCTTCATGCACATTATATCTAAGTATACTTTAAAATATAAATGATCCAATATCGTAAAGTGTCCCTTTTTCATGTATAACTGCAAAGGATATTGTGTAACCCTTGAGTACTTCTATATCTATAGATTAGAACATGAAGAGAAGGAAATGGATACATGGCCCTCCTGGGAAATGGTGGTTCATTATGCAAGAATTTATTGCATTCATGCTGTCTTGGAGGATTTGACAAATTAATTTGTCTTTTCTCTTACCTAAGCACCATTGCTCAAATCCTTCCTGCGCGCCAAAACGGAATCTAGGCCACCAACCACATCACGACCAATAAGCCTTCAAATACTCCTTTGTAGTCGCTTGGTTTTGAAGGTATGGTACAAAAGTGAGGAGTAACTTTTCCCCAGTGATCATTAAAGAACAGATATTTACAATTACAAGTTATACAGGATCTTGGATGACAGAGGTAATAAAGTAGCTTTAAATTTAAAGAAATGTTGTGGTTGGTTGTGGAGCTCTCAAGTGCAAGCGCCCCTTTTGACTGGACTACAAGGGTTGGTGTGAGCAAGCACAGAAAGGGCTAGGCATCTACTGAGTCTCCAAAAAGAGCTGGACCCCTAAACAAGGGCCCAAGGGCCCACCAACTGCCTACTTCACTATTCAATAGATCTTGTCCCAGAAGGCTCTGCAAATGGTTCTCTTCTAGCTAGATGGGCAGCACTAACTCCCCATTCCACATCTCCATCTTTCTCCTGGGTCCCTTATCTTTCAAGCTTACATGTTCTCATACCCTTCAAGACTCCATGGTGAAAAGCCCTCCGTTAGCTCTGCCTTCTACCCATCCCCCCAAATCTGGCCATACTCCTTTTGCCCTACCTCTGAAAGAGAGACTTCTATTCACTCATTCAATTTACTCACTTGCTTTCATCAACAGGGACTTTTTACTCTGCGCCTTCATGTGTAAGGCTCAGATGAAGGCATAGGAAGGGAAACAAAATGGAAGAAATGCTATCCCTCTCTCTAGGACAGAGAGGAAATACCAGGGAACTGGCAGCTCCTGAGCACCGTCTTGCTCACTGCATTGTGCTATTTTAGCTTCATCCTCAAAACAGCCCTATCATTTTATAGTTAAGGGAAATGAAGATCAAAGAGGTCAAGGTCACACAGAGGACATATACCTAGTCTACTGCTTAACATGGAATTCCTGACTCCAAAGCCTGTTTTTATTACATATTTCCAGTTTATTAAAGATAAGGCATATACAAATAATGCAATAAAAATCTGTGTGAGTGGTGGAGTTTGGGTGGTGGAGGCAGTTTAGTGGCAGCAATTTTCCTGATCTTCCAAATATTTGCCAATAGTACCCAGAAGGAAAGAGAAAGAAATATCTGCTTCATGCTAAATAATGTAAACAATCTGAGACCAAACACTGTGTCTTAGTTCACCTTCCTAAGTGCTGAGCCAATAGATATTCACGATGTACTGTAGTAATGAATTAAATGTCAAGAGAGCCAAAGGACAAAGTAAACGGGCAGGAGGAAATGTTGGAGACAGGAAGAGCTTTGGGGTTTAAACTCTTGGGGGCTCAGCAAGCAGAGAACAGACAAATGTGCAGAAGAAAATACCCTGGCTGGGCCCCAGGGGACAAATTGTGCAGGTTAATGAGTCTCTTCCCCTCTTGTTTTGTGGTTTCAGTGATTGACAATCTGCACAAGGCCCTTATCCCTCCTCGCTTTAGGATGGAAGAAATCTCCTTCAGGGGTTTATCGGCTTATAAATAGGACCTCCTATGCTGAAAGGGAGTGGAGCAAGGAGACATCCTGTTGAGCTGCTGCTGCTGAAGCCACTTGCCAGGAGGATGACCTAGGGGGCTGTCAGCAGGGCTAATTATAGAATAGCCAACTGCATGATTCTGCCATTCACCTGGGCAAGTTTGAAGGGCAGTTGTCTGGAGGTACAGGCAGGCAATTCCACTGTCAACTGCATGGCCGGGGCAGGCAGAAGGCAGGCTTTGGTCTAGAATTCTAGACAGTAGAACCTGCTTCCCTGCCCCATCCACCCTGTAGGTCACCTGGCTAGAAAAGGCATAATGCAGCTGGATTCAAACAGAGCTTTGGAATCCCCCACTTGATGTGATCTGTCTTTTTTTTTTTTTTTTGCCTTGTATTTTGCTTAAGTGTACAGAGTTCATGAGCCCCCACAATGTATTAAGTTCTGTGGGGGAGAAAGAGTAGCAATTCTGTGTCTTCTATTTGCCTGCCTGAAGCCTAGCACATTGCATGTGGTCGATACTGAAGAAAAGATCATTGAATGAATGAATGAATGAACGAATGAACTGCAATGTAGCAGTCATATTTTTCATAAAACTCAGGTCCTATGGTGCTTTCAAGGGTTACATTTTAGGGATTGTTGATCTCTCATTCCAATATGAAAGAGATAGTGAATAGAAACCCCCATTAATCAGTACTGTGCTCAAATTTCTCCAAAACTCAATAGCTTCCTCTTCCTCTTCTAAGAACAGGCTCCCACTATTCTCTAATCCTTACCTAAGCCACACTCCTGAGTTCAGTGATAGCCAGGTAAGGACACTGCCTAGGTGTGGTACCCTCTGTGAGTGGGTTCAACACACTAGGTATGTATGGCTGGAACACAGTACAGTGAGTCTAATCCAAAGGTAACATGCAGTCATAGGAAAAAGAGAAACAGAGTTGATATCTGAGAGTGTCAAGTACAGACAGGGGTATAGGGTAAGAACAAGTCAAATGGAGCCAATTTTAGAATTTGACCATGGAATCCAGACTAGCCCCCATTCAGAGCACCCCAGAAAGATCTGAGCATGCTAATTGGGAATTTAGGTCCAGAGGAGCAGCACCTTTAAATCCACCTATGGTGGAGGCCCATCTGCCCACTAACCAACTCTGCCCTTTCCTGCTCCAGGCTATGCTGGAACCTCTGAATTACTATGCTTAAAAACTTCTCTAAGCATTTGCTAAATCCTGATACTACCTGGCACTGGGGACACATCAATGACCATGGCAAACACAGTCCCTGCTTTCTCAGCTTCTTTGGATCCACTGGATCTTTTGTGCTCTTCTTCCAGGCTTAAAGTATTAGGCTGGCACTACATTCCTCCATAAAGCTGCCTGTATCCACCTCATTTCTGGAGTTTCTGGTCCAACAATGGAGTAGGAATCTGACTCCCCACTTCCACATCCATGAATTCAGCCTCTTCATTCTTTAAGATTTTACTGCCACATAACGCTGTAAAATGCTACAGTTATTCTTGGCCTATTAGTTTCAGACACCCTTTAAATGGTATTTTGCTGTGGTTTTAACTTTATAGAAGATTCTAACTGGGGCCTCTCACTCCAACAGGTGCCACCATTTTCTGTTTTATGGGTTCAATTTTAAACAAATTTTGTTCTCATCCAAGGAGGCCAGGTACAAACCCCAGCATCTCCACGTGGCAACCTGTCTTCTCCAACCCTTGCTTATCTATTCCTCCCTCACTTCTCCTCTGGGTATACCAGCTGAGCCCACTTAATCTCCTTTCTTCCGGACTCCACTTGGCTTATGAGTAAATGAACAAAATCAAAGAAGGTTTATAAGCCAAGTTACTGGTTTATAAGCCGTCACGGACAACTTCCAAAATGCTCAGTGGCTCTACTATTTCTACTCCTTTGGTAAATATTTAAGGACTTCCATTACTCAAAATGCATCTGGTGTTCCCTTTGCTGGGCTGGAAGGAGGTAACTACTCAACAAAATTTGCTCAGGACACAGCAACCCCTTGCTCCGGCAGTGGTCTCTGTCCAGAATCCCCTTCCTTGCCATTCTCATTCTTTAACATACTGATTAAACTCTGCATTAATAATAATTATTTAAATGCCTGTGTCTCATGTTCCACTTAGGATTGTGTTTCCAGATCTGTAGATTGGTTAATGTCCCCCAGTCATGGCCCAGAACCTCAAAGTGTGCACTTACTTGAAACAAAGTCTTTGCAGAATTAATTAGTTGAAACGGGCCAATGCTGGATCGTGGTGGACCCTAAATCTAATGACTGGTGTTTTTACAAGAGAAAAGAGTGGGCAATTCAGACACAGAAACACAGAACACACACACAGAGACAAACATTATGTAAAGACAGAGGCAGAGACCAGAGGGATGCAGCCACAAGCCAAGGAACACAAAGGATTGCCAGCAACTATGAAAAGCTCTGGAATAGATTCTCCCTCAGAACCTCTAGGAGGGAGGAATCATCCCTGCCAACACCCTGATTTCACAACTCTAGCCTCCAAGAAATGTGAAAGAATAAATCTCTGTTGTTTTAAGCCACCTACTTCATAGTAATTTGTTACAGTATCTCTAGAAAACTAATACAGTATCTCATTCTCAATATCTAAAAACAGGAGCACCATTTATGAAAAGGTTGGCTTAGGGCAGATCACATGACCTCCAACACTAAAATGGGGATAATAATGAGAGCTTTCCCCAGAACTGCTGTGAGAACAAATGTGGTAAAGTTATTAAAAAACACTTTAAAATGGACACCATAAATAGTAGCTGTTGGAATTGCACTTATATTAGGATTTCAAGTTATAACACGGGGAAAGAAGGGATAGAAAGGGAAGATGAGTGGGGGCAAGGAAAGGAAGCAAAGTTGTTCATTAGTTCTAAGGTAAAGCTGTTTCTGCCAATCCCTTGAATTTTCTATTTAGAAATGCAGTATTTTCTTAATCTCAGATAATTTTAGTTTAAAGACACTTAGAAAAGAAGCCAACCAAACACTGGATTAGATTTGACTCTCTAGTGCCAAGGAGTTAAAAATTAAGAGCTACCGTCTGCTAAATATTTTCTGGGTGTTAGAATCCTACTAAGCATTTTGTCTGCATCGTCTTCATTTGCACGGCTCTGAGGTATGGCCTATAGACCCATTATACATGAGCAAACAAAGGCTCCAAGATGCTTTACCATCTGCCCAAAGTCACATGGTCAACCCAATTCTGACTTTCAAACCTGTGTGAACCACTACCAACTACCTTGTTTGCACAACCAGAAAAGCTGGAAAACACACCTGCCCCCTGCCAGGGTCACACCCAACTGTGCCACTTCCACAGCCCATTCCTTGGCCTCCTCATGAAGATTCATGCCTTTCCCCAAACCCCCAAGTTCAGTGGCAGGTGCTTCACTGTCCCCTCACTAATGTATACTTAAAAGCTGTTATTAACCTGCTGGAATCTGAGTTGCTGCCTCCTACTTGGGCAATTTTCCAACAATTTAGTGGCATAATCATCAGAAATAAGGATATAAACATTTCCTCCCTGCAGCCTGGGAAGAGGGCCAGAGGACTTAACCTTGGTGAATTCCCAGTGGGAAGCTGCTCTTTGGGCAACTCTGTAGAATCAGGCTTATCAGATGACAAATTTAGAGAGATTGAAACCATTTCTTGCCTCCCTCTCACTTCCCTGTTATATCAATAGAACCTATATTGAAAGTCAACGTAGATTCAGCAATAAAGAGAAGCAGGCATGGTACATGCTACCACATGGATGATTTTGAGAACATTATGCTGAATCAAAGAAGGCCACATATTATATAAATTCATTTATATGAAATGTCCAGAAAAGCAAATCCACAGAGACAGAAAGTAGATTAGTGTTGTTGCCTGGAGCTCAGGGACAGAAGTGTAAACCATAAACAGGTACAAGGGATGTGCATGAGTTGATCAAAATGTTCTAAAATTGGGTGGTGGTGGTAATAGCACAACTTAACATATTTGCTAAAAATAATTGAATTGTGGAGCACCTGGGTGACTCAGTCGGTTAGGCAACTGCCTTCAGCTCAGGTCATGATCTCAGGGTCCTGGGATTAAGCCCCACATCAGGCTCCCTCCTCAGCAGGGAGTCTGTTTCTCCCTCTCCCCTTCCCAGCAACCCCCCACCCCCGCTCATGCTCTCTCCCCTTCAATAAATAAAATCTTTTAAAAAATAATTGTATACTCAAAAGAGGCAAATTTTATGCTATGTAAATTGTACCTCAATAAATGTTTTTTTTTTAAAAAGCCAACTCTGGCTTTCTAAAATTCCTAAGCTGATTACTAACTGGAAATTCTAGAAACAGCTCAGATATCAAGTAGTAAATATGTACTCCAAAACCTAAAAGAGGATGCCTGATTAGGGAAGCCTTGTTAATACTATTGAATTTTCTCCCAACTTTGGAAATATAAGGGTTAATACCTTCCATTTTGCACTATTGCATGATTCACCTACTTCCTAACAATAGGACATTGCATTCTTTCCCTTGGTATTTCCCAGGAATCCTGTTGCTTGGAGTCCAGTTCCAACTCTATCACTGTTTCATCCCTCTGGGCCTCAGACTTACTCTGCAGAATGAGAAAGTTGGTCTATATTATTAACTCTAAGATTCCTTCCAGTTCAGATATTTTACAATTATTTGTTACATGCCACATATACCATGCTAGGCAATATCTACAGTCATTTAGTCTTCTCAACAACCTTAAGGCGGAAGAAGCATTAACCCCCATCTTATGGATGAAGAGACCAGGCCAAGTTGTTGCATTCTGTAATCAAGGTTCTACAACTAGTAAATAAGAGACCCAAGATTTAAGCCAGGATCTTTCAACTATAAACCACAACGTTTCATAATTCCCTTCCAATCTCAAAACAGACAATAGCACTGTGCTGTTCGATTTCCAGAGTGGGGGAAACTGGAGGCTAGTTCTCTTTAGAATTCCATATGCCTGTCATATAGGTATAAAACAATAACGCCTCCTACACAGACTGCACTAAATACTATACGATGTTTTACAGGCAAACTAGAATGCAAATTAAATAGCGCCCAAGCCCAAGGATCCAGAATCCAGGTTTAAGTTTTATGGCTAAATGTGAATACATCAATGAATGTAGGTATATATGTATGCATGTATATATATAAATATATGTGATATACGCATGTAGCTAACATTAAGGAATATAAGACAATAAGGAGTTTTATTGTCTCCTATAAGGTACAAAAGTTTGTTTGCAAGATACAGATTGGCTGACAAAATGCAAAGATTTCTCAAGCTGTTGATTTATTATGGACAGGATTTTTTTTCACTCATAACTATCCCGGAAAGAAGTGTAGCCTCATAACTGTAGTTCTGAACTCCACAGGGAAGAGATTTTTCTACCTAGTAAATGCTGAATCATTCCAGTGCCATTACTTAAGTAAATTTTCTCTAGGGATTTTACAAGAGCAAAGTTATTCTGCTGGGTAAGAACTCTCACACCTACCTTCCAGATACGACTCCTGCCCCTTTCATGACCACCAACATAACTGTGACCAGAACCACCATCATCATAAACACCCCATAATGCTGAGCCCACAAATCACTCCAATCCATCTAATATAATTGTTTACCTCTCACCAGAGCACCTATGTTTCTTTACGGAGAGGGGCTGCCCCTCTACCAGTCTCTGGCTTTTTTAGGTCAAATCCCAGAAGGTCACGGGGCTGTCAGTCACACACAGGCTCAATCCTTGAGCCCTGAGGCAATCAACATAAGCCGGACCCCCCCAAACAACCCATTAGGTAAATTAGACCTAGAAATAGTCAATGGGATGGTTAATTATCATGAGATGTTGTGTGTTGGGAAGGTCCATGTGCTAGTAAAGACAGGATTCTGTAGCCAGCTCATTTAACAAGAGGATACGTCCAGACTGCCTACATGGCCTTTATTCCTGAGCCATGATAAGGTTTCTCTTCATCCTATAAAAAATTCAGTGGTAAAGGGACATCTAGTGTTCTTGGCATAGACTCCTTCTAGTCTCGGCATTTTTTTTTTTTTTGCCAAAAATACTGTTTTCTGCCAATATCTTCTTTGAAAGTTCTGCAACATTGCTAAAGTCGGAAATCTTTTGATAGGAGGCCAAATTCTTATCCCACATTATTTCCTCTGCCCCGGCCCTTCTTGCTCTTGAGACTGGTCTCTTCCTCAGATCATGACCCAGGCCTGGAGTGAACTGGACTTTTCCCTCTCCTTCTTGCATGACCTTGGACAAGTTAATTAAACCCTCTGAGGCTATATTGACTATCAAACAAAGTTAATAGTGCTCTAGTCAGAGCTACTAAGAGAAGTAAATGTGTGTAACTCCCCAAAAGTACATAAGCCATACTTAGTAAGTGTTGCTTAAAAGTCTGCTTTTAAGATTATAGGCAGTCTGAAGGTAAGTAGTATTCTCCTGTGCCTTTCCCCCATAATCCCTCATGAGAGTCTAAAGGAGAAATATACAGGAAACAGGAAACATGTATTTGTTAAATGAATGAATAGTACTGTGCCATGAAATGCAGCAAACTTGGCCTTCAAGAACCAAAGGTGACAATCTTACGCTCCCAAGATATAAGGCAGCCATGTTGAAAGCCTTCATACAATTAGCATCCTTGTTTCTTCCCTGATTATCATAGAACTGTCACTCATAATATCATATATTTTACACTTTCAAGAGTTTGTTCTCTGTTCAGGCACTGTGTAAATGCTTTATCAAACATCATCTCATTATATTTCTGAACAAATCTGAGACTACTTCCCACTTTGTAAGGTGAAAATGCTAAATATTCATTTTGTCTGCTCCCACAGTTACAGCATAGGCAGGTAAGCTGGGCTTTATAAATCATATATAGCCATGTCAAACTTTGATAGGAAACTGGTGACAAAAAAAAAAAAAAAAGATGCTTGCAAGGGTATGGTGATAGCAAGAACCACTTTCCCAAAATTGCAGCAACTCTGTTCTATGCCAGTGGGTCAAGTGGAGTATGAAGAGCAATAATACAATTTTGACATCATACCTCACTGTGGCAGCTTAGCGTGGTTCCCTGAACCTTCTAGAGATTTTGTGGCTCACCCACTGTATTTTAGTTAATTCTTTTCAGACTTAACTTAGCTTATATTGATTTATGGTGCTTGCATTTAAAAAAGAATCTGACTGATATAAGCAATAAGGTCTCCGGGGAAAGGGAAAATAGGAAACAGGGCCTTAGGGAAATGATTCATAAGCTTGGTAGTCTAGGGCATGTAGTATAAAAATAGAAATTATCTCCTATGGTCACTTGGAGTGATATGCCCATTGAAGGCAAGGCTTGAAGCTATATGGCTTTTTTTTTTTTTAACTAAGAGCTTGAAAAATTCGAGCACTACAGAATTGGAGGCTATATTTCTAACAGTATCATGAAACTTGAAGAAACAGCATGACAAGCTCAAAATACTAAGTTCTTGGCTCAAGGAACAGGCAATAAAAAAAAAATCAGGAACTCTCTGTAAAACAATCTCTTACCTCTTACAGCCTCAGGGTTAAGAAAGTTGAAAAATCAAACTCTGTTTGATCCTGTAGGTTGCTGAAATGTGCCAGATGATCTTGTCAGGTCTTTTTAGGGAAGTTAAAATATTAATAGGAAAAAATGGAATCTTAGGAATTGTAATGGGGGAATATGAGAGGAGGTAGATGACCCACATAAAACCCTAGTATTCCACAACTACCATGACTCCCTTGGCGGGAGACTTTTTTCTTTCCCCTTGCCATTTAAGTGATTTCTTCCCTGCCTGAAGACCCCATCATGATCCAGGTGTGGCATCTATCTTACAAAAGAGATGCAATTTTCACCATGTTCTACCCAAATGCCCCATAATAGCTCTAAGCCCTTAATTAGGAGGATACGAGTATAAGACAAAAATCAGACCCTGAAGGAAAAAGGTTTAGTCACAGAAAGAAATTTGCAGAATATTGATAATTTAAAAACTTAGAGAACATGTATGAGAACGGGTTCTGAGTATACTAAACAAAGGAATAGAAAATGATTTGAAATTGGGGTGAATGCATCAAAATTGGTGCAGTTATCAGATGCTGAATTCAATGTACTGGCATAAACAACTGGAAGCAGTTCTAATTATTTGCTTAGTTGATTAACCAAAACCTAGATTCAAAAGTGATCTAAGGTAAATGAAGTTGAGATGCCATAAATTCCTTAATATACAACATATAAAAAGAATGATTTCAGAGACAGGAATGTTGGAATGATTTTATCCTGTGTAAGCCACTCATCCTTCTCTTATGTTCCCTAAAAGGACCCACAAGAGAGTTTTTTCCAACAATGTATTGAAAAAACACTTTATGGGGTGCCTGGGTGGCTCAGTCAGATGAGCGTCTGACTCTTCATTTCAGCTGAAGTCATGATCTCGGGGTCATGGAATCAAGTCCCGCGTTGGGCTACACACTAGCTGTGGAGTCTGCTTGAGATTCTCCCTCTCCCTCACTCATTCTGCCCCTCCCCTTACTCATGCTTTCTCTAAAATAAAAATCTTTAAAAAAAAAACGCTTTATCTTAAAGACCATCAAGATCTTGAAAATTACATGAAATTATTATTTCCTACATGCCAAGGATGCTGAGAAAATGTTGGCTTATTTCAGAAGAAATGCTAAACTAAGATCTCTCTGTGACCAAGGGCAAGTACCATCATTTACCTTCCAGAGGCAAGATAGGCTGCGTAATGTAACAGGTGACAGGACCCGAGAAGTAATCAAGGGTGATTTCCTATGGAAAAGACAGAAGGTGTCCCACCCTTCACCATCTTGCAGGATTAGGTCTTCTATCTGGTTCTGTGCTACAGTGTAGTTTGTAGGGTCTTGATCATCTTACCATTTCCAAAGGATATCATGGTTGGCCAATAAGGTGACAAATTCATACTGAGAAATGCTAAATAAAGTGGAATTAACAGGTCCCTCGGTGTCTTGATACAATACATACCTGTCAACAGGCAAGAGACAATCCCATGAAAATACAGGAGCCTGACATTCCAGCAGTCTCGGGGAATGATCTGGCCAATGTCAAGCGATACACTCTGGAGGGAAGGACAGGTAGCTCCTGTGCACACTCTACAATTTAAGTATACCTTTTTAGTTTATGGAACCAAAATACCACACCTGAACATGTTCTCTGGCCTATTTTTCAGATGATAAAAAAGCTGACAACTTCAGCGTGCTCTAGACAAGTGATTTTCAAATGTTAGCCCATATCAGAATCCCCTGGAAAGTTTGTTTAAACTGACTTCTGGTTTAAAGATTTTTGATGCTCCCTACCCTAGAACTCTGATTCAGTAGGTCTGGAGCATGGCTTAATATTTGCATTTCTGATTGGTTTTCATGTGACATTGATGCTGCTGGTCCAGGGATCACAGTTTGGGAACCACTGTCCTAAAAGCAGAGAAACCCCTTTAGTTCAGACTTTAAGAATCTTTACTACTTATGATCTAAGAGATCAGTGATGTTTAAAAAAAATTATGGCAAGTTAAAATGCTGATAGAACCTATGGTAAGCCACATTTAGAGAAAAAGAAGAAAATGGTTCCAGGTGCTTGGGGATAAAACCATACCCTATTCAGCATTTAATAATTTTACCATTGCAAGGAAGCTCTTGGGTCCTGGTAACAACTGTACCAAAGTCAGACAGTATCTTCATTTAAGTTAATAAAGAATAGAACCAGGACTTTATCCCAAACTCATGCCCTCAGTACCATCTCCTGCTCTCTAGGCTTATACTGGTTTATATAGATATATTTCACCCTGAAATCTTTTAGATTTAGAATAATTGCAGGCCAGATAAAAGTTTTAGCTCATTCCTGTTTGGGCTGCACTTCCCTTACCTATAAAACCATAAGTTAAATTCAGTAGTACCTTTGTCCTAGCTCTAAATTTTTATGAGGATGTGTCTTAGTCTTTCATATATCCTATATCCCCCCCAAAAAAATCTTAGATACCCCATCGATACATGCAATGCTTCTAAATGTTATGAAAGCAATTTATATTTAATTCTTGCTATGCCATATTCAGTTATAGTGACAAACTATAAAGTGAAAAAAGAGCTATTTTTCCTGTAGTTTTCAATTGCATTAATTACTTTTCTCTAAAAGCTCCAGTGAGTTTTTCTATATTTGAATTTAAGATAAATTTATACTTTTTCTTTTCCTATAGACTTCATATTTTAGAGCACTAAATCCATTACATTCTCTAGACTGCCACAAAAGACCTTCCCCACAAAATAAGCTGAACAATGCCAACAATGACACGTTCTATTCTGTGGGTTGTAAATAGTTGCTAAGTATTAACAAGAGCCTCAGATGTCTCCACTCAGTAAGACTCAAGACAAATTCAGATGGTGACATTTTCCTCTGTAATTCTTTCATTTCTGTACCCATTTAAGTGATTTCCAGAGCCTGTTAAATGTCATCTAAGTTACCTAAAGCTTGAGAAACTATTTTGAAGGGATTTTTTTTTTTAACTGCAATTATACCTCTATTTGACAACACCATCTGCTGCCAGTATCTCACTTCCTTGGCTTCCGGTCCATTTAACTCCTTCATCACAGCAATTATCTGAATACTGACAGCTCTTTTTAACATGGACCAATGGGATTACCAAGTAGTAGGATATATACCCCCTTATAGGAGTCAAAACTACCACTGAGCTCTATTATACCAACTAATATTTGTTTCTAATATATGAAGATAATAATTTAGATATCAATTATTTAGTAATTATGGTATGATTTTACTTCTGTATTATCTTGAGAGGCTGATATATTGGCTTAAGAAGGTGTAAATGAAATACTATCTTTGCAAGAGAACTATTAATAAAAATTTCTCTCACTTGAGTCTGTAATATTCAGAAGTATAGCAAACTACCACACCATCACCCTCACAATAGAGAGAGTAAGTTCTCAATTCACAGAGAAAATTCCCAAGTCCTGTTTTCCCAAAAACATCTCTTCAGACCGAGAGATTTCTGAATCTTCAAACATGGGGAGGACACTAGAGCTTAAAAATCAGAGTATTAAATATCCCATACCTATAAGGCAGGCATCGTCCCTTAAGTAGCCCTAGTAAGTTCACAGCCTTTAAGTACAAATAACAAAATACCATTATTTCCCATGGACAGTTTCGGGAATCAAGATTACCCTGTAGAGAGATTTTGAGCACTGAAAGAGGAATATTTAGCCACAACTTTGGGACTTGGTAGCATGCTTAATTCCAGAAGAAATTAACTTACATGCTTTGAAAAGCTGTACATAGGAGCGTGGCTTTACCAGGGCACTTTAAGCTGCTCTAAGACAGATGTCAGAGCCCAGGGCTCCTCTGACTTGTGGTGTATAACCAGGGACTGCCTCAGCACAAATGATAGACTAAGTTTACATCACTGAGAAGATCACATCTCTCTCATTTAAACAAAAAGAAGCACAACAAGAACATCCAAAGAGATGGGAGGACTCAGACGAATAGTGTATTCAAAATTTAGAAAGCATTCCATAGAACTCTCAAATTACAGAGAAGTAGACCAACAATTAGGACCCTGTGGTATTAGAAAAATTTATTACTACCAAATAACGAAAGCCCCAAATTATCCAGTGGGATGCCACTGATGAGTCAGACACAAACAGGGGTCTCCCGAGTTAAAAAAAAAATTACTGAAGTCTCCTTCTCTAGACTTACACGGCACTAACACACATTGGTCTTTTAAGGTCAAGGAGGAGTCATCTTGGGGCAGAGAACTGAAAAAGTCCCAAAGTACCCAAAAGCAAATGTTTGCATTTTCTTTGGATAAATAAATAAATAACCTAACTGGGAATTCTCATTTGTGTTTAAAATTTTTAAAGATTTTATTTATTTGACACAGAGAGAGAGCACACAAGCAGGGGGAGTGGCAGGCAGAGGGAGAAGCAGGCTCCCTGCTGAGCAGGGAGCCCAATGTGGGGCTTAATCTCAGGACCCTGAGATCATGACCTGAGCTGAAGGCAGACGTTTAACCGACTGAGCCACCCACGGGCCCCTTTAATTTTGTTTTAACCCTCCTCCTGTCTTGCTTCTGCGGGACTAAATCTCTAGCCTATGTTATCTTAAGCAATGGAAATTGTGGCCACCTAATTCTCTTGCCCAAATCTTCCCTAAAAGTATAACCCACTAAGATGTGACCTCCAGGTATAATTAGCCACTCTCTTTTGTAATCACTGGAAATCTTATACAACACTATTAAGTGAACAAGGGCCTTGGCATCAGTCAGCTCTGGATTTAAATGCAAGCCACAACACATGATTGACTGACTTCCATTTTTTTTTTTGGTCTATTTTCTCAACTATGATATTCTACATGGGCACACAATCTGTAAGCCCTGATTAGATTTTGTGTTTCAAAAAAAAAAAAATCTATTAGACATTCTTTAGGTGGAACAACTGGGGAAGTAGGAATACAGAGTGGATATTAGATGATGTTGAGATGTTAATTTTCTTAAGGTGTGATAATAGTAATATACTTAGGGTAATGTTTATTTTTGGACATTTTAGGACATTTATCAGTTATATTTAGGGATAAAGTGTCACAAAAGCTGCAATACGTTTTTGCGTGGTTCAGCGAAAGAATAAAAGGTAGGTGAGTGAGAAAGAGGGAAATGTGAGAAGGGGGAGAGAATGACAAAATGTTAACTGCTGATGTTAACAAGCTGTTGAAGCTACTCTAGTGGGGTACACAAGGTAACAGTCATGAAAGAGTGGACCAATCCTTCCCAAGGAGTATCATGACTTCAAGATTTTGCTCAGTCCCATTTAGGCTAGAAAGCTACCACCCACATCCTGCGCACTATCGATCTTGTACCTCAAAATGTGTATTCTTAAGAAATATATGCATTAACTTCTAAGATTCAAGACCAGGGATGTTGAGATTTCATATGCAAAAATGTTAAATGTAGACTAAATCAGTAATTCCTCTTCACAGAGATCTAAATATATTTGTTAAAATGGTGTAGAGCACCATCCGAACAACTTCTGGATATTCAGTCTATTCAACAGCCTAACACCCAACTTATTTTTTTTAATTATTTTTAAAATGTCAAACATTTACACTCAATATATTTCTTAAGAATGTATAATCTGCTTGAGAACAGAAAGACAACTTAGAAGAAGACTGAAACTTGGATACATTGTCCCTTTAAATATACCAGTGTGTTCAGTTTCAGTAATACAATATAGGTATTTCATGAATGATGCATTCTTTGACCTTTTAGACTACATAGTTGTGTATCTAGAAGATATTTTAATGTATCCTGAGACCCTGAACAAAATATTCCCCATGCTCACCTGGTATTGGCCTGCCCCCCAAGAATGCTGACTGTATGCCAAGCTTGAGAAATGTATATTTGATTTAACCCAGATAGGACACTGAGACACTTAATCTTCCTTCAGGGTGTCTAGAGGCTTTTACAAAACGTCAACACCATCGTCTGTTGACATCCTTCTATTCCTCTCTAGGGATTTTCAATCCTTCCTAAAATTTTCAGTGCATAACAATTGCTTTATTGTATATTTTTTTAACTTAACCAAAACTATAACATATATACAAACGTAAGCATATCATTTATCCAAAGAATATAACAAGGTCTTCAAACATTAAAACTCAATCTATGACTGCCCTATTTCTAATTTTCCTACATATGCAGTAATAATTTTCCGTTTGTATTCATACTTCAACATTTATACTTCTCTAAAGTTGTGGGAGTCATGTCATTCCAGTGAGGCAAAAAAAATCTTACCCATTATGGTCCAGTAGTATTCAGGTAAACTAGTGCCAAACAAAACAAAAATAAATACACTTGTATTTGTAGTATTTGTCAATTTTTGTGGTATACATACTTCCTATTTAAAGTCATCAACAGGGATGCCTGCGTCGCGTCTGCCTTTGGCTCAGGTCATGATCCCAGCGTCCTGGGATTGAGCCCCACATTGGGCTCCCTGCTCAGCAGGAAGCCTGCTTCTCCCTCTCCCACTCCCCATGCTTGTGTTCCTGCTCTTGCTATCGCTGTCAAATAAATAAAATCTTTAAAAAAAATAAAAAAATAAAGTCATCAACAGTTTAACCACCAGATCACAAAAATGCCTTTCCTAAGTGGATATAACACAGCTCTAGTGCCCAACTGGCCCTGACTCTACTTATATGAATTTATCAGGGCAAAAACCAAACCACAGAATTTAAAAGCTATTGTCATTAAATATCAAAACCATATTTTAAATATTTCTACAATACTTGGGACAACCCAGGCACCTCAATTCATACTCATTCCATCATTTATTCATTCTCTAACTCAAGTATTTAAGGAGTTTTGGGGTCCCAATGTTATTAACATTAAAAAAAATACAGAATCCCTGTGAATCCTGGGAAAATCTGATCTAGATACAGGATTTTTTCTTCTTCTTCTTCCCTGTCAAGTTCCATATATGAAAGTTAAATATTTAAGTAGCCTCAGCCTCAGTATTATCTTATGTAAAATGAAATATATTAAGTCCTGCCAGGATAAAATGGACTGGAAGAGTGCGTATTTTCAAAATATGGCCACAATATACCTCGTGCTATATGCTCATCTATGATGTGGTCTTTTCATTCAAGATCACACATAAATATATAAGGTCTTTGACCCCTACTCTTGACTCTAGAAGGATTGTGATCTACTTGGATCAATACAATATGGTGAAAATGACACTGTACAGTAGCCTCTGACTGGGTTTTTACTACTTCACTTTTCCTCACATTCATCATCATACCTGTTTGAACATATAAAAGACTTAATGGTTATATTGGTAAGTGGCCAAAAGATATAGAAATCCTTTCTGCAAGACTTCAAATGAATAGCTGTTAATTACTGAAATAACTTCACTTTTAAGTGGCTGTTTGACACCTGGTCCTAAAAGATTATGGACCAGTTTCAAAGTGCTAGTCCTTAGGTCTAGAACTTCATGGGACAAGATGATACATGCCATGTTCACCATTGTGACCACTGGGTTTAGCATTATGTCTGGCAGTTAGTGGGCACCTGGGAAATATTTGGTGAATAAAAGAGTGAATACATCCACCCAAGAAGCACATTACAATAGAATGGACTTAAATTGCTCATGATAGGAATAATGCTTTGTTTCACTGTACCTCACCCCATGGGAGCTCTCCTTGGTTCTGAACCCTACACCTTGCCGGCAGTACTAATATAATTTTTAGCTTAGGAGTGCATGGAAGAGATGGGTTCCCCCAGAGAGAATCCTCATGAGTGGAAATGTGGCGTTCTTATTGCATGGAGTTTTTTGCACTGTTGTCAATAAACCCACCTAATGCAACTGTGCATATGTAAGAGAGGGAGACAAACTGAACAATCTGAATTTTTACCCTCATTCTGAGACAAAGCGAGGTGGCAAGGAGGGTCAAGGTAGTATATACTCAGCACGAAAGATCAGTGGCACAAAAAAAAAAAAAAAAAACCCACAACAGAATATTTCATGTCTAATGTACACACAGTTGACCAGAAAAATATTATGTGTTGGGTGCTTGGGTGGCTCAGTTGGTTGGGCGACTGCCTTCAGCTCGGGTCATGAACCTGGAGTCCCAGGATCAAGTCCCACATCAGGCTCCCTGCTCAGCGGGGAGTCTGCTTCTCCCTCTGATCCTCCCCCCTCTCATGCTCTCTTTCTCTCATTCTCTCTCAAATGAATAAAATCTTTAAAAAAAATATTATGTGTGTCTAAATCCGAATTTTGTGGTTACTTTTTCCTTTCTTTGGGGAAAGCAATATACTCAGGGCCCAAAGCGACATGCAACTAGCATTAAGTTATTTCCCTTATGTTCTCTGGTAGTATTTCTTCAGTTATCAAAGGAGAAAAATCCTTGACCCATCACCAAAGAGTCCTGACTTTATTTAGGCAACTCAATTTCTCAATCTGAGATAAAGCAATTTCCTACTGTTATTTAATACAAACACATTCAAACAAAAAAAGGAATGCTATCATAAGATTTATGGGCACGTGATTTTTTTTCTATTTATACCATTTAAACCACCTTAACCCACCATCATATGCAGAGATTTACACCTCCATCCCAAGCTCATAACTCCACCACTTTACAAGTCCTCTAAAATCACAAATCAAGTACTGACCTTTTTCATATTATGAAGATGTCTTATATGTTCAAGGCATTGAGATAATAAAGATTGTATAGAACAACAAAAACACTGGAGAAGGGGAACAAATGCCAAAGAAAATATAACACAGACTCCGTAAGACAAAGGAATTAAGGACACCAAGAGGAGTGAGAACAGTTTAATGAACACATATTACATACCAAGCTCCTTGGACCTCCTCATATTACCTAACTTATCCTCACACCAAATCTACAAAGTAGTCCTATACCTATCTTCAAATAAAGAAATTGAGGTATAGAGAGATTAAATAATGTATCCTTTTTTTCACCTATCTAGTGAAAATGGGAGTAAGTTTTAGAATCAGGGAATCTGGTTCAAAATTCTGTGTGCTTCATCAGCCTAGCCATAAAGAATCAATACAAAATTCAAATTTCCAATATAGCTAACAGTTTTCTACCACTTTTCCCTCTTTAATCCATCCAAAGAGTAACTCCAAAATGAATGAGCTTCATGTTTTATATGTATATTATCTTTTTCTCTCTAAAGATTAATCAGTTTGAAAACAGGTCCAGGATTGTTCTGTACCCATCCCAATATCTAGATTCACATATGGCCCTTGATGAGTGCTCAATGAGTATTTACTCAGTTAAATTCTTAACCAGCTTTAAGTCTAAGGGTTTTTTTATTTGTAATTTTTAGAATAAGGACTCACTCAATTTTGAATTCAACATTTCAGATCTGGAAAAATAAAAAGCTAAGAGAATAGCTAATTACTGAAAGAAGACATGACTAGTTCAAGGTCACACAGCCAGTGTGTGGCAGAGTTAGGAAAAATCAATGGGGGATCCAGCCACTTTGACAAGAGGTAAACAACAATTTCCCCTCCTGCAGATAAGGAGAGGAAAGTTGGGAGAGCATCAGATTGAAGAAAATAAGTGGTTACAATGGGGAGCACTTGAGGAGAGACAAAACGGGGACCTGGAGGAAATGTTTGATAGCTGGCATGTCCCTGTCATGGAAGCAGTAAAATAGCACAAGAAAATGACAAGCTAATGGGAACCCTGATGGGAAGCAGGTGGCACATTTTTTTTTTCTGAACTGTAGCTTAAATTATCATTGCCATTCTTGTCAGAATGGTTTGGTGTATTCAGACAACCACAGTCCCCAGATTTGTAGTGCCCTGGGTGAGAGAAGGGGTATGTCCCAAGCAAAGTTGAGCCAAGAAAGACAGCTGAGTGAGAAACCTTGGAGAATCAGAAGAGAAGATTTCAACATGGATTCCAGAGATGAGGGGGAAACCACTATATGGATGTCAAAGGAAATCAGATAATCAGCTTATCACAGGTAAGAATGTTCTAGCAACTAAAATATTCATCAGCAGAAGGGATGGCCTTCCAGAGAGCTGAATGACTTTCCTTGCCACTTGGAACATTCAAGCAGAGACTGAATGTCAAAATATACTGAAACAAATTTAAATATCAAGGAAGTTGTACTATATTGCTTTTATTTTCAAATCCACAGATTCTAATACTTTAAATTAGCTCATACTATAAAGTGTATTCCAAAGCTGTCCAGAGGAATGCCACCAACTCTCCTGAATTTAAGGCAAAGTTTTAATATTGACTCACATTAGACCATAGGCTAGAGGTAGTAGTAACACATATCACATTTGTCTATAGTACTTGAAAGTTGATGCAAGACTTTCACTTTTAGGATCTCATGTGACTCCCACCCCCAGAACCCTAAGGAAAACAAGGCAGAGGCATTACATTTCCTATTAGATATAAGAAAATGGGGGGTATTCAATTAAATAATGGGTGATAAAATTCCCATTACAAAGCAGGCACTTTCCTAGGCACTGGGGACAGAGAGGTGGAAAAACAGTCATTGTGAAGCTTACATTCTTGTAAAGAGACATGCAATGAAAAAAATATATGCATCTTAGGTCCTGAGGGAATAAATGCCACAGATAACAATGATTCCAGGTAAGGGAGATGAGCACTAATAGTATGAGGGGGATCCCATTTCATAAAGGGTGCTGAAGGAAAATCTGAGACCTTTAGGAAATTATAGAGCAAGACTTAAGGCTGTCAAAAAAAAAAAAAAAAGAGCATCATAGGTAAAGGAAATGGGAAGCTTTACAAAGGCCCCAAGATGAGGGCATTTCTGGTGCTTTCAAAGAACTGAAGGAAGGTCAGTGTGCTGGACTAAACAGGAGGAGAAAGTAGGAGAGTAGATCAGATTGTGTAAGGCATTACAAACCATGTAATAGATTTTGGCTTTTGCTCTGGGTCAGGTGAAAAGCCATTGAAGACTCTGAGCACAGAAACCCATGACCTAACAGTTCAAAGAGATCACTCAAAATGCTATATATATTAGAGACCAGAGGACAAACAAAAATATAAGAAGTGAGAACTTCTAGAAGGTACTTGGCAAAATGCAGGAAAGAAGGTGGTCTTGGAACAGGCCAGTAGAGGTGGAGGAAGTGGGAAGTGATTAGGTCTGGGATTTATTTTGAAGGTAGAACACTAGAATGAATGCTGGATGAATGAACATCATAATACCAGTCTTCCCATTGTAACCTAACCTGCATAATGCAAACCATTGACCTTGGGCAAGTCATTTAACTCTGCATCATCTTCATTGATTTAAAATCAAGACACTCAAAAAACACTTGCAAACTTAACACAGTACTTTTTTCAGTACTTCAGCTGAAGTGCTAGCTCTGGAAGCTCTTATAGAATATGAGGATGAGGTCACTGGGATGATTTTGATATACCAGGCCTGCTTCTCAAAGATTTACAAATCTCTGCCCGTTTAGAAAGACAACCCGTCCTACCACTACATACATATGCACTTAGAGGCATACCATTACACACAGAGTTCTCTACACATTCTTGGCATTGAGGTTGCCTGCTTTTGTCTAAATATTTGTAATACTCACAGGATCCCTGGGAGGTCAATTGGCTCATGGAGAGACTGAGGCAATGAGACATGAAAGACTGGCCTACAGTCACTGAGATCTCAGTGGGAAATAGTCTCAGGTTCAGTACTATCCTCTCTTAGTCATTCAGCAGTGCTTTTCCTAAAATGCTCCAAAAATATATTCATGAGGAGGACCAGATGGATTCTACAAAATTGACATTTTTGGGCTTAAAAGTAACTGAGAGACAATTTACACATTCCATAAAATGAGGGGGCGTTGGACTTGAAGGCTGTGAAATGCTTTGCTGGTGGCAGTTTGCTTTCTATGCAATTAGAAATTGTTTTTATTGTTGCAAGTGAGATTTACAATCTGTACTTCTGAATATGGTTTCAAAAAATTATGCAGGCCCCAGTGCAATTTAGGGCTCGTGTTAGCAAACTGGTAGGTGGATTCTTTGCTAGGTGGTTAACTGCCTCTTCTATCCCCTTCTGTGAAAGCCTCTCAAGAGAATATATACTCAGCAAAACCTTTATCCAAACTACAAATTAATTAAAATTTGTGTTCAATTCCTTCCCTCCCATCTGGCCTGTGTCTCATCTTCACTTCCTGCCTTCTTCCAAGACTTCTGGGATACACTGACCAGAATAAACTATCCCAAAACACATCCATACTAAGTCTTTCCTAGGAGAATTTGATTGTTAAAAGAGGAGTCTGGATTGAGCAATTCTAAATCCAAAGGAATAAATCTTAAGTGGTGAGTGTAGTATTCTGTAGCTTTCTTTGGAAATAGGGTCTTTACAGATATAATTAGTTAAGGACCTTAAGATAAAATCATCGTAGATTTAGGATGGGCCCGAAATCCAATGACTAGTATCCTTATAAGAAGAGGAGAGGACACAGAGGAGAAGGTCATGTGAAGATGGAGGCAGAGATTTAGTTATGCTGCTATAAATCAAAGAACACCAAGCGCCAGGAGAAGGTGGAGGAGGAAGTCCCTAGAGCCTTCAGAGGAAGTATGGCTGTGTTGCCATCTTGATTTCAGACTTCTATTCTCCAGAACGGTAAGAGATTAAATGTGTGTTGTTTTAAGCCACCAAGATTGTGGTAATTCATTATGGGAGCTCTAGGAAACCAATACAGTGGGATTTGAACTATCATGACACTTGCAGAAAGATTATTATGGGCAGGTGACCCTGAATGAGTCCATCAAATCACATTATTGTGTAGAGGACTACGTATAAGCCTACATTCATGAACTCACAGAAATCTCTACTTAATAGTATAGCTTCTATTGTCAGACTACTTGGAATGAATCCCAGCCCACCACTGCCTAAGCATGGGGCTTTGGGCAAATAACATGTACTCCCCAAGTTTCTCTGTCTGTACAATAAGGTTAGTACTTTACCTCTCTTTAAACTACCGCATTGTGCAGATTAAATGAGAGATTGCATGTTAAATTCTTATAACAGTGAATAGCACATAGTAAGTGCTCAATAAATAATTTTAACTAAAAGTGGCTAGGAACTGACCTTTCAACTACTATTCTGCCTTCAGGAGTCACCTTATTTGAAATGAAACAGTACTGTTAACAAACGAATTATTTTTTTCCTAAAGAAGTAGAATCCTCCTCTTTGTTCTTCTCAAAGAATGGCCACTAAAAGACAACAAAGGATAAATTCCCTGAGAGCAGAATCAAAAACCTCCAAATTAGCTAAAAAAAAAAAAAAAAAAAAAAAAAAAAGCCTCTTTCCTCCCAGCCAGGAGGGGAAGCGCTCTCTCCCCTCTCTATATAAAAGATAGAA
>NW_027397073.1:22377058-22551166 GCF_003265705.2 Callorhinus ursinus
AGAAAAAACCTCCTCTTTGTTCTTCTCAAAAAAAGGCCACAAAAAAAAAAAAAAAAAAAAGGAAAAATTCCCAGAAACAAAAAACACCAAACTAGCAAAAAAAAAAAAAAAAAAAAAAAAAAAAAAGCCTCTTTCCTTCCAGCCAGGAGGCAAAGGGCCACTCTGCTATCCCTCTATAAATTATAGGACAGTTTTCAAGGCAAGCAGCAGTTCAAAATTTATGTACATCTGATGTTTAATCTCTCTTAAAAAATAACTGAAGCAAATATGGTAAACAATATTTGATAGCACATGTGTCCTTTCTATGTTCCTGCCAGGAATAGTTTTATCTTTATTATTTGAAATGATGTAAGTAAAAATTTAAGAAAGGCAATGAAATCAACTAAGTCAACATGAATCAGGTTAAAAATATTAAGAGCCAAGGCAAACTTTGTGGTCAAAGTTTCACTTGGGCAGTAAAAAAAAAAAAACCCTGGTAGAAAAAATAGGCAAGGGAAGAGAGCCTATGTCAATGCAAATACTGCCTTAGATTTCCCAGTGAGAAAATCTTCATGAACACCTTTCTAGGACAGAGACTGCTCTCGAGCATATGGCCTTTTGAAAGCTGAAGCAGGGAAGTGATAGGGCACAGACTCCCATTTTCAGAGAATATGTCCTATTTATCATACCAACACATAGTTGGTCCTAAATAAATGTTTCTCGAGTTGAAACGAGTACCTGTGAGAGTAGACAGCAAAGTCAGACATGGAACATGGCACTGAAATATGCTGACTAACCAATGCCTTACTGCTTCACTCAAAAAGAACTTCTCATTCCCCCTTGCTATGGAGTGAGGGTAGGCGCGCTGCTACTGGAGTTCTGTAGTCGGATGGCATGTGGTCACATGGCTCACTCACTGGTCTTTAAAGTGATCCTCTGCTTCTAGCCCCATACTTCAGATCACACCGAGCAGCTGTTTGGGTTCCTGCTGTGACTTCTCAGAGCAACAGTCCTGCAGAAATGTGTGTAGTCAGAGGCTTGGCCTTCGGGTATGGCCACCGACTGCAGCCAGGGCTCTGACTGGCAGAAACCCTTTCTTGCCATATCCTATTAAGCATTACTTTTAAGTGAGTCTGTGGTAACTGCTCCAGAGGCCAGATGGGATGCCTGTAGCCAGCAAAACCTCTATCCCCAGGACTCAGCCAACTGGGGGACTGCTGAGTCTGGAAACATGGATAGGTCTTTAGTCCGTGAGCTCAACCATGTGAAGCCAATGCATATGCTGATAATCAGGTTCTCTCTACTTTCCAATGCAGAAAGAGAAGTGTCTCTCCTCTCTTCCATATCCTGCAACTATTTTTCATATGCAAAGCCACCCTGATCATCCCTTAAGTCTGCTTTCACGGTGTAAAATGATAGGCTAAGAGATACACGGTAAGAAATATTTTTGCCCTACACAACGTGCTGCCATCTAAGGCACTTGCAGCAGTCCTATATTTGAAAATCTGTAAGAAGTTGGCCATCATCAGGGGCCTCACACACCTGTAGTCTGAGAAGGAGCAGGGCCTGGGAAGCTGGTTATCCTCATGGATCCCCCAGTGGGCAATGCAGAGCACAGGGATGCTGCTCCCAGCTCTAGAATATGAAGCGGCATCAAGTATCTCTTGCATGACAGGGGGCAGCTGATGACTCCTGGCACAAAGGCTTCAATGACTTCTTTATCTTAGCTTGCCTTTTTCTGTTTGAAAGCTTCTCACAGCTTGACTGGCCTCCAGATTGCTGATGCCTTCAGAGTTCAGGGAAATATATGTGACTAGACCTATCCATGAATCAGATGACTTGAGCAAACTTTCCCTGATAGATGATTCACTGTCACTTCTGCCCAGACCAACACTGAGGCTGGGGGAACTGAAGCCACAGGAGCCATCTCTGTAAGCAGAGTGCTTTACTTTTTATAATCAGACATAATCAGCTCAGAACATCATTGGACAGGACTCCTCAGAGCCATCTGCTTTAGGCTTGACGTGAAAACCCAGTCATACACATTTGCCTACTGCTTTGCTAGAGTTGGGGCCAACTGCCATGCTTCTCTCTTGAAAAGCTCTACCCCACTGAGAGCAGCCTCCAGCCACTCCAATCCTACCCTTTCATCAGTTAAAAGGTACTGAACCCATACTTAGCAAAGTGAGGGTGGCTTGTAAGACCCCAGGATTTTTATTCCTGTAATATAAACTACATACAACTAGTCCATCTAGGTATAGTGTATCTATTTATTAGAGTGGATTCAGAGATCCTCCTCCCAGGGGCAAAAATATTCAGCAGTAAGAGTTGAGTGTAAAACACAATATTTCAAATGTGCTTCCTACCACTGTTCCCCGTCCCCAAATCAGACAGATCTTGCCAGAGATGTTTAGGTATAGATTCACATTTGGGTGTCCAAAGGACCACGTATGACTTTCCCCTTGTGCTGCACTCTTCAAGAGACCAGGGATAAGAGGTATTAGTTTATTTATGCTGTACCTTGCATATCTTAGCACTCAAATGTGTGATGGATAAATGAATGAAAAAAATGCAATAGCCTAACAATTCTAGGTTGAAATATAAAGTTAGATTTTGGCTGTTTCTGGTCTATTTTGTTTTTGCATTTCTTCTGGTTTGAATAGGTGATCCCAAGGCAAAACTGTATTGTAATGGAAGGTCAGGCTTGGTAGGAAAGAAGGCTGAGAATTAAGGCCCACCTGATTACAGCCAGAGTCTGCCTACCAGAAGCAGAAGCCAAACACACTCCCCCATGCTTCCCTCTGCCTGAGAATACACCTAAAAATAATTATTCCACTACTTTTAGTCCTGCAGAGCCCCAGATACCCTTCGCTTGGATGGTCTTCATCCAAACACCGTGACTAGCTGTGATCCTTTTACCTACAGATAATCTCTGTATCCCTTCTTCAAATGCCAAGGGAGTAGATTCTAACTTCAGCTTCAGCTCTCCACCAACATTTATGTGGCCTAAGGCCAAAGGTTAATGACAAAGTCCCCAAAATAGCCTTTTTAGACTTTGGCATTTTTTGATAGCTTTGGTCAGAAGATGCTCTTGGTAAGAGAAACTATGCATAAGTCAAGCCCTCCATGGTAAAGGAAAGTTCAGGCACACAGTCACTGCTTGCAGCATCCAACTGTCCTCCAAATGCATGGCTAGCTCATGGCCCCAGTAATCATTTACCAGCCCCACTGGGCAATTTGACACTAGAAATGACTGGTGTTGAAGGAAAACATGGGATCACAGGGAGAGACTTAGAGGGAAAGCTTGAGACAAAGGTCAGGGTAAGTGAGCAGGAAAGGGGGAGGTAGAGGATGAGGAGAGAAGAAAAAGAGTTCAACACTGACCAAGATTTTTGTCTAGTTCCTCCCCAGCCCATGCTCTAGGCTCTAGGAGTGTGCTCTGCCTAAAAATGGCCCTGGGAAAACTACCACCAAGTCACACACAATAAGGCTCCCTCTGCTAACTCTCCCACTCAGTGACTGCATGTCTACCCACGGGGAGTCTTGCTCTCTCACCAACATTCACCAGAGTAGATACTCTGGATAGGTTATTTTTTTTTTTAAGATTTATTTATTTTAGAGAGAGTGAGAAAGAGCAAGCACGAGTGGGGACAGAGGGAGAGACAGATTCTGAGCAGACTCCCCACTGAGTGCAGAGCCTGATCTCAGGACCCTGAGATAACAACCTCAGCCAAAATCAAGAGCTGGATGTTTAACTGACTGGCCCACCATGTGCCCCAATTCTATTGTTTGCTACCTATATTTGCATATGTGCTTAACATCTTTCAGAAGTTGCAAACAGAAAAGTTAATTCACTTGCCCAGGTACATTCAGCATATTCAATATTGCAGATAAATATTTAAACACAAAAGTCCCTATCACATTGTTTATATTAGTATACTATGTAGTGTACTGTTACACTACAATGATATTGTGGGGTTTTTTTATGCCAAGGTCTAGATCATATGCATCTGTCGCATGTGGCCTTGGAAGTTAAACAAAGAGGAGCTCTCAGTGACAGTGGAATAATTAGACTCCAATTAGTTACGTGTCCATGGGCAAAGCACATCTGCCTGTGGCCCTCATTTTCATCATCTCTAAAATGATTAGACTCAGTTTGTAGGACCTCTTCCAACCTAAGATTCAATGATCCCATTATACTTTGTCCCTCCACTCCAACTCGCATGCAGGGCACAATAAGAAGCCCCCTCTCCATGGGCAGCCCTACCCACAGTCCTCAGTAGACCACCCGGAGAAGGCTGATTCTGGGAAATGTAGCCCCCGCCTCCCCATCCTGTGCCCTCTTCCCTTACACTTTTCCCATTCGCACCTGTCTCCAGGCCTCAGCTTCTTGGTCACAGTGGGAAACTCCCACCTACCAGCTGGGATGGCTTTATTTTTGAGAAAAGAGAACAGCTGGGTGATTTTAAAGATGGAACTTAAGACCCACTTAACTAGTCAACTCCAGGTGTCAGGCCCCGAAGCTGCATTTAAGGACAGGAGTTGTGGATGTGACATGAAAGCAAAGAGGTCCAGATGCTTTGTTTCCCCCCCAGCAGGAGAGACTGCATACTTTATGAGATTTTTCCAAAGAGCTTCTGAAGGATTGCTTTGGTCTTATTCTTCTCTTTATAAAAGGTATTCACTACTGTCTGGTCTTTTGAGCATTTTGGTTTAGAGAGGAAAGAAGGTCAGTAAGTTAACAAATTAGTCATGTTCCACCTGGCCAGGCCATCAAAAGCTAATTTTACTCAGTCTCAGCCTAACCCAACTCTAGATCCTGATATGTTTCTAAATGATGGAAAGTTCTGTTCAAATTCATAAAATATTTTACAGAGGAGTAAGACAGATCTTATAGACCCATTTCTCATTAAAAAGGTCAATGCTGGGAACATCTGATGCTATATAACTGTCTGATTCAATTTAGCAGGTCAAGCCTGACTAATCCTATCTTCTGATTGGGATGAATTCATTTTCCCTGAAAATTTTCCCACAAGCTGCAGGATTATGTACTCTAAACCTATATTTTTACAAGACATTACTAGAATGTTGATCAAACCTAACTCATCCATTAAACAAAATGCAGGGAAAAAAATCTACACCAAATTAACACTCAGAAGCCATAAGTAATAAATTCTAAACCCTATTAGAAATTGGATAGTATCCTTAGCCAAACAGCAGAATCTGAAAGAACAGTTGGAAGTAAATCTGTTCAAAGTTCACATATTGTGAGTCCACAGCTGTTATAGCTGGAAAATAGAAGAACCTACTTTTCGAACTGTCCTTAGAATCAATAAATTAACAAATACGACACAACAAAGACCAGTGAATCAGAATCAGAACTGTGTCCTATTTCTGGTTCTGCCTCTTGCTGTGTGATACTTGGGGAGGGGGCATTCCCCTCTCTGAGCCCCAATTACTTCATTTATCACACAAAGTTTTCAAAGGTGTCCTTTTTATTGCATCCAATAATATTGTTCTTAGGTTCTAAATGTAAGTATTAATTATGTAGACAGACTTCTAATGTTGGCTCTAAGTATTTAGAGCTCTATCCCCAAGGTCCTTGAGGATGCTTCATGACCCCTCATTTTAAAGTGCTGCTTTCTCGGGGCGCCTGGATGGCTCAGTTGTTAAGCATCTGCCTTCGGCTCAGGTCATGATCCCATTGTCCTGGGATCGAGCCCTGCATCGGACTCTCTGCTCCGCGGGAAGCCTGCTTCTCCCTCTCCCATTCTTCCTGCTTGTGTTCCCTCTCTCGCTGTGTCTCTCTGTCAAATAAATAAAATCTTTAAAAAAAATAAAGTGCTGCTCTCTCCTTTTAGCTATTATTTATGCACAACTCAGGGTTCTGAGTGAAATGTTATAATACCCAAAATAGGGTATCTAGTGTAATCCCCAAATATCCTCTCTTCTCTGGGCAGAGCATGTCTCTGCCTCCTTGAATTATGCATGATCTTACAATATGCTTTAGCCAATGAAAGAGGACAAGTGACAGCTGAGCTGGCTCAATTTTCTACATCATTTACCCCTCTGCCACAGCTACCAACAATATGGTAGCCAGAGGCTGCTCCATCATGCTGGGTCCAGGAGCAGACAAAGCAGAGCCCTGACCCAAACAATAACTGACATGGACTATGAGCATGTAGTGAACATTTGCTTGGTTAAGCCACCAAGATTTGACTGATAAAGCTCCACTTCAAAAAGACCACCACTTAAGTGGGCTGTCAGATGTGGTAGAGTAAGCAATAGGCAAGAAGGGCATATTCTAGTTATTTGAACCAGAAATACTGTGTTATGGAATTGTTATGTTACTGGTTGCAAGTGTTTACCCAGGAGCAGCAAGGAGGAAGTCTTTAGATGTAGCAAAATCAAGTACCTGAGATAGATCAGGATGGAATCCAGAAAGGCCAATTAGGGAGAGACTAAATAGTAAAACCATAGCATCTGAGTCATGAGAGTAGATTTAAGTAAAACGAATGGATTCTAAGATGCTCAAGAGGCAAATTACAAAGGGAAGCCCAGACTGAAGGCAGAGAACAAAGAAATCCCACGCTGGGTTTGTTTCACTGTTAAATTCTGCCTGGTTTGCAGCTTTGCCATGCCTCACTAAAGTGGTCATAATTTTTGGTCCCTTTCTGTCAGCTGTAACCCACTGAGCAGTCTTGGGAAGCAGCCATGCATAAAACTAGCTAAAAGGAGGCAAGTCCAACTCATCAGAAGATCCATTCTTGATGACTAACCTGAATATTTCTTATCCTTACATTGTGTTTCATAACAATGCAACAGCATTAATTTTCCCCACCAGTGTAAACACCATTAATTGCTGCAAGTTAAGCAAAGTCAAAACAGAGGAGCAACAAAATGTAGAGGCACTACTTTCCTTACCAAAGTCAGCACCAAGGACAAAGCAAAGCAGAGTCTGTGAGCTGCTTCTGTCAGCAACTTTCTAGCTGCCTTCTTTTAGCATCTGTGGCCCACTTCATATTTACCAACTTATGGATCTGTGAGAACCATAATCAGGGTTATGATACAGTTTGTGAGAAGGAAAACTTGGGGCAGGTGTATAACTGATATTTTTGCTTCAGACAAATGTAATTAGTACTAAGTTCCAAGGCCTACAAAATGAGGTCATATTATCTGAATTGCAGATTTGCCCACCTGCTTCCCATGCAGCCTTGAAGGTGTAACTTCCCATTATTGCCACAGATTTTTAGTTCCTAAAGAATTGTTCTGTGAACCAGAAAATGAGGCCACTGCTAGGGCTGCATATTAGAATCACCTGGGGAGCTTTTGAAACCTCTGCCACCCAGCCATACCCCAGACCAATTATTTCAGCACTGATGACAGCATGACCCAGGCGTCAGTCCTGTTTATCTGTTTAAGCCTCCCTATACCAAGTGATTTTTTACAATCTAATTTTGGGTACTTTCCAAAAAAATTCTGATTTAATTGGTGTAGGGAGCAGCCTAAGTATCAGGATTTTTTTATTTTATTGTTATGTTAATCACCATGCATATTACATCATTAGTTTTTGATGTAGTGTTCCATGATTCATTGTTTGCATATAACACCCAGTGCTCCATTCAATATGTGCCCTCTTTAATACCCATCACCAGGCTAACCCATTTCCCCACCCCCCTCCCCTCTAGAACCCTCAGTTTGTTTCTCAGAGTCCACAGTCTCTCATGGTTCATCTCCCGCTTTGATTCCCGCCCCCTTCATTTTTCCCTTCCTACTTTTTTTAACATATAATGTATTATTTGTTTCAGAGGTACAGGTCTGTGATTCAACAGTCTTACACAATTCACAGGGCTCACCACAGCACATACCCTCCCCAATGTCTATCACCCAGCCACCCCATCCCTCCCACCCCCCACCACTCCAGCAACCTTCTGTTTGTTTCCTGAGATTAAGAATTCCTCATATCAGTGAGATCATATGATACATGTCTTTCTCTGATTGACTTATTTCGCTTAGCAAAAGTATCAGGATTTTCTAAAAGCTCCCCCAGGTGATTTTGGTGTGCACCACACTTGAGAACCATTCCTACAGAGGACAGACATCGCCGTTGGAAATGTTGCCTCTATCAACCTTGCTTCTGAGGATGAGGGATAAAAGGTTCTTGGGGTGGTTATAAAAACAAAATGTTTGGATTAATTCATTAGATTAATATATTCCTCCCAAACATTTACCAGCATATAAGCATGGGTCACAACTAGTCCCTAGGGAATGCAAAATACTAAAAACCAAAATCCTGGAGCTCAGAATCCAGTTCAAGTACTAGAATATACAGTACATGTGATGGAAGGAGTAAACAACAGGTATTGCAAGGAAAGACTGCCTCTGCCTGAAAAGGGAGTCAGGATAAGTTTAACCCAAAGATGCCTTGGTGTCTAGAAGAATCAATGGCAGCAAACCAGTTAGAGTATGGCATTCCAAGCCACAGGAACAGAACATGCAAATGCAATGAAGCAGATCTTGCCCACAGCAGTTTTGGTTCCAAGTACAAAAACTGACTCAGAACTATCTCAAGCAAGTAAACAAATATACAGGGAAAGAGAGAAGTAGGAATAAATCATGAATCCCAAAGTAAGTAACTATTAACTTTAATAGTCTCCTCTCTTTCTCTCAGAACCAGTATTTTCTCTAATTCTTGCAATGGTTAAACTTGCCTATCCCAAAATGGTAGTCTGTTCCTGAGTTGTCATGTCCTCACTTCTAGCAATCAACACAAAGTAACTTGGGTCTTCGAATCTTGAGTCCAAATTCCAGGGAAAGAGAATACAATTTGTCCAGCTTAGGTCAGGTGCCCACTCTTGGATCCAATCAGCTACAGCCCAGGGTCATAATACAAACATGGCTGTCAGGGCCTTAACCCCTTTGAGAGGAGGATACAACTCTTAATAAGTGAGACAATAAGCTCAGGTTAGAGTCCTAAAAAATGGCAAAAAAGTCCTGAGCATAGACTGCACAGTGGAAAATGAAATTAAAGAAAAACTGGCCTCAATGAAATATTACTAAATCAAAGTCAGTAATATATAAAAGAATAATACATCATGACCATGACCTGGGAATGTAAGACTGGTTTTAATTTTCTTTAATCAATAAATATAATTTTTCATAGCAAACTAAAGAAAATCATGTGATCATTCTAGTAGATGGAGAAGTATTTTGAAAATATTCAATATCCATTTATGTTTTTAAATATCTCAGCAGACTAGGGATTAAAGGAAATTTAATCAAGCTTATAAAAGTGATCTATAAAAAAATCTACAGGTAACAATTAATGATGAAAGCCTCAAATGGAAAACAAAGCAATGATATCAGACTTACCACTCCTATTCAAGATCATACAGGAGGTCCTAGTCAGTGCACTAAAAGAAAAAGAAAGGCATACAGAATAGAAAAGATGAAATACAGCTGTCTCTTAATAAATGACAAAATTATCTATACAGAAAGTCACAAGGAATCTCCAAAATTACTAGAATTAAAAGGAAATTAAGCAAAGTTGCAGATCAATATATAAAATGCAATTGTATTTCTATTGGCAGTAATTAGAAATTGAAATTTTTTAAAAATACCAACTACAAAATTAACAAACAAAATGTTTAAGGATAAATCTAACAAAATAGGGGAAAGGTTTGCATTCTGAAAACTCCAAAACATTCATGAAGGAAAAAAATAAAAAGAGTTACATAAATGGATAGATATACCATGTTCATGGATTAGAATGCTAAGTATTGCTAGTGAAGTCAATTATTCCCAAGTTGATCTATAACCTCAAAGCAATCCCAGTCAAAATTCTAGCAGGCATTGTTGTAGAAAGTCACAAAATGATTCCAAAATGCATATGGAAAAGCAAAAGAACTAGAACAGCCAAAATTATTTTGAAAAAGAAGTTGATGAACATCCACTGGTTTTATATTTGTCATAATCAAGATAGTGTGGTATTGATGAAAGGATACTTAGACAAATGGAACAGGAGAGGCTAGAAATAGAATTATGTGTATAAGTGTGCATGAGAGAAAGATTTTTGACAAAGGTCCAAGACAATTCAATGGAAAAGAGTGGTCTCTGCAACAAAGGTTGCTGGAATAATTGAAGTTTGTGTACAAAAAAATAAAATTCAATACATGCATTGTACTTCATACAGATGTTAACTCAAAATGGTTCAGAGACCTAAAAGCAAACCCTAAAACTACAGAGCTTCTAGAAGAAAACAGAGAAAATATTTGTTTCCTTGGATTAGGCAAAGAATTCCTATATATAATACCAAAAGCATAATCCATAAATAAATGGGCTCAATTTCAAAGCTAAATATTTGTTATCTGAAAGCACTGTTAAGAAAATGAAAAGTCAACCTACAAACTGAAAGATGGTATTTGTGAAACACATCTGTTAAAAAATTATCTCCATTGTAAGGAACTGTCCCAACTCAGTAATGTCAGAACAATTTTTAAATGTGTGAACAATTTAGAAGGGTTAACAGATAATGGATGGAAAAAATAAGCACGGGGGGGAAAAAGTTCACATTCAGTAGTTGTTAGAGAAGTACAAGTTGAAACCACAATGAGATGTGATTACACACCTATATTCAAATGGTTGAGGACTTACATATCAGATAATTCTAACTGCTGATGTTGAATAACTAGCACTTTCATACATTGCTATTGGTGTGTAAAATGGTACAGCCACTTCAAAAAAAACAGTCTACCTTACCATACAAACAGTTTACGTACCATATGACTCAGCAATCCCACTTGTTTACCCAAAAGAAATAAAAATAGAGGTCAATACCCATACTGGTGTGTGAATGTTTACATCAGCTTTATTTGTACTGAAAATAACCAGCATATATTAGTTTTCTGTTGTTGTGCCACAAGTATAACAAGTTAGTGCAAAATGAGGGGCTTTATTTAAAAATGCATTTATTGGGACGCCCGGGTGTCTCAGAAAGTTAAGCATCTGCCTTCGGCTCAGGTCATGATCCCGGGGTCCTGGGATCGAGCCCCACATCAGGCTTCCTGCTCAGTGAGGAGTCTCCTTCTCCCTCTGCTGCTCCCCTTGCTTGTGCTCTCACTCTCTCTCGCTCTCAAAGCTTTAAAAAAATAAATAATAAAAATGCATTATCTCATAGTTTCTGTGAGTCAGGAGCCTCCGCATGGTTTACCTGCTTATGTACTCAAGGTGTGGGCTGGCCTACAATCTCACTTGGAGTAGGAAGTGACTGGGGAAGTCAAAGGGTTACATGCTGAATTATCCCCTTTATATTATTCTCAAGAAATGGCATTAAAGACAAATAGATCAGGTGTTGCCACGGGCTCAGATTGTGGGGAGGGGATGGACTACAAAAAGGCAGGAGGGAACTTTTCTGAGCAATGGAAATGTTCATTTTTATTACAGTGGGCAGTTGCACAAATGGACAGTTTTCAAAACTCATGAGGCTGTAGGCCTAAAGGGTGAATTCTACTATATATAAATTATACCTCAATAAACATGAACTTTAAAAAATAGTGACAGAGAAGCGGGCAGCAAATAGGAAATGTCCTTTTGATCTGGTTGCCAGGATATGCACTCGTGGGAAGCCCTGGAGAAATTTAGTAAGGCCAACAATATAAATTATATGTTAGTACTATCCTAATATTTAGTAATAGGAAAAATGCTTATTTTAGGAGTTTTGAATGTTGGCAGCTTTTCTTGTGGCTTTATTTTTTTGCTTCAAGAAAATGCAGAAGGACTAAGGAAAAATAGCATATGATCAGAAAATGCTGCTCAGGTGAAGACAGAAAGTACCCCAACTGGGAAAAGGCAGAAGAACGCTCCAAAAGACAACAAAAGGTCCTCCAAGGACAGCTGCCGCACAGGTTGGAGAGAATGGTCCTAACAAGGCAGCCATGCCTTTGCCAGCCATGCCCTGGCTCAGGTAAAGTCACACCCAAGTAACTAAAACCTGGAAACCATCTAAATATCTCTTTGTGGATTCAAGTTCACCGTTGGTTCTAATTCTCTTGTAAGCTGGTGGTGCATGCTTGCAAGTACGGACACTGCCCATGTACTGGTAAGGAAAAGGATGGGTTTCTCTGATTTTCCAGCTGGTCTCAACACACTGTACTGCACAGGGGCTTCATCAACCATCTAGTTCATCCCCCTCGTCTCCTAGAAAAGACCATGCTGCTATGAAGGCATGTGCAACACAACAGGTAGTCTGAAAAATCAGCTGCCGCACCTTGCCTGGGGTGTAAAGCACCATCTGATGACCTTGAGGAGTCCTGGGTGGTCACGAGAAGTCGGCCACCAGCTGGGTGGGCTTGAATGAGTCACTGACCTCTGACCTTAAACTCCACATCTTCAAAAAAAAAAAAAAAAAAGTTTGGCTGCTTTTGAAAATTACTAGGGTTCTTTCTGGACCTAAAATTTAATCAATTTAATTATTTCTTAGTTGTCCACCTTCTTCGGCCTTTCATATTTCCATCCTGAAGTCAACCGAAACAGAAAATCTAAGTTCCCATTCAATATTTATATATTATGCCAAAAAGCTCAGGGGTGTGGGTGGGGAGATATCTAAGCAAATAAACCAAGGTGGAATTAAAAAGTAGGAAGTAGTGATCCGTACAAATTTTATAATTAGAATAGCCAGTAGAACTTTACATTGTCAGTAATTTATCCGGGAAAATGGTTCACAGCTAGGCCAATTTGGAGTATTCTTACTTGTTAATTATATACATTACATCCTAACCATCCTGTTTCAGGTATGGGGCATTCTATTTCTATTAATTGAGTAACTGTCCATATTAACAGTTTTCTATGATTTAGAATAAAAGTTAACACCAAACTAAAGAAAGATACTATGTGAATTCAGAAGTAGATTAGGATTCTGATTCAATTTTTTTTTTAAGATTTTATTTATTTATTTGACAGAGAGAGATAGCGAGAGCTGGAACACAAGCAGGGGGAGTGGGAAAGGGAGAAGCAGGCTTTCCCCGGAGCAGGGAGCCCGATGCGGGACTCGATCCCAGGACCCTGGGATCATGACCTCAGCCGAAGGCAGACGCTTAACGACTGAGCCACCCAGGGGCCCTGATTCAATTTTTTCTATCTGAAAGGTTTTTATCAATATTTGAGTGTTCATCACACACATATCTTTGTGGTAGGTATATTACAGGTTTTCAATTTTCTAGTTTGGACTCGCAAAAACATTTTAATATATTTTGACTTTTTAATTGGGACCATTCATGTGTCTACTATGGAAGTTAAATTTTGCTCTATTATCAGCAAGCATTCCCTTATGTTCAAATTAGGCTTTGATAATGTATTAGACATTTTTATCCTAAACAGTAAGTTCTTGCTTCAAAAGAAGGTTTCATTTAAAAAAAAGAAAAAAAAATTTTCTAAGTAAGACAAAAACCATCACTTCATATTTCCCCTCGGATACTTTCTCCTTAAGCTAACAGTTTGTACTTGTGCTTCCTTTTGGGTTGGCTTTATTCCTTTGGGGCTGTGCTGACATTTGCTTTGCATGCAGTGGGAAAGTCTCACTCACTCACCGTCTGCTTTTGCTGCCTCCCACCAAAGCCCTGCAGGCTGATGCCCATGAAAGTTACAACTGAAGTAACCAGACAGATGCTACTTCTCGGGCTCCTGGTACCACCCCAGGGGCAGGCTACTCAGCAGCTGCCTGAACTTTCCGAAATGTCTGAAAGTTGCTCCTTTGCCTGGCCCTGCTGGTGACTTCCCAGGTAGAAGGGAGCACTTTATGTTTCGTGTTGACCCTAAACCCTTGGGAGGCATCCACATCACCCCCGCCCTACTAAGGCTACAGAAGCTTTCAGCAGCCCTTTCCACACCACGGCTGCACCACCCTCCCACTGGAAGGCCATTCAGTGCTTGGAGAAATATCTGGGGAGTGAGGGATGAAAGTCTCTCCCAAATGTTGTGCAAAATTCTAAATGGTTCCTCTCAACGTTTGAATTCTTAGTACATACCTGAACAAACATCAGCATGTCAGCTTTTAAAAAAATAAAAATAAGCCTTTCCTCCAAAGCATCGCTGCTCTTTCCCTACGCAACCCTTGAAACTCTCAATAAATAAATTCTTATGGTCTTTAAACCTGTTTCTTGGCATTTAAATGATTACAGGGCTGCTTTGGGGGAAAGTATAAATGTTAGCAAGCCTCTTCTAGAATTAGTTCTAATACATGATGTCCTAGAAGGAACGTAAGGCTTAAACTAAAAAGACGTAGGTTTGATTCCCATCCATACTTCTCACCAAGCGTACATGTCAGGGAGGCTCATTTCATCTGCCTGGGACTCTATATGGGATAGGACTGCTAGGGAAATTAACATAATGCTAGAAACATAGTAAAATTGAATAAACAGGCCAGGTCAGAAAGCACGTGTCCTGCCTGACCAGCCTGGTTGCAAGGGACCCAGCCGGCCCGGTCACATGCCATTCTTTGCCCCTCGCTCTCATCTGCAACACTCGTGGATGCCTCAGAGGACAAGAGACTGCTTTACGTGTGTATGTTTCTTTTCCTTCACTGCACTGTGATCAGTGTGATCTTTTTTGTTGTTGTTGATTTCCCATAGCACCAAGTACAATCCTTGTACCCAGCAGGCATTCAATAATACTAATTGGTTCACTGATTAAACTTGAATTTTAACACCATCTCAGCACGTTCCTTAGAGAAACCCTTACGCAAACACCGAAGTCATTTACCCAGCAAACATAAGTTTTTAGGAGATCTTTGCTTCTGTACACAGAGCATTGACCCTGGAATGAGAACACTTGGGTTCATACTGTGGCTCTGTCACACAGCGTGACCTTTTATAGGTTCCTCAAATTGAGCCTTAGTCTCATCTTCAGTGGAGGCAGTACCACTTTTTTTTTTTAATTTAAAGATTTTATTTATTTTCCCGTCAGAGAGAGAGTGCACAAGCAGGGGGAGCGGCAGGCAGAGCAGGTAGAGGGAAAGCAGGCTCTCCGCCAAGCAAGGAGCCCGATGTGGGACTCGATCCCAGGACCCTGGGATCATGACCTGAGCCGAAGGCAGACGCTTAACCGACTGAGCCACCCAGGCGTCCTGGCAGTACCACTTTCTGACAAAACTGTTTTAAGAATAGAAGGGCTTATTGGAACATGTCTGGTACTTTGCTGATATTAAGAATTTTAAGATCCTATAAAAAAAAATAATGTACTGAAATGAAAACATACATAAAATATGTAAATACTTAAAGAAATGGCTTCTAATCTCTCATTGGTAGGGCAGTTTTAATTACATGATCTCCACACATTCACATTTTCCCCACTTAAACAAGAGTGTGCTGGGTAATTTGGACAGCTTTAGAAAGGAAACCTAGAGTTGAGATACCTGAACCTGATGACACATATAAGCATCAAGTTGTCAAAAACATCTAGAGGTATCAAATACTGAAGGCAGGTAGTAAGGCTTCATTGGATAAGGACAACCATATGAGCTGGCAAGAATACCAACCACCTGTCAACAAATGCTTCCTTCCAGAGATAACCTTAGTAACCTGCATAATAATGTGGGAAGCAAGACTCAAAGTCTACAAAGCAGTCTAACACTAGAGAATTACAAAGAGACTATTTGAGTTGAAAAGGAAAGAAAATGGAGCATTTTATTGGATACCTGCTCTCTGCTGATCATTATACTGATACATAAAATTCTAAGTCCTTAGTTGATGTCATGTATCACAGGCAGAAGAAGATCCAGAGTGTTATTAAGACTTGCCTGATATCAACCATGATATTAACCAAGGGTTATTATCATGGCTAGGATTAGAATCAGAAAACCAGTAATGAAGTCTTGAGCCCTCATCCTTTTCACAGTAACCTTCCACCCGTCAAGCAGGGAAAAGCCCTGCTGCATCTGTGCAGAAAGAGGTCAGCTCCTCCCTTCTTGACATCATTAACGAATCCTGGAAACATGGCAACTCCCACTCATACCCCCACCTCCATGGCTCAGTAAAAGATACTACACAGTACCTGATGCAATTTAAAAACAGAAGCCAATGAAAAAAACAATCATAAGGAACAAAGAAAGAGAAGATCTAACCCTTACCTTCATTTAATACTCAAACCGAAGCTCAGTAAAGCTAAGTAATTTTCCCGGAAGTCACACAAAGAGAGAAATATGACCCTTATTTTGGGGCCCATATTCCAATCTTTTCACCAAGAGACCAAGAGCTCTATTTTTGTGTTCTGACAACTCTATATCCATCAGTGGTTCTCAAACCTAAGCAAGGATCAGAATCATCTGAAGGGCTTCTTAAAGGACAGAAGAATTGAACCCATCCTAGAGTATTTGATTCTGAGATCTGGATTGTGGCCCAAGAGCTTGCCTTTCTAACAAGTATCCAGTGAAGCTGATTCTGCTGGTCCAGAGATATTCTGAGGACCCCCTTTGTAGAACTGACGCTGGTTTCACTGTTTTAACTCTTTATTTTAGCACCAAAGTTCCCCTTTCCAATCTACGGCAAAGAGGAGTGCAAACTGTCCTCAGAATTCCTTGGGATTGCAAATGTGGAAAGAAATATTCTCGGTTATGTGCAGTAATGGTATAGACTCTTGCTAGGCAACTTTTGACATAACCTGTGCAGGGATTGCGGAGGGTGGGCCTGGGAGGGGTGGCGGTCAGGTTTTCTCTAACCCTAACTGAGAAGGGCGTAGGCATTGCGCTTTTGTTCCCCGCACGCTGTTTTTCTCACTGACATAACCTGTGTAAGCAGTGGCAGGACCATGGGGTCCTTAATTTTGTCTATTCCATATTCTTTCAGAGGAGGCAACCTGGTACAACAATACCTCCCAACCTTTTCCATGTCAGGCCATACCCAGAAAAGAATAATGTTTGTACATCACTATGGGGGGAAATATAGGTTCTACATGGCCAAAGGTAGCCTGCAAAGGTGTTCTGGAAGTCCAAGCTCTCTGGGTGCCTGGTCGCCCACATGGCTAATGGGATGAATATTTTCTTCTACCTGAACTGATTCATGGCAGATGGTTGGTAAACTGTACCAGAACCACAGCAGGCAGGGAAGCTGAAGCTTCAATACTAAGATTAGACCTTAAATGTAAAAAGCCCACCAGTATTACTGGTTCCCTTCTTATTCATGATAGCAACAGATTCCCAATTACCAAAAGTAATCAAAATACAAAATTTTAAGGAAAAAAAGAAAAGCCATTCAAAGGGTGAACATCTGTGCTAAATAGTAACTAAAGATACTAGAACTTGGTACTCTTTCCTGGTTCTTAAATTCTATATCTGAATCTTAGGGCATGGTCTTTTTTATTATTTGAGAATAGTTTTGATTCATTTGTTATGTTATCAAAACCCCTGCGATGCTGATTTCACCAAATCTAAGAAAACATTCCACATTAGATGTACCATCATTATACGTATCTCCAAGAAATAATTCTGCCAATTAAAAATATGGACCAAAACTTTATCTAAAAGCAGAATTTTAAGTTTACAAAAGCTCTTTTAAACTCACTTAGACGTATCCAGTTTCCATGTGTCACTTTATGCATCCATCAAGAAGAAATATAAGCTAATCCCTTAACTACTTCATATTCTGTATCTGACACTTATCAATCACTTCATGACTCCTCCACAATATGTGTCCCTTTCCACTCCATGCCATGCCTTAGTGCATCACTAATGATGCAATGTTACAAAAAAATTGATGAACTATTATCTCCAGGATTTTCTTACAGTCTCCTAATACTAATTCATTCTGCAAGGTTTGATGTTCAAAATAACCACTATAAGCCCAGTACATCACTGGCCTGTAAAGGATTGCAAGATGTACCCTTATTTTATCAATGGAAAAGTATTTCTTGAATGTGTCTTAGAGTTGATGAAGTATTGAAATTCCATTTAGTATTGCTGAAAGCTCAGAGAAGCAATGCTCCTGAGTTTAAGAACCACGCTTTAATCACACTTTTATTTATGAAATGATGCCCTTTTTCAATGTAACTGAACCTCCTTATGAGATTAAAAACCCGGTTTTTTGTTTTTTGTTTTTGAGTCTTTTTAAACTGTCCTTTTGAGTTTCTGAGCTGGAAAAAAAAAAAATCTCGAAATCCTAATCCACTCTTATCAACTCCTGCCTCTGGGATAGTCAGTGCCACAGATGATACTAATCATTTGCTTTGGAAACCCAAAGGGCTCAGCAAACCAAGCCTTTTAAAGGTATCTAACTTATTTTTTATACGTCATAAAATATTTATGTGTCAAACTCTTTTTCCACAATTTAAACTGAGCATGTGCCAGGTTGGCATAAAACCACTGCATCCCAGCTTACTTCCAACAGGACTCCTGGCTGAAAGCCATACTGGACCTCACCCTGAGAAGCAGCCTTTTCCAGGTAAAATGAAAATCCAGGCTGCTGCCCTGCTGAGACATTCTTCATCCTGGTAAGTTCAACAAGTACCTTGCCTATGAAGTACCTTCCATAGGCCCAGCACTCTTTTTTTAAATAAAGTTTTATTGAAACACAGCCCCATCCCTCAGTTTACTGTCATCATCCATGTCTTTTCACACCACAACAGCAGAGTTAAGTAGTAGATAGAGACATTAGGGCCCAGAAGCTAAAACTTTTACATCTGGCCTTTTCAGAAAAAGTTTGCCCCAGAAAGATTGAGAGAGGCTTGTGAATTAACTGAGGCAGTTCTGTAAATTTCCTGTGAGAAGCGAGGTTTGAACAAAGTGATTCCTCAGAGACCTTCTGACCTGGTGCTAAAAAGTAGAGTTTTCAGAACTATAAACTAGATGATCTCTTCCCAATACTTACTAAGCTCTGTGATCTTGGAAGAAGTACTCATTTTCTCGGTCATTCTTTGTCAACATGAAGATCTCTTAGCCCAGTAACTGCCACGCAGTTGATGCTTAATAAAAGCTGGAGGAAGGTAGAGTTCCACAACACTGTACCACAGAAACATGAAATATTACAACTGGAAGGAATACCTTACTTTCTATACCTCTTTTCTTAAGAGAGATACAGAAAGAATAATACCATATTTTCTATAGCCTTTTTTGGAAATAAAGAGTAGACTCATTTTAGCTCTCTTGGGAGTGAGGGTTACAGATTATTAAAGACCAATAGTCCTTTCCTCAAGGAGACGAGACTTTGGCTGAGGAAACAAAACTTAAACATGTAAAATAATTAAATGAAAAATACAAGATACAGATCCATCTTAAATCTCCAGCCAAATGTCGAGAAATTATAAAACTGCCAAACAATAGATGCTGTATTTACTGTGAGTGTAGTATTGACTGGCGTCATCAGGAAACACTTACCGTGAACATGGACATAGCCAGGTCCTGAGGTACATGGAATTCAGTTACAGACAGGCCAGTTCAAAGTAAAAACGAACAAAAGGCAGAAATGAGGACACTGAACAGACACGTACAGATGGAGTTTGATGGATCAGGCTCACACATGTTACCATAAGCAAAACAAGTACAGAGGTATAAATCTGACATGGAGATTACACCACAACCATGAGAAGCTTTATCATCCTGGCTAAAGTAGTTGGCAAGGCTATGGAGCAAAGTCTGAAAAAACAAGGCCCTATAAACCCCACAGTCCTCTGATACTTTCTCCATCTTCCAGGTATGGATGAGACACAGACAACAATGGGTTGAGTAAGAAAACAAAAGGATGTATATAGAATGTGTATGTTCTGGGGCATCTAGGCAGCTCAGTAGCTTAAATGTCTGCTCTTGGCTCAGGTCATAATCTCAGGGCCCTGGGATCAAGCCCGGCGTCGGCCTCCCTGCTCAGTGGGTAGTTGGCTTCTCCCTCTGCCCCTCCCCCCACTCATGTTCTCTCCAAAATAAATAAAATCTTCTAAAAAAATGCATATGTTCTCTATAACCAAATACAGTTACTTTCAGTGGTAGCTATCTAAACTCAATCAACTTATTCATACTCATAGGTGGCTGAATTGTGACCTTCATACTCTGGGCACATTCGCCACATAAACCAACTTTAGTCCTTCAACAGGGGGCTAAAAGATTCAAAATGTATTCCCCAAATACAATCTTAGTGTTTTAAAGCCACTCACCTCTTATAAAATATATATTTCTGTTAAATATCCCCAATGTTACAGCATTAGCCTGGTTGTTCTCAACTGGGAAGAACTTCTCCCCTCAAGTTGGGACCAGAGATGCTGCTAAACTTACCTTACAATGCACAGGACAGCCCCCCCATGAGAAAGAATTATCTGGCCCAAAATATCAATAGCACCAAGGCTGAGATATCCTGTTTAACCCTTACCAGTTTACATGTAAAAAGAACCACCTGCCTCAAAAAACGCAACCTCCTCCGCTTGCCCTACACTAGATATTTTAAGAGGTCTCCAGAAAGACGTCAGGTGTTTTTGTCTAGCCAAATATTTTTAAGTATCAAGATTCTTGATAAAATATGGCTTTAAAAATACAAGTAAGTTAGATCCTAGAGGCCCGAGTGCCCCCACGCCACCACGGAGCACACCACCTGCAGCCGCTCACGCTGCCCCACCCCACCCCAACCCAGACGGCCCCTAGAAGTCGCAGGACACGGTCACCCTCCTCACGCTCACCTCTTCCCAGAGGAGCCTGGCAGCGGTCACGTAGGCAAGATGGAGTGGCACTTTGCAGGGTCCCTGGCAGCCGGGGACCAGGACAGGCCCCTGAGCGACAGGCAGCCCCGCCCAGCTGGGCATGGTGACGTCCAAGCTGTGCACGCGCGACTCTCACGCCGGAAGTAAGCGGGAGGCTTGGAACAAGTGGCTGCGGGTCAGCACCTGCATGGTCTCACCGCGTGCGAGTGTTACATGGGGCTAACCGGCTCCAGTCGGACCAGTTCTGTTCAGAGGTGACAGCTGCCCAGGGTAGGGGGCCTGGCAGAGGAGAGTGAACTCCCTGAGGTCACACACCTGCCCATGGGTGGTGCCCCGATCTTTGTAGAGGACCGGCAAGTCCCTAAGACCTTCGACATCATCTTTGGTATTTCATGGCTCCTCAGCCACGTGGCCTCTGAAGTCTACAGTCAGATAAATCCAAGGTTGTTTAATTCAGAAGCTCAGTAGCATTAGGCTTCCAGATAAGCTTCTGATTTGGGCTGGGTTCGGGGTGGGGGGCGCTGGGGCAGGCCCCCTTCAGTCACGCGGGCAAATTGAAAATGACCCGCCAACCAAATAGTCACATCCTAATCCTTGGACTATTGCCTTATATGGTAACAAAAGTCTTTGTGGATATGACTAAGTATCTTGACATGGGGAGATTAACTTGGGCTATCCAGGTGGGTCCTTAATGGAATCCCATGGATCCTTGTAAGAGGAGGGCAAAGGGAGATTTGACAACACAGAGGATGTGAAGATGGAGCAGAGAAAGACTAAGATCTGACCTTGAAGATTGGAATGATACACTTATTTTAAGCCTCCAAATTCGGGGTTGTCACAGCAGACACAGGACACCAATACAGTAACAAAATTGATACCTGGATCTGAGGCAGCCATTACCTTCTCATACAAACATTATAGAAAAGAGAAAAACCTCTTCTTGTGTATCAATAACCCTCTTCTTTAAAGAAAAACTAGAAAAGAAAATCTTTCCCAGAAGCGTCCACTGAATTTTCTTTCAGTCTCTAGGGCCTGAGTTAGGTCACATGCTTCCAGCTGAGTCAATCACAAGAAAATGAAAACAAACATGATTAGCTTAGCTGAATCATGGTCCATCCTCTGGAGCCTAAAGAGTGTTTCCTGAGTGCATCATTAACTTGTTCAAAATAAACCTTTGTGGACAAGGGAGAAGGGTCTATAGCTGTTAGGTAGGCAACTAACCATGTCTGTCTTCTTGGTGTTCAGCATGTGCCCCCAGCATCTTCACCCTGCCTACCAGATGTGGCATCAATTGTGACAATGCTGGGCTGTTGACTGCTTACGGGAGCCCTGTTGTGTTTTGCAGAGGCTCTCCCCAACTACCGTGGGAGGCTCTGCAACATGTCAGTGCTCCTCCCTCAGCTCCTCCATCCCAACCACAGGAAAGGCCCGCCCTTTTCACACACAGAGACCACTGTAGACTTCATAGTCAAGAAATAAAATTCTCCTAATCCTGAGGAAGCTGGGATTTGAGAGAAGGATGATTTATCACAAGAGAGGTGAGTGGGAAATAAGATCAATACCTTATTTGGGTTCACTTTTACTTATATCTGTTTTCTACAGATCTCGATTTTCACTAAAATTACTTTAGCAGCAGTGGTGGCCCAATCAGTAGCAAACTGATTTGGACTATTGCCAAAGCTCCTCATGTCCAGCAGAGTTGAGGATTGCATCTCTCTACCCCCCCGCCCCAAGCCTCTTCATCATTCTCCTTTAAATTCTCAACCCACAGCAATAGCACAGCATTAATAAAAGCTTAACACAGAGTGTTCTCACTTCCCGGCTTTGGTCTTTGAGGGTGATCGGGTCTCTAGGCTAGAAGCCAGTGCAGTGTAACTATGCTCTCCCAGACTGTTCCCCCCGTTTCACTAGGAGGACACAGAGCAGAAGACAGTACTATCAAAAATAAAGTGCCCATCAGATTGCAAAAGCAATCTGCCTTTCTAAGGTTACTATGACTTGGTAGTAAGAGGAAAAGAGACTTGTTTACAAAGTGATCGATTATGGGCAAGAGACTAATACCCTTTCAACATCTGTAGCGTACCTGTTTATTAATGTCCATCGTAATAGCAGAGGATCTTGACGTGTTAAAAATAGTCCTGAAAATGGACCTTCTGCGCTTAGGAATCTCTTTCTAGCATCACTATAATAATTAATGTCTCTTGACAGATTTGTCATTCGCTCACTCTCTGAGCATATTCTGAGTACCTCCTATGTTCAAGGTGCTATGCACAGACACTAGGATATGGATAGTCTCCAGGCAGAGCCTGGAGAATTCTCTAGGAGTTCAAAATCCACAGCAGTGCTTCCTTGGTTTTTTCTTTGAAATTCATGCATGCTATGTGCTTCTGTAGTACTTTGTTTGCATATCCCTGAGAATATTATGTCATGGAATAATCTCAGTAATTTGTTTTAGAAAAACAAGACTATTGGATTTAAAAAAAAAAAAAAAAGTTTTGCCAAGCTTCAGCCCGCCACCCCATCCTCACATTGATTCTGCTGAGCACTATCTGAGTGAACTGGGCACGCTTCTAGAGAATCTGTGGTCCAAATGAATACATTAAAGCTATGGTGCAATTAAGTAACTTTCCCCAAGTTACCATGCTCATTGGTCTCCAGAGCATGGAGAATCTAGCTGGGTACTCCATCCATGAGGTTATGAAGAACATGTGCTTCTGGAGACCCACCATGCTTATTGTAAACACTTGGCCTTCTACTCACTTTGTTTTGTTTTGTTTTTTTGCTTATAAGAAATTTAGTCAACTAGAATATACAGTGTCCATGAGGTAATTCTTTTTAACTTCTCTGATTCCTAGAGAAAATTGTGCTAACAGCTGAATTGTCTAGAGAAGTTTTTTGTTTGTTTGACTTTATCGGTCATAGATCCAGAAAGTCCAAACCCAGCTAGACAAATGCACAACAGCTCAGCAAAAGCAGTTTTAACGGGTGCCTTCAGTAAGTTCTTAGGGAACTTTCCATTCCTCTTAAACTAGAAAAGCATGTGCTATAGCAAAAACAGCAAAACCTCTGGCAAAACAGACAGTCTTAGGGTAGTATGCTTCATTTCCATCTTTTGATTGCTTCACAAAAAATCCCAGCTACAGTTGAGCCCACTGATCAATGGCCATTTGTAGATCCCTGTTAACCACAAGTTTGAAAGATCAGTGAAGACAGTTTATGTACAGGAATCTTCTTTGCTTGAACCACTTGCCGACTGGTTAACTGGTTAAACAATCCAGTTGCCATCTAAATTTTTTTCCCCTCTCAAGATGCAATCTAAACCCCAAGAACTGAATTATTCCGTGTGCATGCCACTACAGTATGTTTAGCTACTTTGATACAAGAATAGGAATTCTGGCCTAATCCTTTCCTTCCTCCTCCTACCTCCTGCATCAACGCTGGTCCAACATGTAACAGGATGCACAAGCTTTTATTTATGTAACTCCTTAAGATTTATAAAACCATTCTACACATCTGTGATTCTCACATGTTAGCAACTTTCAGAATCACCTGGAAGACTACTAAAGCACAGATCATTGGCCTTAACCCCCAGAGTTTCTAATTTAGTTGGTCTAGGGTGGATCCTGAGAGTTTGCATTTCTAATAGGATTCCAGGAGATCCTAGATTCTGGAGACCATGCTTTGAAAAGCCCTAATGTATCATCTCAAGACTATCTTAAGGAAGCAGGCAATGACCTACTAGCAATTACAGGATGCCATGAATGCTCCCCCATGCATTGTGTTCTTTAGCTGAAGTCATTCCTTTGGGTTTAAACAGCAAGAGTCCTATCAAAGTGAAAATAGGCTCTCTATGATGAATAGCTCTAGTAGCCATCATCACCATTGTCATTTTATCTCAGATGTTTTTCCTTTAGCATAGCTGGGGATAAGCAGAATTTTTCTTAAAAGCCAGATAGTAAATATTTTTAGCTCTATGGAACATGCAGTCTCTCTTGCAACTAGTCAACTCTGCCTTTGCAGACCAAAAATAGCCACAGACATTGGGCAAAAAAAAATAGATTTGGCTATATTCTAATAAACCTCTAGGTTGCCAGGGCATAGTTTGTCAACCCCTGGGTTAACTGGCTCACACTCAGGGGCTTTAAGGAAGACAAAAGAGGTAGGGCCTAAATCCTTTTTTTTAAATAGAAGGGGCTTAAATAGGACCTAGAAAGGGAGGTGGTCCATGGGCCACCAATAAACTTTTTTTTTTAAAGATTTTATTTATTTATTTGAGAGAGAGAGAGAATGAGAGAGAGAACATGAAGGGGGGGAGGGTCAGAGGGAGAAGCAGACTTCCCCCTGAGCAGGGAGCCTGATGTGGGGCTCGATCCTGAGACTCCAGGATCGTGACCTGAGCCAAAGGCAGTCGCTGAACCAACTGAGCCACCCAGGCGCCCTACCAATAAACTTTTGAAAGATGAGAATAGAGTCCCTCAGGGAGGGGTTGTGGAGAAGGAGGGGTGGTTCTGAAAGTAAGCATGTTCTCTGACTTTAACTCCAGTGACCATCCAGCTCACACCTACAGTAGGAAGCTGCATGGTTCTGCTTCAGATCTGTTTAGGTACAAGTGAAGCCACAAGACCCGGTGCAGTATATAGCCCCAGGTAATAGGAAGGAGGAGTCACTGTGGATAAGAGAACTCAGTCCTCAATCATGTGGCCACCAGGGCAGCAGGAGGAAGATGAGCCTGAAGCAAAACAATTAGCAATATTCTGGTATCACTGCACTCCTACACAGGCACTTACAAGCAAATAACAGATAAGAAAAATAAGCAGAACAAGTACCTCTTTGAAATACTAAAAAGCCCTAAAGGATGTTTTACTTGGATAGATAAAGAAACAAACAAAAGAAAGCAATTATTTGAGAACAGAAAACCACACAGAGAATGAGCTCAGCCTTTTTTGGAAAGTATTCCAGCCCCCAAAATGGTACAGAAGAGCAGAGCCCATGAGGAGTCATGGAGAGTCTGAGCCTCCAGCACCACAAATAAGCATCCTGCCCATGGCTTCCCCATCAGTGAAGGAAGTCTGTCCTCCAAGGAAACCCATGCTGACCCACAGCCTCCTAGATTTAAATCTGGACTTCCAAATGTCTCATAACCTCCACTTGGTGGGGGGTTCAAAGTCCTGATGGATTCAGGTGACAGACTCACAATGAATGTCATCAGATAGGGTCACTCAGCTCTGTGTGTCCAAGGCCATGTTCTTACTGGAGTCTATACTGCCTCCAAAGCCTTCAGCCCTTCCACCATCTCACACGGCCTGGGCATGGAGGCACACCTTGTAATACTTAATACAATGTTTTAGCTTCATTATAGATTTCCATTTTTAACTCAGTTACCTGACCTGAAGAGAATTACAATATTTGTAATATAATCTAAACTGTCATTTACTGAATGTGCCACAGAATTTCAATTTTCTTTCAGATTAGTATTTGCCCACTGAATATTTAATGGAAAAGTGAAATTATTTTCTCTCTTGATTACAAAAAGTTCAGATGGTGCTGTGAGAAATTCAGAAAGGCATTTGTGTTGTTAAAATGTCCTGTCCCTGCCAAAATACTCAGATGGATATTACCCCAAAACCAAAAATGAATTCTTGACACCCTAATGTTTTCTTGGGATGGAAAAACACGTTTCAGGTATATGACATTCTAAGTAGGAGTTAGGGGAAAAAAACATTGGTCAGACTCACTCAAATCTTGGAGGGCCCCACATTTTAAAGAAGTCTAGATCTGTTATGCAAATTTTAGATGTTTTATTTGGAATTCTCTAGTTCTAAGCACAGCTAAAGTTAATGACACCAGTGACCTCAAGTTCAATTGACCTAAGTCCAATTTTTATGCATACATACCTATACATTAGGGAGATCTATAAAGAAATAAAGAGATAGATATATGCATGTGAGCTACATGTCATATGTAAGATACATATTTAATACATAATTTATATCAATACAAATACAGAACATGGTATGACCTCCAGATGTTACATTGACCTAATTTAAAAATCCTAATTTGAAACATTCAGTAAACAAAATGTAAAACAAATTCTTATATTAATTGTATGTTCATCTTTCCCTCAATTACTTAACTGCAACTCACCTGCTACTGTTTGAAACAATATTAATGACAGGACATTTGCCCCCCACACTGTATCCATAGCTAGGTCCTTGAGACTTAGTGATGAGAAGGAAAACCTACGTTTGCTTTTAGCTACCATAAAATAAGACTATGAAAAGCCCTGTGATGCTCTATTATGGGAAGAGTAGGAACTGGGGGAAGAAGGACCTAAATGTTCCCCAGCTTGTCAGGGTTCAAAAAATTTAGAAAGTTAAGCAAAAGAAGTCTCCTCTACCAGAAGATCATTTTTACCTTTCTGAAAATAATTCATTTTACTTTGTCAATGAGGTACCCAGTGGTTGTGTGGCACCTTAGCAGTCCAAAAGTCAGGGACCTCTGGGTGCTGGTGTGGATTTAAAGATCTCATCTGATGCATGTTCCACAGGGTGACAGGTACTCCCTGGCTCACTTTTGAACAGACTTATTCTGGCAGGCATGGTCAGCTGGTCTGTGGCCCTGTTTATCTGTAAACACACTCATAAGCAAGAGAGCACTCAGCCCTCAGAATGTGGGGGTTTTCCCAGCTTTATTGAAGTATAATTGACAAAGTTGTTAATATTTAAGGTGTACAACATAATGATTTGATATATATGTTGTGAAATCACCACAGTCAAGTTAATAAATCCATCTCGCAGTCACTGTGTGAGTGAGCGCACGTGCCAAAAGATCAACTTTAAAGAAGTCCGATATTACATGTTACCAGATTTCAAAATGTTATATGGGACTAACCGTCTGTGTTCAGGTCACAACAGGAAAATTGTTGCTAGGGAAGGAATGATCTATAGGATGCCATGCTGGTGCATGCACGCTTGTGCGCGCACACACACACACACACAAATCCATTCTTTATGTGATTTCATGCAGGTTCAGAAAAACAAATATTCAAGTCAGATCGAGGATAAGTGGTTTGACAGAAATTCATAGAAAAAAAAATTGCTGTTTTGATTATGAGCCCAAAACAAATTTTGACTTTGTTCCCTTAAAGCAAATGTCATTTTTTTTAAAGATTTTATTTGTCAGAGAATAAGAGATGGAGAGAGAGAGAGCACACAAGCAGGGGGAGTGGCAGGCAGAGGGAGAAACAAGCAAGATCCCCGCCGAGCAAGGAGCCCGATGTGGGACTTGATCCCAGGACCCTGGGATCATGACCTGAGCCAAAAGCAGATGCTTTACCAACTGAGCCACCCAGGTACCCCACAAATGCCATTTTATATAGAATCAGCAGAAGTATGGTCTGTAGTTTGAGGGGGCAATGACTATAATCTATCTCTACTCCCTCCCTCCTCAAGCATACCATCACTCAAAACCCGGCTCCTACTTTTCCCCAGGAGTCAGACTATAGATTTTTTAGTTAAATGCTTATTTAAATAATTAGAGTAAGTCTAGAAGAATTGGGGGGGCAGTCAAACCTGGAAACCATGTCATAAAATGACTAAAGCAACAAAGCTCACCTTAGAAAACCCTCAGTGGGATAGGATGAATTTATTTCAATATCTGAAAAGGCCACAATACAGACAAAAGAGATTTGCTCTGCTATCATACAGTAGAATGAGGGTCCATGGGGAGGTAGCTTTGGTTTAATACATAATGAGTGACTAGAGTTATCCAGCAATAAAATAAGATTCTAATGTAGTGAGCATCATTTCACTAGAAATATTCCAAGAAAGTCTGGATAACCATTAGTCATTTATGTTATAGAAAAGATCAAAACATAGATCTCAAGACTCAAAGTTCAGTCTGGTTCATCTTTACTTCTTATCCTTGAATCTTCTCCATAAATCCCCTAATAGGTGGTGACTCAGATGGTAAGGGTACATACCTACTGACAGAAAAAGCCTTCCTTTGGGAGGAAGATGGAGCAGACTTGTATTTCTCACAGCATGGTTTCAGGCCATCTGCCTCAATTTACGTGACTTCATTGTCAAAATAAACAAACAGATTCCTTGCTGCCCTCCATCACCAACCTCTTGCACCAAGATGTCTGGGATGACCCAGGAGTCTACATCAGTGAATTCCTCAAATTACTCTGATACACTTTAAAGTCTGAGAAACATTGATGAACATGAAAGTCTTTCTTCTGCCAAGAGGCTATGAGAAAGAACAGTAGGATAGATCCCCAGTTTCCCCACAAGGATTAATTCAATTCAGTGCTATAAAGATATTTTAAGTGAATAGACATCTGTAAGCTTTAGGGGCATGATAACATAAGATTTGCTTCTTTATATGCAACAGTCCACTTTTTACAACGTCCATTCCCTTGATAGGATTTCCAGAGACTGTGACAAGCTCGGACACTCTCACCTTACATGAACACGTTCCCAACACCATTCCAAATAAAACACACTAAGTATCATCATTATTGGAAAATGCAGATTTGCTTTCTTCAATCTAACATAAAAACAGAAAATACTGAATACTATTTTATAGACCTTTGGAGAAACACCCGGTTAAATATACTGAGGGGATCAGGTCCATCCTGAGTCATGGGATCTTTTCAGTGAGGATATTTAAGATCCAAAAGAATCTGAGCCTGACATCCCCTTCATCCTTACCCCCCATTTCCTCGATCACAAATCTTATACACAGGTGACTTAACAGACATGAGAAACCACAAATCATACCCCATGAAAGCTCAAGTCCCCTTGCACAATCATGCATGGGATTCTGGAGTTCAGATGCTAAGGGCACTAAAGCAAGTTAGCAAGGGTTTACTGAGTCCACGCTTTATAGACCTGGTATTGTAATTTTAGAGTTCAAAGGAAGAAAAATAGTCAAATCAAATCAAGTCAAATTAAGATTACTTAATACTCAACCTTAGAATTTTCACTGCTGGGAGACACCCCCCCCCCCTTACCCAGCAGTAATGTCCATGCCTTACATATTCTTCCTTATAAAGCTTATTTTCTCCAAATTCTGCCCCCCTAACCTTCACAGGAAAAATAGCCTAATACTCAAGTCTGCTCAGAAGAGCAGATCCAGTCTTCTGGAAATAATCTCCCCCCTATCTTTAACATGGGATTCAAATATAGGGGTATCACCATGGATTTACTGACCGTGTACTGGGGTTACCACCAGCGGATAAAGGCCAGCTTTCTCATCTAATATGGGGCAACTTAAGGTAGTTCAATGATTTTTAAATTTGGACCAAGAGATTCACACTTTTAGTCTCTGTGGAGGCAAAGGTGAGAGTTATAGGACATTAGAGCAACTAGAAGCCATGTATCCAGCCCTGTGGAGGAAGTTAGTTTGCAGAGAGAAGTAAAAAGAAGAAGAAAAGAAGAGCTGGTGTCTTCTAGACCATGTAACCAGTTGTGGTGAGGCGTGCTATACATTCATCCTTCTAACACTGTGGTTGAGAAAAGAAAATCCAGTAGATTCCTTTCTGTGTCCCAGTTTGAATGATTTTTTCTTTCTTTCAACCAAAATGGGTTACACTATCCAAAAGAGAATGTAAACAAATCTAGTATATAAACAAATCTAGTAACTCGAGTCTTATTGGACACAGATCCTGATTTCCCCATTCCCCATACATTTGGTTGTCCTTTCCTGAAGATTGATGGAAAATCCTGTCAATATGTAGATCCCTTCATAACGTATGCTCAGAAACTAAGTCCTGCCACAAAGGGAATATTCTTGGTGGAAATCATTAGCACTTGAAAAATGCCTTTTGTTTTTAAATGTAGGTCAGAATAAAGGATTTTTGGAAGAGGTCAGAAAATAAGAAGGGGTTAAGAACTAATGGTCTGGTCAATGTTTTCTGTTGTAACTCACAGATGTATATTCAAAGCCCTGTGATAGAATGAAATCTTATAAAATCCAACTCTCTTAGCCTCTGTGCCCACGTTAAAATCCATATCCTATTAAGATGTTTTCCTTACTAGGGGAAGAACATCTTTAATCCTAACAAAAAACAATATGTAGAAAATTCACAACAGAAATGGAACACAGTATCGGTATGTGTCCATAGACAAAATAACAGTGTGTATTTATATGAGGGTGGGCACAAAGGGATGGCCAAGGGGAGAAGGGAGGTAAAGACAACACAAGGCTAGGAAGAATAAGAGGGGGAGAGAAGAGAGAGAAATTGGAAAACTTTCAGAATGCAAATTAATGGTTAGAAGATACTTTATAGCCACCTGATGTTTATTGACACCCTGGAGGCTTATTTAATGCAAGATCTTTCTGATCTGGATTTAAATAAGCACCAAACTAAATTAGCAGAAGAAAAACTATGGATGGCTTGAAGGCGAACAGCAATGGAATGGAATATAAACCTAAAGCTAACATTAACCAAATAGATGAGAAAAAATAAAAGTCAAATAAGAAGACTCAAGTTTCTTTCTTTTAGTCATTCATCCATCTATCCAGAGAGAAGCAAAGAGAAGAAGAAAAGAGCTGGTGTCTCTGTCAGGTATGCTTCAGACACTGGGCTCACACAGAGAATATAGACATGGACCAGACAGCCCCTGACTATAACCACCACCCCCTTTAAGGAAAAGGAAGAGGTGAACAAAAATGACTCACTATCCAAGTTAGTTTGAGTGTCAAGAGTGACCTAAAGCGTTCTTGGGATCCACAGCAGGGAGAAACAATTTCCTGCTAAGAACTTCATGGTAAAGGTAGCATAGGAATGGGACCTTACAGGAAGAGTTCACTTTCAAAGCCACTCATCCAAAATTAGGGGACCCCAGAGGATCAAATAAAAAGCCCTCTGTACAGTTTCAATGGTTCCTAATACTCTGAGGAGTGCCATAATTGACTTGTTTCCCTTCCATCTCCAGCTCTGAAGTCATGGAGGTTTCAAAGGATTTTTGCCTGATTTCTTTTCCACCCCCCTCATTCTAAGTTTCTTCAGAAGATGGATTATAAAATGTGCTTTTAAAATTTGCTTTGATAACAAAAGGGATCATTTTTGTACTACTTGCGACCATTGAGTCTCAGACATTACATCCAGAATCCAAATTTCCTGAATCATTCTCCCAGGTGCCACATTCTCACAAAAACACTATCCAGATGGCATTCTGACCAGAAGAGGGCTCAAGAACACAACAAAGCCCCTCATGTTCTTCAGAACTGTTAGAATCTGGCCAACAGGAAGATAGCCTTCCCACCACACTGCACTCATGTCTGTTCTCCCTTGGAAGCGGGGGCGGTGGGGGGGAAGGTTCCAGAGCAGCTGAAATGCAGGGTAGAGGCAGAGAGGCCCCCCCCAAAAAAAAATGCCAAATGGATTTTTTTTAATGAATAAACAGAGAATTCCTTAAACCCAGTCAAAAATATTTGTTGAAAATGGATATTTGTCCTTAGGCTGAAGAAGGTAAGAGGCAGTTCTTTCCATCCCTTAATACAAGGTCTCTCCACCACAAAATTAAATCCCCAGTAGGAGCAGTGAAGAGATACCATAAATGGAAGAGTAATATGTGTGTGTGTGTGTGTGTGTGTGTGTGTGTGTGTGTGTGTGTGTGTGTAAGGGAGATGAACCATGAGAGACGATGGACTCTGAGAAACAAACTGAGGGTTCTAGAGGGGAGGGGGGTAGGGGGATGGGTTAGCCTGGTGATGGGTATTAAAGAGGGCACGTTCTGCGTGGAGCACTGGGTGTTATATGCAAACAATGAATCATGGAACATTACATCGAAAACTAATGATGTAATGTATGGTGATTAACATAATAAAAAAATTAAAAAAGAAATACAAGGACAAGAAAAAAAATCATAGGAACACAAGTCTATAGGCATCAAAATGGCATCAGTCTGGTGATATGCAACCCTAGAAGCTTGAAGCCCCTGTGAGAAAAGAACTCATGGGAGAAATAAACAGGAATTCAAGATTTCTATACCTAACCAAGTTACCACTCACCTACCAGAGTAAAATAAATTTATTTAAGGATAAGCAGAAACTCAAGAGTATTTTACACAAGTACCCCTCATTAGGAAAGTACTTGGGGTGGGGAGAGACTGCTAAAACAACAAATGATCCAGAAGAGATTTCAAGGTTGAGGAGTGATTAACAGTAGAGGACACAATGGTAAAGAATACTGAATAGATTGATGGGATTACACCTACAGGATGGGCCTTACAGCGATCTAGGAACATGACTGACTCTCAGAGACAAATATCTAAAAGGTTTTACTATAGTTTCACAGCTGAGTTCACGGTGCGCTTGTACCAACAAGCACTGATTGAGGAACAGAGGGAAATGAGAACCACTGAATGGACCTCACTGTACCGTTCTCTTTGGTCAAGTCTATATTGTACCAAATAGGGTTGAAGAGGTCCATCCAAGGGGACCAATTTATCCTGACTTTCCTGATATTAGCACTGAAAATGTAAGGAATTGTCCTGGATGGACAGATCCTCCATGCCTCAGGAATCCACTCAGTCCAGATAAACTAGAAGGTTGGTCACCCTAAGTACGTAGACTCAGATTAAGCAGTCCTCAGCAAATATCCAGAACAACTCATATGCAGAATGACTATGTCTGGAGTAAGATAACAGAAGTACTTAAAGGACTAAAGCAGATCTCAGTTGAGGCAGTTAAGATCAGAGAGATTCCCCCCACCAAGGACATTTGTAAACATCTGGAGACTTTTCAGTTGTCACAACTAGAGGAGGGATGCTACTGGCATCTAGTAGCTAGAAGCTAGGTATTCTGCTAGACACAAAACAGCCTTCACAATAAATTATTGGGCCCAAAATACCAGTGGTGTCCAAGTTGAGAAACCTAGGTCTTAAAGACAAAAACCAAGCATAAAAGTTATAACATTAAATGGAAAGATACTCAATTACCATATGAAACTGTCAGATTGGATTAAAAGGAGACCCTACTACAGTCTACTTGTTAGAAACATCCATAAAGTCAAGCGATAAAGAAGTTTTATGTAAAGAAATGGACAAAGGGATATCAGTCTAGTGCAAACAATATAATGGGGAAAAAAAAGGCAAAATAGCAAGCAACTTGGTTCCAGATTAAAAACCTGGAACAAGATAAAGTCAATATGAATAATGAAAGTTACAACTTTAAAGACAAAACAGTCTTAAATAAACTGTATAAACTAAATATTGGTTAAATACTTAAAAAAATTAGAAAAATGGGAAAAATTTGATAAAGCATATAATTGTAGTGAGCAACTTAAAACTCCGATTAGTTAATTCTAGTTCAAAATACTTAAAAAAATAGAAAATACAAGAGAGCCTTAAATCTTCAAGAGAATTAGTTTTTAGTAAGTTCTCAAAAGAAGTATGAAAGTATTTGTCCACAAAGAAAACATTAAATTTATAGTAGATATTTTTAGGCCATATTCTTTGGTCATAAGGCAATAAAAGTGAGGAAAAAAGTTTAAGTGACAAAAATATCTTAACTCCTAGATTTTTTTTTTTTTAGAGGACCCATATAGCTCTGGATAAGATTAAAAGAGACATAATTTTTCTCTAAAGCAATTAATTCAAAAGAAAGTATATCATACCAAAACTTACAGGCTACAATAAAAACTGTAGAAGAAAACATATAATCTCGAAATTCTCCATAATTAAAAACAAAACTAAAACTAAGAACCTGTCTTAAATTTAGGGAGAGAGGGAGTAGTGAGCTCAAAAAAAAAAAAAATAACTAAAAGCTGAAATTTATAAACTAGAAAACAAATTAGAAAGAATAGATGCAAACCTAGATATTCCAAAACCTGATACACTAGAAAAAGCCTTTTGTATTCCTGATCATGAAAAAAGGAGTAAAAATAAAGACATCTAGACCCAACACTGAGGTTTCAAGCAGAGATACGGAGGAAAGAAATTTTACTTGAAACTCTGGTGTTGTATGTAAGTGATGAAGCACTATATTCTACACCTGAAACTAATAGTGTATGTTAACTAGCTGGAATTTAAATAAAAACTTGAGGGAAAAAAAAAAAAAACTCCGGGGAGCAAATTTTGGAGTCCTAGAGAAAATGGATTATTTCTTTGTCAAATACAGACTACTAAAAATTAGTTAGAACAAGAAGAATATATCAATAATCATAGAAAAGATTAGAAAATTAGGAATATAACCTTTAGGAAATCAAAATCTGTTCTACATAGAAAAAAATGGAGTTCTAATTCAGTTTTGAATCAGAAAAACTATTATTAAAAGTCAAAAAGCATAAGAAAACTATGCAGTCTTATGAATATAGTAAAAATTCTGAATACAACTTTATAAAACAGTCTGACAGCCTGTGATACACAGTACATTATGAAGAAGCTGAATTTATTCCAGGGATGCAATAGTGTTTCAATATTAGGAAATGTATTAACATAACCCACATCAAAAATAAAAGTAGAAAAAATAATTCTATCTATGGATTCTGAAAAAACACTTTATAAAACTCAGACATGCCTAATAAAGATTAAGTAGAATGTGATTTTAAGTGACATAAATAAGTTCATCAAAACCCAACCACAAATAGCAGCACATGCAACAAAACCAAATTATTTCAATTACAAATTAGTAATTGGAAAGAAATCCATAATCACTCTTACTATTTAAGATTTACTGGGTAGTTTCAGTAAATGCAATAAGGTGAAAAAATTAACATATGAACAAGATAAAATAAAATCTGTATGATTTTATAGCTAGAAAACTCTGAGATGAGAAAACTCATGAGATGCTAGTAAAAAAAAAAATTTTAAACTTCATCATGCTAAAAAAGAGTTTGGTAGGATGGATGGATGCCAGGCACATATATAAAAATCAGTAGCTTTTCTATATTCTAGCAGTAAGTAACCACAAAAGTAAAAGGATTTATAATTATAATAAAAACAAAGCCAGTAAATACTTAGGAACAGATTTTAAAAGAAAGGCATAGAACTTGTAGGAGTAAACCTAGAGAGTATGAAAATAAGTAAAAGAATATTCAAATAAATAAGACCTGGCATAACGTGCTTATATATGGAAGTTTCAACATAACAAATGTAATTTCTCCCAAAATCAGTATGCAGTTAATTCAATTCTAATCAGGAAAAAAATATGAAAGGACAAATGTGTGCAAATAGAGAAGATACAAAAAATAAGCATGAAGGCTAACTTGCTTTTCCAGATTAAAAAATTAAACAATTAGATATTCAAACAGAATAGAGCTTTCTTCCTTCAGAACAAAAATGGACCCCACCTTAAATTTAAAATTTTATGTGGATTAAAGCCTTAAGTTTAAAAACTATGTAACAAACATTGTAAAAGAAAAATAAAGGCTATTGTACAATGAAGGGTTGAGGGCGACTAAGACTGAAAACAGAGAAACTGATATTTTAAAATACTGAAGAACTGGGGTGCCTGGGTGGCACAGTCGGTTAAGTGACCCACTCTTGGTTTTGACTCAGGTCATGATGTTGGGGTCAGGAGATAAAGTCCATGTCAGGCTCAGCACTCAGCGCTGAGTCTGCTTGGCATTCTCTCTCCCTCTCCTCCTCCTGCTTTGCTTTCTAAAATAAGTAAATAAATCCTTAAAATACTGAAGGATTTTTGGAAAATTCAAAGTTAAAATGTGTGCATCAAGAATTGTTATAAATTGCCAAGAAAATACGTAATGAAAGAGGAAAAAACTACAAGTAAAGGATATAAATGGACAATTTGTAGAAAAAAAAGGATATGGCCAAATATACAAATATACAAAAAGTTTCTCGTAGCAATGAAAATTTTATTAAACACAAAATAATGAATTCTCATTTACCATCAGACTAGTTAAAATTAAAGGTGCTGTAGCATCGATATTTGTAGGAATACTGGGAAAAGGGATTCTCATAAATTGTATGTAGAACTTTAAGTACTAGGACTTTTTGGAAAACAATGTAATAACATTGGTTAAAATTTAATAAAGCTTTAACCCAGCACTTCTGAATTCTTCCTGAAAACCTTATGCAAAATTGTTAGGAATGGACAAAAACTGGAAGTAAATTGTCACCAGAGGAATGGCTGAATAATATATGGTACATTCACATCATAAAATATTATGTAGTCATTTCAGAAAATGAATTAAAGCCACCAGATGAGAGATGTTGATGTACTGAGGAAGAACACACAGAAGAAATGTTCCTTGTATTAATTCCCAACAAAATCTCAAAAAAAAAAAAACCCAGTATTTTGTATGGGTTCATTATATGAATAGAGAAAAAATATAAGAGGACATACATCAGATTATTCTGTGGGTTACTGGAAAATGAAGGGCACACTGATATTTATAGATTGGGAAAAGGGACAAAATGAAAAATAAAGGTGACAAAAAATAGGATTATGCTTACAAACTTATGTGAACAAAACCGAATTGAAAACTAAATTTAATTTTTTAAGTGAACTCCTGCTACCTTTTCACACTAAGACAACTAGTAATCAAGAAACACAGAATGACTCTATTTAACAAATGATGAGGAAGGTTATGTTAGATCAGACCAAAAACTCCATTCTGTCATGATGAGTCTTTTTCTAAAAAAAAAAAAAAAAGTTTTATTTATGAGAGAGAGAGAGAGAGAGAGAACAAGCACAAGAGGGGGGGCAGAGGGAGAGGAACAAGCCGACTCCCCGCTGAGCGGGAGTCTGATTTGGGGCTCCATCCCAGGACTCTGGGATCATGACCTAAGCTGAAGGCAGGCACTTAACCAACTGAGCCACCCAGTTGCCCTGTCATGATGAATCTTGATAATGACAAAATCTTTGGCTTTCAAACATCATCAAGCTCAAGAATTGGATCTCTATCCCTCTTAACAGATGACCTAGTCCTGGGCAATATCTGGTTCAGTCTTCTCATTTGTCAGATGAGAAAACGAAGGTCCAGGAGGTTTTAAGTATTTTTCCCTAGTTACAGAATTCAACAGTGCAGCGATGGACCTAGAAGCTACTCTTTTCTCCAGAATTTCCTCCAATACTCAGCCTTGTTCCCTGTTACTCTAACAAGGTCCCTGCCATCCAGGATTTGGAAGAGTTCTTTCAGGACTATACATAGAGAAAGAAAAAAAAAATGGAATCAAAGTAAAAAGACCTTACCAACCTAGATTGAGGCATTTTCTTGTTTCTTAACAAGAATTGTGTAAATTTATTAAGAATTCTTGTACCAGACTCTGTGGATCATAGCGTCTACCAGAGCTCTGCCCATTGATACATACAAGTCATGTCCCATCCCAATCTTTACACACCCACCTGATACCCTTACACATGAGCTTTTGGTCAAATGCTCATGCCCCAATCCCAAAGCCAATTCTCGAACTCAGAGTCAGCATTATTCACACACCCAGCAATTGTTTACTACTTCTACATGAGTCACAAAAAGCTGAAAATACTTAAAGTCACCCTCTCACCCCTTGATAATGGAACAGATCCAGTTGACACAGTTACCTAGTTTACTAACAAATATTAATGAAACCCTGTTACAAATTCAAGCCCTGCAACTAAGGGTCACGATTTTTTGTTTCCCCTAAAAGATGCTAAAACTTCCACCTTAGTTATCTTGACTGTGTACCTTCTTTACCAAAAATACCAGGCCGGAGACCATGGATCTCTTGTTGCCAAGCAAGTCTCTCCTAGAGAAACAAAGTAGGTGGAAAGTGTAACTATTGCATGCCAAAGAGATCACTTTCCTATTTTCAGCTACATGGTAGAGAAACGTAACATCCAGATCGCCCAAGCAATGTAGCTCCGTCTAATTCCATCAACAAGTATGGACCCCTTATGCCAAGTAGAGGTACTAGTGAGGGCCCATGGGAGTATTACAGCTCTACCTCCCCTGGAAAAGTTATTTGACTTCCCTAGGACTTTGTTTCATCTATAAAACAGGTTTGGGCTCTAATGAAGCAAAGTTTGCAAAGTGGTTAGCCTCGTGCCTAGCGCATAGAGGCACTTTGACCATTAGCATTTATGGAAAGTCTTTATGTTGTTCAACCCTATTGATCAGCATGTGGAGCTCAAATTAAAAAGGACACAAAATCACATATGCAATGGACTTAATTGAACTAATGTGGTACACATTCTGACTTCTATTGAACACTAGAAGGGAAGGAGGTGAAGAACTAGAGGGATCAGTTTCTCCAATCCTATAAGGAAGAGGCAGACTATGATGATCTTAACCTTTTAAGTGTGGGTCAAGTTTAGGAAATAGAAGAAAGAATGAGAACTATTTTTCCTCAGAAATTTCAAGAAAATAATTTTCGCAGCTGAATTGTCCAGAGCAGTGGTTGTTAAACTAAGTGAGAATCACCTAGATGGCTTGTTAAAGCACAGATTGCCGGCCCCTCTCCCACTTACATACTCGGTAGGTCTGGACTGGGGCCCAAGGACTTGAATTTCTAACAAGTTCTCAGGTGCTGCTGTAGACGCCGCCACCACTACTGGTCTAATGACCACACTTCAAGAACCACTGCTCTCGATTATTTGCCTCAGTTTCCCAATTTGCTTTGCTCATAAAGACCTGAGTGGGGGAAGAATGGATACTGTATAGAGTGAGTCCTAAGCAAAGAGCATTTTTCACAGGCTCCTCAAACTTTGTCATCATCGTTTACCATACTCTGTGGTCTTCAAAGTTAAGTCAACAGGGAGCTTTTTAAGATTAAAAACACTCTCTTGAAAAGGTGGTAAGGGAGACAAATGTGATTAATCTCCTTTTATTTGGGGCTTTGAAGAAAAATGACTCTGGTGTTTTGCTATAGATTTTGACATGTAGCCAGAGTTTGGCTCTGAAAGAGAGAGCAACATCCCTGCTCCAGGAGGTATCAGAAGTCGCAATTAACATTCAGACAGGCCCACTCCGATTCCACCAGTAGTCCAGATTCTCGTCCCCCCAGAAATATTGATCTGAAGAATCAATTTTGCTTATAAATTAAAGGGGGTGAAAAGACCATTAAAGCATAAGATTTGGTTTAAGGGCAGAACAATTATGCTATGTGAAGAGATTATGATAGGTTGAAGATCATTTGGAAATTTTTTATTTGGACTTGGGGAAATCTTAACCAAGCGGCGACTCATCTTAAGAGATTATGCAAGCTTTTCCAAATATGGGCTGCATGTTCAGGAAATATTATAAATGATACAATATGGATTCTTTGTAATTCTTATGTGACCAAACGTCCATTGGTTTAAGAGCCAACACCCTGTTGAAAGCAGATCACTCCACATAAAAGGTGGTCAGATGCTTTAGAGCTGTGTACCTCTTTACCAGCCTCTTGCTTCTTTTTCCCACTCACCCACATTGGCTGCTTCCTACAAAGCTCATGAGATGATCAGCTATCGCTGCCCATAATAAAAAGAACGCCAATGCCCAAATAAGTAATATTGTCTCTGGAAGCCTCCAAATTCCAGCCTTTAGGGCTCCGGAGGCTATAGGCATCAGGAATTAGGGCATTCCTCTCCACGCTATGCTCCATTTGTAATTTATACCTACTTTGTTTATCCAAGAGCATCTTAGCAACCCTCTTGAACCATATTAGTTTGTCTCCACACTGCTATAACCCAACACCATGGACTGGGTGGCTTAAATAGTCATCTGATTTCTTACAGTTCTGGAGGGTAAGAGTCTAAGATCAAGGTATTAGCCGGTTTGTTTTCTTCTTAGACTCCTATCCTCTGCTAGTACATGGCTCTCTTATCTTGATATATACACACACGGTCTTTTCTCTCTAGGTGTACCCCTGGTATCCCTTCCACTTATAAGAATACCAGCAATATTGGCTTAGGACCTCACACTAATGGCCTCATTTTAACTTAATTAGTCCATTAAGAACTTAGTAGTTACATTTTAAGATACTGGGGATTAGAACATGAGAATTTGAATTGGGGGGTGGGGAGGAACACAATTCAGCCCATAATATAAACAACTTCCTTTTCATGAATTTTTTTATTATATTAATCACCATACATTACATCATTAGTTTTTGATGTAGTGTTCCATGATTCATTGTTTGTGTATAACACCCAGTGCTCCATTCAGTACGTGCCCTCCTTAATACCCATCACCAGGCTAACCCATCCCCCCAACCCCTCCCCTCTAGAAGCCTCAGTTTGTTTCTCAGAGTCCATAGTCTCTCATGGTTCTTCTCCCCCTCCGATTCCCCCCCCTTCATTTTTCCCTTCCTGCTATCTTCTTTTTTTAACATATAACGTATTATTTGTTTCAGAGGTACAGGTCTGTGATTCAACAGTCTTACACAATTCACAGCTCTCACCATAGCACATACCCTCCCCAATGTCTATCATCCAGCCTCCCCCTCCCCCCCCCCCCCCCCACCACTCCAGCAACCCTCAGTTTGTTTCCTGAGATTAATAATTCCTCATATCAGTGAGGTCATATGATACTGACTTATTTTGCTCAGCATAACAGCTTCCTTCTTTAATGCTTTATTCCATAGGAGACCGAAGCCTATTTGAGGGATCCAGTCTGAGGGACTAAGTCTCCACACCTTTATCTTCCCTTCCTTCCACTAAAATGCTTACCCTGTCACAAAATGGAAATGAATAAAGAAAAGAAACTGATGTTGGTATAGGTATGTGCTGGGGATAAGGACATATTCTCTATCAACCAAGAATGAGCTGTTAATGCTAACTTAAGTTAGATACTAGCACTTGGAGATAAAAGTCTCCCTGTCAAGTCATGTAATCCAAACCTCTTTTATAGAGGAAAAAATAAATGCCCAGATTGATTAGGTGATTTTCTCAAGATCTTAATGATAGTGATAAATCTGACTCTCCCAATTCTAATACTCTTCTTCCCCACCACACATTGCTTTCTAGAAGGTTCCTTGAGTACCATTCATGGGAGAAATCTATCTTATCTACTTGCAGCGCTCAGCGCCATCACAGGCAGAATTCAAGGTATGCAGTTTCTGAGGAGACCACTCATCAAAAACCTCCCATGTTCCTCCTACAAAATGCTTCAATGGGGCCAACCATTCAGAAAAATGAAGGGAATCCCTTACCACACACTTACAGGTTTCAAGTACCCAGATGATACAGAGAATTGTGAAGTGCATTCTAAAAACAAGTAACAGTAGCTCAGAAGTTTTCCGGCTAGAACACAGTTAATTCTCCGTCTTGTGGGCAACCTTGCCCATTAATTCACTTTATCCAATCAGGAAAAAAATATATGTTGTTTTATCTGAAGGGTCTAGAAATCTGAGGCAGAGAAACTAGTTTTTACCCAAAGCCTCAGGTAATTGCCTCAATTGTCCAATTATGTCAATCTTTTTAAAAGACCTTAAAGTCTCAGACATTCCCAAATTGGCAGCCCATTAGCGATGTCTGTGTCACACAGCCTTTCACTACGGCAGCAGCAGCCCCCAACCCCCACTCCTGTCAATCAACTGCCCTTTCCTTCCCTCAGAACACTGTGTATAGAATGACTAAGTGTTTCAAGCTACTTATCCAAGAATTGGAAGACCCAGAATGATGACAATGGAATTGTTAGTTTGGGCGGCTAACACCATATTCCTCAGATATAGAGCCTAACACAAATTATGCATACATATATACATATGAATACATTATAGGCCGTATAGCTATTGAGACAAGTTTTCTAATTTAATGGCATCAGGGAGGACAAAATTGGTCTTACAGAGGTTTCTGTTCAGAAACTATCAAAATATTCTATCAACTAATCAAGACCCTTTCAAAGATGCCTACTAGCACAGAACTATGTAAATTTAGTAACTTTGAAATCCTTCCGAATGACATTAGACATGTGATTTAGCTATGGTTGCCCCTTCTCCCCACCAGTTAGCAATGCCTCCTTCTCTCCTTTGGTCAAGAGCTATTCTTCTGCATTAATTCATTTGTCTAGTATGTCCTGAATATGCAGCAGGTATGTTTCTAATCTGTTGGGACACAGCACCTTACTTAGCTCAAAACACCCCCTTCTGAAAGGTCTTGGAGACTTTGCTATGCCTGCAGCCTCAAGCTAAAGGAGCTCTGATGTACAAGTGGTTGTGGTTTATTCCATAGGACCTCACTGCCCTGCCTACAACTAATTAAACCAGAGAGATCTTTGCAATTGTCTGGTATGAGACAGGGATACTCAATACTAGACAATAATGTGTAAACCCAATAAGAGGGACTTTAACATAAGAGACACATTAAAAAAAAAAAAAAAAGTAAAACTAGAGACACACACACCAAGAAAAGATACTAATCAGAAGCCACAAGACATTGGAAACCACAACCTAATGGAAGCTTTGATGAAGCCAAAGCCATGATAGAGAGCTGCTAGCAGAGAGTAAAGAGGAGGCAGGTAAGAAAGAAAAGCAAACATGGAGCTGAGTCACAAACAAGGCAATCCAAAGAAATTATTAAATTGACAACAGCAGCTACTGAACATTCAGAGTTACTGTAACCTAAATGCTAAAGGACCTTCTAGGTGTCCAATAGGACTATAGACACAATCACTTTTTTGTCGTCCATTATTCCCTTGGTATTCTTATAATCCTAAGGAAATCTGAGTGTGCCTCTTTGACTCTTAACTAGAGGGCAGGACCTGTCTGGTGGTCAATGGGAGGAAAAGAAACACCAAAAATTCTAATACAGGACCTAAGTGAGTGCTATAGGATCCTAGAGGAGCAACTTAAACCAGGGATTAATTCTTTCTTGGGCTGAGTCTTGAAGTAGGAACCAGAGACCTGGAACAGGGACTTTTAAGGCAAAAATTGGGTGTGAAGCTACTACAGCATGAAAGTCTGTTGAGTTCAGGAAACTGGGCTTTGTCCGAGCTGGAGTGAAGGCTGAACATGTGGGTGCACCCGGAGAGGAGGCTGGAGATAGTTAGGGGCTGACAATCAAATAACTGAAAGGGCTTGTTTTTATCCAAAACCTATGGGAAGTTATTGAAAGACTTTAAATGAAGGAAAGAGACCATCAGTTTTACATTTGAGAAAGTTCTTTCTGTCCGGATTCTGAAGATGAACTCAAGTGTGGCCAGAATGGAAGCAGGACACCTAGCTGGAAGATAAAGGCTGATCTGGTGAGTTGCTTCACGGTGGGAAAGAGAGAGGAGGGGATACATATTGGGGAAATATAGTAAAGCAGCAGCAGAATTTGCAAAATTTGGTGACATAGTGAATAGATGTGGAGGAGAGTGTGCTAAAGTGACCCCAGTAGGTTCCAGCTTGACCTCTGAAAGGATGGTTGTACAAATCAGAGACTAACAGGAGAATAGAGTGAGTGCCTATGAATGAGGAAGAGGAGGAGCTCAGGCTTGAAGATAGCCACTTCAATATATCTGTGGGACAATTAGTCAGAAATGTCAAGTAGACATACCTGAGTTAGGAGCTCAGCAAAAAGATGTAGGCTTGTGGAACCATCACATAGAAAATAATCAATGTTAGGCATTTCAGGATAATGATTGTAAGACTGCATAGAGAAATGGAAAAGGCCAACTATGGAGGGTGGGGCCCAGGACAACACTATGCTCTGGAGGACAAAAGGCAGAACCTGGAACAGAGCAAGTGGGATCAACATGAACTCTTCTGCCATTCTTCCTTTATTATTCCAAGCCACATAGACTCCTTTCTAAATTGCTATAGTAGGCAATTATTGGACTTATTTTGGATAAAAATTGGCTTCTTACCTTAGTTAAGATCAACTACGTGTTATTCTTCCATTGTCTCATGTACGAAAATCTCACATCTGCTCTATGTAGACACTGCCTCATACATCATGTAGGTGATCTTTTAGGTGGGTGATAGTGAAGGAAAAAACCTCTCCACTTAAAGCCTAGAAACCTGAATGATTCTCCAATTCTGCCCCACAAGATATACAACCTTGAGAAAAATGTGAAAGTCAGCTATCATTTAATTGAAACTATTCTATGAGTTGGCATAAGGCAAAGTATTTTATGTACCTCTTAATATTTTTGACAAATCTCTAAGGGCTACATCTTCCTGCTACAGAGATTATAGTAAAGTGAGGTGCAAAGAGGTTAAGTAATTTGTCACAAGTTAGCAACAGAAGACACTTTTAAACCAAAATTTGTTTTAAACCCAAAGTCCTGTTCCTTCCTTTGTTCAGTCATTCTTTTTGGCCAGATCGCTGTACTTCCTCTACCCTCAGCATCCTCATCAGTAAAATAGAGATAAAAATGCCCATTTTGTCTTTTTAAAAGGGTTATAAAGGTTGAACAAGCTACTTTACATGGTGATACATTGAATATTATGAAGTGTTATGGCAGAGAACTAATGCACATCAAATAGCCCTGTGCTTCTCTCCATTTCCCAACCCCTATTCAATTAGGTAGGAAAAAGTAGTCGCAGAAAGTGACATGCATCACTTCTGAGCACAGGCAGTAAAAATTTCATATTTCCAGTGTCTCTCTTACTCTGCTACAGAGACTAAGATACATGTTCAGAAGGTGCAGATGCAAGATGGTAGACCCACCATCAGCCTAGATCCTGAGAGATCATACAGAGAATTTTCTGCCGTGTGAAAAATGGCATCAGTATAGAAATTAATTTTTGTTGTGTTAAGCAACTAAGATCTGGGAATGATCTGTTATTTTAGCACCCGCTTGGTTTATCTTGACTGGCATAAATGCCATGACGTTATGGAAAATTGTTGGTACATGTCAACATTCAATATATGGAGAGTGAGACAAAGCATAATCAAGAGTATGGATGTGCAGGTAGAATACATGGATTCGAATTCAAGTCCTGCCATCCATTAGCTTTATCCCCTTGGCAAGTAATTTCATGTCTTTGTGCCTCAGGTTCCTCATCTGTCCAATGGGTACGATAATATTACTTCATAGGGGCTTGAGGGGAACTAGTTAACACACGTAGAGCATTTAGAACAAGGCATATGGAAACATTCAGAGACTGTTAGCAGTTTTTAGTCCATACTGAATTGACTGCTATTCCGGTGAAGCCATTTTTGGTTGACCTTCTGTGTTTAAGAGAAAATTGTCACATGTACATCCTCCAACAAAAATCATGAAGGAACTCTTCCTATTTTTATAGGAAAAAAGAAAGGGAATGGGTGATTCAGAGAGCAAAGGGAAGGTGTTCTTCACCTCTTGACAATGGTTTTCTCTTTTTTCTCAGCCCTGGGGAGGGTTGCACCTTTGGGTGCCTTTCTCTACACCCAAAGGAAACAATGTAGATCTATCTCCCAATGGAGGCACATGGCCTATTTTTGTACCACCCAAAATTTTTTTTTTTTTACATTTCTCAAAGGCTATTAAAACACAACACAAAACACCATGAAACCTAATTTTTAATCCTGTATATCCTAAATAATTATCCTATGGCCCTTTACAGAAGAAATTTGATCTCACTCTATTGTGAAGACCCCAATCCCACTTTCCCAGTTCACCCATCCTAGCGGAACAGAGGCAAATCTCAGGTGGCACTCTATCACTTCTCCAGTTCACAATCACCTTTGCCCCCCATTATCCACCATGCTAATGAAATCCACAGGCATGAAAGAAAAATCTTCTTAAAGGTCTGCCTAAGAGTAAAGCAGAAGAGGCAGTCTCACCTTTTTAGAGGGAGAACAACAAGATGCTTACTGAGCTTTTTATACATGAAGACTCTCTTTTTTAGTACTGATTAACTAATCCACCTCTTTCTTCCCATCTGTTTATAAATTCAGGGTCCCCTGAAGGCAAGTACCCAAATTAGCAGACCCTGGTGATAGCCCTGCCTCTATTTTTCTGATTCTTTTCAACTTATTCTTTATTAAACTGGGGCTTTAAACTCCTGAATCAGTGTCCTTTTCCCCAGAAATGCATTTCCTTTCTTTCCCCAGGAATGGATTGTCAAAAGCAGTGGACAATGAACAAGGTTTCAACAACATCTGGTTCACAGTAATGACAGAGACGAGAACTAAGGCAAGCTTCCCTTCCTCTCCTCGCCATCTTGACATTTAAAAAACATAACTAATGACAACCTTATTAAAAAACAGCAAGTCGTCAGGATTTTAACAAAGGCAATAATTAAACCACATTGACCCTTGGGTTAAATTTTGCCTGACAGTTAAAGGCCATCTGGAAAGGCAGAGGAAGGCTAAGTTATTAGCTATCCCAGTTAAGTCATTCCACCCCCATTTCTTTCCCACCAAGAAAATCTGTTTCCCTAGCTCTGGACCTCATCCCAATCATTCTCTCCTTATTTACACCCTTCCCTCTGCAAGAAAGGACCAGTTTTCCTTCACTGTTGAACCCTTCCTTTCTTTACTGCTTGATTAATACTCAATTAAGACTTTCCAGCCTGGGTCTGAATGATAGTTCCCAATGAAGTATTCTGACTCTATGAGAGATACCATATTGGTTGTTATTGACATGGACCTAACTCTGGAAACCTTCCAGTGACCCTTAGGAACCTACAAAGAATGAGACCTTTGAATTATCTATCTAGTAGTGTTTTGAAACTACCATTTCTGAGATTACATCACTTCTTGGGTTCTTGGGGTGCTCTTACTTTGAATTGTTCTCTTTCCCAGAGTATCTTTTCGTCTCACACACTTTGTTCAAGATTCAGCTTAAAATTCTCATCCCCTGTGGAGTGTTGCCTGACAACCTTAAAAGGAGAGCTCTCTCATTCCTATAAGCCCTGTAGTATCTGTTGGCTCACTTGCAAGTCATACCAATTATATTCTACTAACTATATCTTACATTGTTACCTTGTATTATTTGAATTTCATCATTTGTATTTGGTTTCTCAGATCAATAAACTCTAAGAGCCATGTCTTAGGTCTTCCATATTCCCTACAGCTGTGTTCTTGCTTCTCATTAAGCAAACTTGACTGCTTAATAAGAACACAAGCTAGCAAAGTTAGAGCGCGTAAGTTAGAGTTCTTTTAATTACATTAACTGTGATTCTTAAAAGTCAGTGAACATTAAAATCACTTGAGAAACTTTTTAAAAATTTAGTTGAAAAAGTTGTGCCCATACCCGTTAACTCAAAATGTCTGGGAATGGGAGCCAGACATCAGTATTTCTTAAAGAAATGGCAATGTCAATGTGCAGTTAAGAGTATTATGCTAAGGGAAATAAGTCAAAGACAAGTACCATATGATTTCCACTCATAGGCGGAATGTAAGAAACAAAACGAGCAAAGGAAAAAAAGAGGCAAAGCAAGAAAAACTCTTAATAGAGAACAAACTGACGGATACCAGAGGGGAGGGACATAGGGGATGAATAAAATAGGTGATGGGGATTAAAGAGAGCACTTGTGATGAGCCCTGGGTGTTGTATGGAAGTGCCGAATCACTATATTGTACACCCAAAACCAGTATTACACTGTATGTTAACTACACTGGAATTTAAATAAAAACTTAAGGAAAAAAAAGCTTGGGAACAAGTAGATGAACCTCAACATCCAGAGCTATGGAACCCTGACCATGCACTAGAAGTTGCATTTAGTGGTACATATATAGTGGTAAACAAAGCAGAGCTAGGCTCCTGCACTCACAGAACACACAGTCTGGTGAGTCTAATAAACCTGCTGCCCTGTCTTTCACTAGCACCCTTTTAGTGTGTCAATGTCATAATCGACTATTTTAGGATCATTTGCATTTACTGACAATTTTTAAGTCAGTGTGATCATGCTTTCCCCTTTTGTTATAAATGCTCTCTGGGCAAGCATAGAATACCAAACAGCATTAGAACACACACAGTAAAAAAATAAAGAAATAGGACAATGATGATTATGATTATGATTGTGATGGTGATAAAAGTGGTGATTAAGAAATAAAAAGCTGCCAAATAGAAAAATTCTTTAAATTTTAGTGTCTAATTGGATCGGGGTAAAAGAGGGAAAAGAACTAGCCAAAGGTTGTGAATTCCTTTTTTGAATTCCGCATAGAAATAGATTCTTGGCGTTTGTATTAAACCTTGAATTAAAGCAATCAGTATAATTTTGTAAGCCTTATTTACTGTCCTTAAGGGGGAATGAATTAGATGGATAAATGCTGAATTGGGATGTTGAAAGGTTTTGTGCTTTATTGATGCTATGATGCAAGCCTACTAATCAGAAGGTTGTCCTACAATGAGTCCGTTGGAAAGAAAACCTAAATTGTATTAGTCCAAATTATCAGATTTTTCTGATCTTAGGCCCTTAATCACCAGATTCTTTGATTAACTCACCCTCCCTCAGCTCATTTTTAAACTTCTATTTTCCATGACAATGTTCTCAAACCCCATTTCAAATGCTCTTCGTTCCAGAAGGGAGGCTGCGAGAACCGGAGGAAGAATCTGGTGCCAGATCATTTTGCTAATGGAAGATAATTATTGTGATTATCTCATCCTTGCTTAAAAGCGGTAATGGGAGCAAAGCAGCCTCTCTGACAGGGTGAAGTTTCAACCAAAATATGTTGACTCTTTTTGTGGAAAAACTTGTCATATTCCTCTGAGGAAAGATCTAGCTAATTCCTAGGAGACTACGTAGAGTCACAGAAAGAGGACTTGGCTGGGTCACTATCATCCCTGGTTTCAAACTCTGGTCTGACTACCAGGGTGCTATGAACTTCATCCAATTTTGAAAGCTCTATGGGTTTTAGTTTCCTCCCTATAGGAGAACAGGTATTGGGAAGGGTAAAAAAAAAAATGGCAATATGGGCATTATTTGAAAAAGAATACACTTCATAAATGTATAGTGATTATTCATAAAATTAAATTATACATGATGTAAATTTTATAAATTGAAGAGATGATTGTCCAATGTCTTATTCTGGAGCAAATATTCCAATTTCTATTTATCTAATCAGGATAACTATTTCTATATGCAGTGGGTAAGAGTCACAGCTCCGTTCTTTCCCACAGGCAACCTTGGGCAAGTTACTGAATTTCTTGTAGCTTCAGTTTTATCACCTTTAAAGTGGGAAAACGTTGGAATTCTTTTTGTGAAGGTAGCGTAAGTTTGATTCCAACACCTGACAAATACAACTGCTCATGCTTTCAAACAATAAGAAGTCCCCACCCAAACAAAACCAAAATGCAGTAAAAGAAAAACCCAAAATGCAAAAGCAAAAACGAAGAACAATCCTGATCTATCTACTATTTTTACATAGGATTACTGATACATAGGAGAAATTAAAATATTAATTCTAAAGTACATCATAAGTGTAAAACAATGACCATATTTTATAAAATAAATGTGATACAAGCCAGGAAAAAAAAAATCACAAGAAAATGGTATGAATGTGTTCAACTAATTTTATCCAAAAATAAAAGCTTTTTAAAGTTAAAAAGAACTTAGTGCTGACTCAGAAAGATAGGTAAATTGAACAATTTCAGTATTAGAATAGGAATTTAAAAATTGTCTGAAATTTATAGTATCATAAAGGCAATTTTAAGTCCATGAAAAAGACACTCACTGTATGATGTTACAACACTTACCTAGTTTTCAAGGGGATCTGAGATTAGAACTTCAACTGGATTCCAACCTTACTCCTTATATGAACACACTTAGAAGTTTTTCCAGATAAATCAGAGATGCAAACATAAAAAGTAACAAATATATGAAATCTCCTTTGGAATTTTTTATAGTTTTGGTCAAGGGGAGACTTTGTTTTTAAATCATTAGACACTTCATGACATCTGTTTTAAAGTATTTTAGAAATGCATGAAAGGTGTAACAAATCTGAGAAACATTTCTCTTTTGGGGGGGGTTTTATTTAAATTCAGGTCAGTTAACATAGTGTATTATTAACTTCAGGGTAGAATTTAGTGTTTCATCAGTTGCATATAACACCCAGTGCTCGTTACATCAAGTGACCTCTCAACTGGCCATCACCCCATTACCCCATCCTCCCACCCACCGCCCCTCCAGCAACCCCCAGTTTGTTCTCTATAGTTAATAGGTTTGTCTCCTTCTGTTTTCATCCTGTTTTTCTTTCCCTTACCCTAACACATGACAGCAAAGAGCCTAAAGTTTCATGTAGGAAGAGTTTACATAAATCAGGAAAATAAAGGTGAATAACTGAGTAGAAACAAAATACAGTATGTAAGGAGGTACTTCACAAAAATAAATACAATTGGCCAATATATCTGAAAATGTTCACCCAAAATTTTGATGATTAAAATGTTTTCTACCTGTGTGGTTGGTACAGATACAAGGTTTAATGACACCGAGTATTGACCAGATTGTGAGACATAAGCCACAGAGGGAAATAGGATGGCCAAGAAGTAGTTCTTGCATATCAGTGGAAATGTAAATTAGTACAGCCTTTTAGGAGAATACTCCAGGCCCATTTATCAGCACTAACAATCTGTATATTATCTTAAGGTTTTATTTGGGAGAGAGAAAGAGAGTGAGCATGAGAGGAGGGAGAGTCAGAGGGAGAAGCAGACTCCCTGCTGAGCTGGGAGTCTGATGCGGGACTCGATCCCAGGACTCCAGGATCATGACCTGAGCCGAAGGCAGTTGCTTAACCAACAGAGCCATCCAGGCGCCCCTGTATATTCTTCATCCAGCAATTCTAGCCATTTATGTTCACAGTACTGAGAAGCACATAGAAGAAACTAAGTTAGCTCTCAGGAGTTGGTGGGGAATGGAGAATAGTTGGGACAATTTTACTTCCAAACTTACAATGCTATCATTTGACTCTAAGTTCTTGTGTCCATTGTGTGCAAATACAACTATTCCACATTAAAAAAAAAAAAATCATTAATGAAAATAAGACAAGAGCATCTGCTTTAAAGAATGGTTATAAAGATTAGTGATAATATATGTAATATGCCCAGAACATTGTATGGCATAAAGTATTCAAAAAGAAAAGGCTTTTTATTAATATAGATTTTATGAAAAAGAAATATTCTAGCTCTTTTTTGCTACCCCTCTCTCCCTATCTTCCTTAGGTGACCTTTTAGCAAAATCATTAGATGTCCTCATTTCCCTTATCTAAGCAATAGGATCCCATCAAATTTGGGAAATGAACAGAATTATGGGGGGGGAGGGAAGACCGTAAACAAGGCAACAAATTAAAAAGAAATAAAATTACTGAATAGATAATACCTGTGCTAGAAGAAGCTCAGAATGATCTAGTTCAATTTTTTTGTTCTATTAATAGATAAAACAGGTTTTAAATCAAACCAATCCGTAGGGTTGGGGTGGGGGAGTTAGGTGCTCAAGGACCCAGTTTTTAAGGCCAGGTAGAACCAGAACATACATCAATGAAATAGTCTTACAAGCAGCTGCAGGGGATGGGAGGTGGTTAAGATTTTTGAAAAAGAGAGAGGACTATTCATTGTGGGGAAGCAGGGGCAAAAGAAATGTATAGCCCCGGCAAGTACTGTACGCTAGTTATGAAATGATCATGGTCACTAAGATCAATCTGGGGAGCCCAAAACAGTACCTACTGCGAGGTGGGAATAAAGATGGGGGCTAATCTAATGCTTCAGAGATTTGGCTATACTGCTTCTGCTTTTCTTTAGAAAAGGGTAAAGGTACTAAAAAGACCTAATTCTTTCTCAACTCCCCATTTACTTCAGAATTTCTAAGCCACTTAACTGGAAAAGGGCTGATCTTTCTACCTCAGTCCTGCCTTGAGGATCAGTTTATTAAAGTGCTTTCCAAAAATCCAAGGATTATTAAGATACCAGCCCTGGTTAAAGCTCTTTTCCAGTGATGTGTTGGCTTTAGTAGGCAACCTTATTTTTTTCTTAAGATTTTATTTGAGAAAGCGAGACATCCCTGGACTCTCGGATCATTACCACGCTGAAGGCAGATGCTTAACCTACTGAGCCACCGAGGCACCACTAGGAAACCTTGTTTAAATAGCCCACAAAGAATCATCATAAAAGCTCTCATAAAAAGTAGATCTACAGAACACACAAAACCACATGAAGACTCTTTACCTAAGGTGCTGAGGATAATACCCCAAGGAAGCAGGCTGGGAAGGGATCTCAGTAAATGCTCTGACCCTGTAGATAGCCTGGGTGTTCTCACTTGGCTGGCTGTCTAGGTGACTTCCCAGGCTTGAGCCTTCAGTTTTTAGTGTCCCTCTAAAAAGGGTAATAAAAGATGCTCCCCATCACAGACAACATGGCCTCTCTTGAAGCCCCAAAATAGAGGCTAAAAACTATTGCAATGAAGTCACCTCCACAAATCTTTGTTTGCACCTGAGGAACAACCTAAATGCATTAGCCTAGAATTAACAAGATCGAGCTTGGGTTTTCATTTATCCTGCATGTTTATAGTATGCATTCATTTTGTGCTTACCACAGGTATCGTAGGGACTGATCACACTCGTATCTTCCTAATTAGGAATATGAGGTTTTCTTTTTTGTTTTTTTTAACTTCTTAATTGAAGATCTATATAGAAGAATATAGAATATAGAATAGAATATAGAAGCCTACTTCCGCGGGCCTCAATTGTATGGAAAAGTTCAATTCAATTCTGACTTCTGACACTTGGTAGACAATTGCTTTGGTTGAATTGTTGCATGTCATTTTTTTAATATCCTGAAAGTTTTAGACTTTTAGCATAATCCCCCACATTATGAAATTATGATATGCCTTATCTATTTTCATCCAATTTTGCTCAGTACTTGGTGGACTCTAAATATGGAAATGGTTTGCTCTGGAAAATTTTAGTTTCTTTGCTAATTTTCTTCAAGTTTCCCTCTTTTCCCTGAGTTCTAGTAGTTATAGGTCTGAATGATCCTATACCCTTACCACTTCTCTTAAATACCTTTGTGTCATTGTTAATGTCGCTGTGCTTGGTAAAGAGACATTCAATTTTATCTTATCTTTTTATTTATCATTCCTGCTACAATTTAAGTTTTTTCCCCCTGAAAGTAACTTTTTAATGGCATCTTGTCTGGAGAACATAGATGTTAGGGCTTTGAAAATGCTCATACTATTTTGTTGTTCTGTGCTTATTTTAGGTATGTCCACCATGTGTGATGTTAGTTTTGATAAAAACATGACTGATGACCCTTAGCTATCCTTTCATAGGAAAGACTTATATATTATTTTCTCTTGTATTAGTCAAAGCCACACGAAGAATATTTTCAATTACTACATGAAGGTAATCAGCCCAGCTGCAGTGAAGAAAGGGATTTGAGAATTTCAAGGTTCCTAACACTACCTCCTACATCATCTTCTGTTCATCAACATGCTACCCCACCCTTAGATGTGAGATGTTCCCAGCAGAGTCTAGGAGTCTACTCTCCTGAGAGCCAACCTCTGCAGGGAAGTCTTCCCAAATGAGGAGAGTGACAGATGGGATTTAAGTTTCTAAAGTGATCTTTCAGACTTCCAGCCAATGCTATTTTCAACCTTGTTTTCAGATACACCTGATGGCACCAACTGCTATGTGTCTCTTAGGGGTCTGCAGGACAAATGCATCTGCTCAGCTTCTCCCACCACTGCATACATTCCTCTAAGACGTTCTAAGTCATTTACCACATGCCCATATACAGTCTGCTTCCACAACTTTGATGCTTTTGACCTTTTTCATGTATTTGGCCTTTAGGATTTCAATTGTTCTCAGTTTTATTTTCCTTTAGTTGTTTTAGTAAGATTCCCAGAAGGCATAGAGCTAAAATGCTTATGCATGACCCAACATATTTAATCAGGACTGGAGAAATCTTGAAGACAGAAAAGGGTGAGGGTAAGATAGAGCCACCAGAGAATCGTGATCTCTAAACAGCTTATAGAATGCTCACTAAGCAATCACCTTTTTATAATACCTCAGAACATTACAGTTATTTTGCCATACCCATGCAAAGGAAAAAAAAAAAAAGCCAAATTCTAGGTTTAAGGCGCCAGCACCTTGAAGGAGATCATAATCAAATGAAGGTCATAAATAATGGCTTGTTGAGTTTTCCAGATCCTCTGAGAGGAAGTTAAAGAAAACAGTGCCTCTTAGCTAATAAATATTTAAAAGCTACTGTTAAAATGGCTAAGTTTAAAATGCCGTTAAGAAATTACATCAAGATATAAATAATTTCTCCCTAACGGCTGGACAGTATGCTTTGAATAGTCTTCTTTGGGTTTTAAATTAAGGATGACAAAAAAATGTAGGAAGTAGAGCTAGATATCCAAAAATGGGTTTTCATAATCTTAACCTTCTTACCTTTAACAACAGGCAGCATTGGAACTTTTCCTTTTTGTTGAAGAACTGAACTTTCTTCCCTATTCACACTGAGATTGAAATGTCAGAGGCATAAGGCTGTGCAAGAAAGCCATTCTCATAGGACACCCCATATTTATGATACCCCTTCCGATATGGCATACTCTGGATCCCATGGGACATTTCAATAAATTAAATTAAAACCATTGACTTCAGGAAATGAAATTTAAGTAAACAACATTAAACAGCTTTGACAGACACAAGGGAATTATTAGTGTTGTTTCTCCCTAGCTTTTCCCTGTCTAAAGCTTAGCATGCACCTTCTACATCAGTAAGAGATGAGAAAACATGGTGTATATAGAGAGATTCTGATCTGATTAAATTGCAAGGGTATTATTCATTTTTCCAAGGATTCAGGCCCTAAATCCTGAGGCTGTCCAAAGACCTAAGCACAGCTCCCACCAATCGATGTCCACAGTCTTTCAGCTCCCACACCACACATTAAAGCATAAATGATGCCACCTCCTCAAGCATTGCATCCAGAACGCCAATAAATAACACCTGTCAATGAAAGTGGCTCTTAAAGGGCCATCACATCCTCTGGCTACCCATCATCAAAGCTGGGAGGAGCAGGCCCTCATCCAGTCAGGCTTCAGAACATTGCTCCACAAAGTGTGCTTTGTGCTTGTTGTGATCCCTCAACAAGCATGTGAGGGAGCTGCAAAAGACATCTGTTTTGAAATGATGATGCGAATGGTCCCAAAAGTAAAATATTTTTATTATGACAGCTAATTTGCAGAACAGCTGAATAGGTCCTAGAATAAACAGCTAAAAATCAGAATATTTTTATCCTGTTTCTCCTTATGAAGGAAGTCTTATCTAAGAAGGAAAATTTTAGATTCCTCGAAAATTATTTCTAAGGGGAAGAACTGCTTAATAAAGGAGCTCAGAAATGGCTGCCCCTTGCTCCTAGAGGTATTCAATCCCCCCCAAACACACACACTCCCCTCAGTCTCTCACAGACATGTAACATTAGCAGCGACATTTATGAAAATACAAATGCTGACATCCTTTTAAACGTGATTATTGTGTAGAGTGATGAGACATGCAAAAATAGCTATTTTTTTTAGGGTTTTTGAGGTAGAATTGACCATTCAAAATTGTGTTTAAGGTATACAACCTGATAATTTGATGTATTCAGTGTGAAATAATCACCACAATCACGCTAATTAATGTAACCATCGCCTCATATAATCATCTTTTTTGGGGGGCGGCATGATGAGAACTGTTAAGATTGACCCTCTTAGCAAATTTCAAGTATACAATATTGTTAACTGTAGGTAGTGTTCTACATTACATGTCCAGAATATACTCATTTTGTGAAACTGAAACGTTGTACCCTTTAACCAACATCTTCTCATTTTCCCCTCTTCCCAGGCCCTCACAACCACCATTCTACTGTTTCCATGAGTTTCACCATTTAAAGTTCCATACACATGTGAGGTCATGAAGAATTTATCTTTCTGCATCTGGCTTATTCCACTTAGAATAAGGTCTTCTAGGTTCATCCATGCTGTTGAAAAGACAGAATTTTCTTAAGACTGAATATTCCATATGTGTATTATATATTAGGTATAATTATATATAAATATTCCTTATGTGTATATATACATAGGTCTTTGGACAGCCTCAGGATTTAGGGCCTGAATCTTTGGCAAAATTAATACCCATATATGTAATACAGAATAAATATATATTCCATATTCATATATTCTCTATTATATATACATACACTTTTTTTTGTCCATCTGTCAATGGACACAGGTTTCAGATCTCAGTTCTTATGAATAATGCTGTAGTGAGCATGGAGATGCAGAGGTCTCTTCAAGATCCTGTTTCATTTCCTTCAGGTATAAACCCACAAGTAGAGTTGCTGGGTCATATAGTATTTTATTTTTTTTAAAGATTTTATTTATTTGAGAGAGAGAATGAGAGAGAGAGCATGAGAGGGGGGAGGGTCAGAGGGAGAAACAGACTCCCCGCTGAGCAGGGAGCCTGATGCGGGACTCGATCCCGGGACTCCAGGATCATGACCTGAGCCGAAGGCAGTCGCTCAACCAACTGAGCCACCCAGGCGCCCTATAGTATTTTATTTTTAACTTGAGGAAACTTCACACTTTTTTGTTACAGCTGTACCAATTTACACTCCTATCAACACTGCACAAAAGGTTCCCTCTTCTCCAGATCTTGCGGACATTTGTTATCTTTTGTCTTTCTGGTAATAGCCATTCTGACAGGTATAAGGTGATGATAGTTTATTGTGGTTTTGATTTGCATTTCCCTGATGATTAGTAAAGGTGAGCATCTTTCAGTATACCTGTTAGCCATTTGCATGTCTTGCCTTTAAGAAATGTCTATTCAGATCCTTTACCCATTTGGTAATTGGGTTATTGAGTTTCTTGCTATTGAGTTGTAGCAGGTTCTTCCATATTTGGATATTAACCCCATATCAAATAGGATTTGCAAATATTTTCTCCCATTCCATAGGTTATCTTTCTACTCTGTTGATGGTTGTCTGTGTTGTGCAGAAGCTTTTTAATTTGATTGCAATCCCACTTGTCTATTTTTGCTTTCATGGCCTGTGATTTTGGTGTCCTATTCAGACCGATGCCAAGAAAGTTACTATTCTCTCTTTCACTATACTCCTTATCCAGTGTTTCCCTACATTTTCACTGCTTTTCTCAATTTTTCCCCTACTTTATTCCATACCACATACTTACAAACAATATCAGTAGAGGGTCATATAAGATATTGGGGAAAATGGGGGTGTTTGATTACTCTGAAAGGCTAGTACAAGTGCATGGAATAGCACTAATTAAAGAATCACAATGAAAATCTAAAGAATAACCATCTTTCCTCAGGACTAACACAGATTTAAAAAAAGGACTATCTTGAGATGAGTGAAAATGGAAATACAACCTACTAAAAACTATGGGATGCAGCAAAAACCATTCTAAGAGGGAAGTTCATAGCAATAAATGCATACATTAAAAAACAAGAAACATCTCAAACAACCTAACTTTACACCTTAAGGAACTAGAAAAAGAACAGATTAAACCCAAAGTTACAAGGAAGGAAATAAAGAGCAGAGTGGAAATAGAAATTAAAAAGACAATAGAAGCGATGAATAAAACTAAACTGGATTTGTATTCATTTAGAGCTGGATTTTCAAAGAGAAACAAAATTAGCAAACATTTAAGCTAGAGTCACTAAGAAAAAGAAAACTCAAACTTAGAAAGTGAAAAGGTTACCACTGATACCACAGAAATAGAGGCCCATAAAAAAAACTTTGAACAATTATACCCCAAGAATTTGATCAAGATTGGCTACATTTCTAAAAACATACAACCTACCAAAGTGGAATCATCAAGAAATATAAAATTAGAATTGACTAATTACTACTAAGGGTTGAATCAGTAATCAAAAATATCCCAACAAAAGTCCAGGACCAGATGCCTTCCCTGGTGAATAGTACTAAACATTTAAAGAAGAATTATTATCAGTTGCTCTCCAACTCTCCCTCCAAAAGAGATGGGGGGGGGAATATTTCCAAATTTATTTTATGAGCCCACCATTACCCTGATACCAAAACCAAAGCCAATGCAAGAAAATTACAGGCCAATATTCCTGCTAAAGATGGATGCAAAAATCTAGAACAAAATATTAGCAGGTGAATTCAGCAATTCAGCAATTCATTAAAAACGATCATACACCATGACCAAGTTGGATTTATTCTAGGAACACAAGTATGGTTCAATGTCCACAAAAATCAATGTGATATACCACATTAACATAGGACAAAAATCCTATGATCATCTCAATAGATGCAAAAAAAATTTGACAAAAGTCAACATCCATTCATGATAAAAGCTCTCAACAAAGTAGGTATAGAAGAAACATACCTCAACATAATAAAGACCATACATGGCACATCCACAGCTACCAGACCCAATGGTGAGAGACCAAAAGCTTTTTCTCTAAAAGCGGGAACAAAAACAAGGATGCCCACACTCACCACTTTTAATCAACATACTACTGGAAGTCTTAGCTAGACCAAGGAGACAGGAAAAATAAAAGGCATCCAAATCAGAAAGGAAGAAGTAAAACTGTCACTATTTGCAAATACTGTATACTGAAAACCATAAGACAATGATGAAAGACAAATAAATGGAACGAATACTGTTAAAATGTTCACACTTTAACAATATATAAAATCACTGTTGTACACTTACTAATACAGTGTTGTAGGTCAATCAAATCTCATCTCAACTTTAAAAGTTAGTGGCTGAAAAAATAAAGTTTAGTGGCTGGATTAAAGAATAAAAAAGCAAATATTCCAATAGTTGGGTAGTTGTCTTAAAATTTAAGTTACATTTTACTTGATGCTTTAGAAGATGACAAAGAATCAAGCAGACTGAGATAATGAACACAGTTAAAAGCAACCCACAGAAGGTCTATTCTGAGCTCTTAAACTTGCAAAGGAAGAGAATAAATCTCAGAAAAATTTGAGGTATAGAATTCAGTCAATGGTAGAATTGGCTCTAGTTCTTGTTTCTGGTTTGATATTATAGAACAATGTCCTATCTCACAGTGATCTCTAAGTATCATCTCTGTCTACACAATAGAAGATCTAGCTATGGGTAATTTTTATCCTCCATCTCTTGAGGAGACCCTGGACATTTTTAAGAATGGTAGTTTCATATTTCTATCAATCCACCATCCCATTAAATAAAGCCTACTCATTGACATCTCTGAATGATACCACAAGAACCCCTGCTAGAGTTAGGTAGTTTCTACTGTTGGATCTGGGGCTCAGGGATGTCAAAAAACTGGGGTGGTGGGGGGTGTCTTTGTTGGTCCCAGTTATAAGACAGTTAATAATTCTAAGCATTGTATTCATACACAGCAGCATTTAAAAAAAAAAAAAAACCAGGAAGCGGAAAGTGGCACAGACTTTTTTCCTTTGACACACACAGGAAGGGAAAGCTTTTTCAGGACCTTCCAACAAACTTATTTGTACTACTTGCCATAACTTAGTTGTACGCCCACTAATACTTGTGGTAGGAAGGGCCTTTCCAAGACAACACGGTCAGAGAATGGGGCTTCTGCAATGGCAGAGTAAGCACCTCCAGAAATCCACTCTATAAAAGCAGTGAGGCCACAGGCTTTTTTATTGCTCCATTAAAAGCATTCCTAAACAATAGAGGTACAAGACCAGAGCAGTATTGCCACTCACTGATGTCCCAAACTCCATCAATAGTAGAAAAGCTAGAAACATACAGTTCTGCACTCAGATTCATAAACAATTCCAATATAGATTTATGAGGCTATTTTCAAAATTAAGTCATTAAATAAATCTGTTCATAGGGTTGAGGAGAAAGGTATTTCTTTAAATTCATGTTCAATCACATTACCTAGAATGTTCTATAAAATATAAATCTTCTAATCATGTTGAAAGTGGAAACTTATCCTACTATATTTTAAAGGATATATTTTCGCAGTGTCACTGTGGTGAATGTTAATATTTAAAGTTTACCACAGTTGTTGAAAATGTTACTAGCATATTTCAAGATGAAGAAATGCCAATCTCAGAAGTGAAGAGGTTGGGGGTGTCAACCCCTGAAAGGCCCAGGGCCTCTGATTATCCTCTTCTGTTCAGGGATAATCTTGGTGCCATGGGAGAGAGGAATGTGGTAAAAATCAGGCAGCTTGAGGCAAAGCATTCATAAAGATATTCTAAAAAGAGCTCTGTTACACGGCTTGGGAATTATGCCTTCTTAGAACCTAGCTACTCAAAGTGCGCTCTGTAGGCCAGCAGCATCAGCAACTCCCAGAGGTTTGTGAGAAATGTATACTCTCAGGGAGCCTGGGTAGCTCAGTCAGTTAAGCATCTGACTGTTGCTCTCTCAGGTCAGGTCTTGATCTCAGGGTCGTGAGTGTGGAGCCTACTTAAAACAAAATGCAGGCTCTCGGGCCCCATTGTGCAGACTTATTAAATCAAACTCTGCACTTAAGATCCATGGGTGATTCCTATGCGTGATAAAATGTGAGAAGCACTGCCTTAGGGAAAGTCTAGTCCAACAACTTCCTTTTCCAGAGGAGGGAGCAGGTTTGAAGAGGCTAACTCCTTGGATGAGCACACCATGGTAAGAGAGTCAAGATTAATCCCAATCTGGTCTCCTCCTCAACTCACTATTCTTTTGCTATTAAAGTTCCTAGAACTGCAGAAACAAAGTAGAGAAATAAGCCAACGGGACTAGCACAGTGACTGGGAAATGTAAGGGTACAGTCAGTGAATATAGATTTAATACATCTTTTAATGAGATTCCTCTCCAAACAAGGCTTCAATTAAGTAATTACATACTTGCCAGTTGGGTCCCATTGTTTCATTCACACATTCTTTCCAGAGACACTTTTAGTGTCTGCTGTTTACCAGGAATTTGCCAAGACTCTTACCAGTACTTCTTAGCAATATTTGATGAGAACTTTTTAAAATGGTACTCTATAGGAGTGCTAAAAGCTAGAGTTTTTTAAAAAACTGAATTTATAATATAGAAGGACTTACAGGACATTTACAAATGCCTTATTCATTAAGTGTGATTGAAACAGAAAATCCAAAGTAATATTTATTTAAACAAGTAGAAATTTTTTTCATGTAAATGTTGGCAGTCCAGGGCTGTACACTGAGGACAGGAGACTTTCTCTTTCATTGCCCCACCATACTTACCAACACGGTCTCCACATACAGTCGAGGAAGAAGAACTAGAATGGCCTCTTCGTTCCAGGACTCTTCCCAGAAGTGTGCTCCCTTCTGCCATTTACTTTCATTGATCACGACTTCCACAGCTACACCCTGCTCCCAAGGGAGCCCAGACATCTACGCTTTATTCTAAGTGGTCATAGGCCCACTGTAACAAAGAAGCCACATGAGGTTTTTCCTTCTAATTAGATAAGATATAATGTGTGATGATTAATGATGAGTGCTTATTGATTAATAGGACTTCACAGTATCTTCCTTTCCCTTTAACTGTTTGTCCAGGCTCTATACTAACAATAAGAGGACCCAAGAAGGAAATCCGCGAACTTCTGCTGCTGTGAGCTCTAGAGCTCTCTTTATTGCAGAGCTGACTTCCAGAAAGCTCTCCATGAGGTCTGGCCCTCTTAGGACTCCTGAATTTCCTTGCGATGCCTCTTAATCCATGTGTCCTTATATTTGTACCTAAAGCTGGTTAAGGCAGACTGATTGTTCATTAAAACTTCCTAGGTGTTTAACAATACTTTATACTATGATGGTCTCAGAACATGGCTTTTGACAGTTGGAAGTCTGGGTCTTGTCATAAAAACCCTCAGTTCCAGGTCTATTGTCTTTATAACACATTTAAGGGATCAGTTTTGATACGCTGAAGCTGAGCTTGCATACCTTTGTTTCTTGAAATCAGAAATCATTGCTCAAAAGCCATGAGAGGGCTACAGTGCACTCAAAGAGGGTTGTGATGGGGAACACATTGGTTAAGATGTTTACATTTATTATTTGTCTCCCTCAACAAACTAAAGCATCTGGGATTTATCTTCAAGCTAATGGAGAACTTTGTGAGAACAACTTGGAAGTACCTGGCTTAAATCCTAGGTCACCGTTCCTTTTCCAAGCAACATCAACATATCTACACTGGGAGAAGATGAATACTACAGGCAAAGGCCCCCTTCTGATGTGTGTACTATAGATTTTGTATCCCTCCACCAAAAAACCCAAAAACCAAAAACATGGTTTAATAGTTCCCCTGAGGCAATAGAAAGATTTACTGCAACTTGTACCCAAACCGAAAATCTAATGGTCCTTTCTGGTATAGTTGTCCAGTATTCTCACACAGGTCATGAGGAAACCACCCTTATTATTAGCACAGACACTCATTTCCAAGAAGCAAACAAATATTCCTGGATGGGGAGAGAAGGAGAGCTGGGGGTGGGGGAGGGAAGAGACAGGAAAGAAGGGGAGAAGGGCTTAGGACCATTTGAACAACTGAAGATCCATATCCATAGAAGAAAGCCAGAAGCGGTACAGACATCACCTTGGCATTGTTTTACATTTCACTTGATTTAAAGTAAGGGAATCCGGAACTCTTCTGACCAGTCTTCAGCTTGGGGTCCTGAGATTTATACCCATTGCAGTTTAAAGAAATAAAATCTGATCCAGGAAGGGATGCTTCCCTAGTTTTGGCAGATCTGAAAACAGTTATGAAATGTTTTGATCAGGGAATTGGCAACATCAAAACAATGTTTTAGGAAGATTCATCTCTTCTAGGTAAAGAAAAAGCCAGAAGTTGTTGACATTCCTATTACAACATAAGATTTTAAAATATGTGTAAGGCATCTTTCATGTGTAGTTCAACCCAAATACATTTAAAACACACCTTTCAAGCATTTATTGAGGTAATTTAAAACATCTGTCTCCTGGGTGGAATTCTTATCTATTTAACGGCATTGGTCTTCCTAATGGATTCTAGTGTACACTTGAGTAGATAACTCTTGATTCTACATTTCCAGCTGCCTATTGGTGCTCTTGCCATCTTCCCCCAGACCTGTAGAGAACTAACCTTGTCCTTTCTCATGAAAGCAGCCTCTTGCCCTCTCAAGGTCTATAAATAGAGCTAGCCAATCACCTCAGCGTGATCTTTGATTCTGTTTTCCCCTTTCTAGCTGCCAACATCCAACAAGTCCATCTTGCTTCCAAGAGGTCTCTCACATCGATTCCTGCCTCTCTGTTCACTGCCCTAATTCAGTCTTTGGTACTTGTCAGATCTGCTGCCACCACTTTCTTATAACGAGTTGTGTTCATCATGTATAGATCTTCTGAGGTATAGCCTAGAAAATGCTCCTCTTCAAAACCCTTCAGTGGTTCCAGGTTATGCAAAGTCTCTAAGGTGAAGAGATTGTTATATCTACACATCCAGATGTGTAGGTGTGTATGAATGGCACATTTCATAAAAATCAAGTCCTAGAAGATCGACTACAGAAACAACAACAAACCAGAAGTCTCCTAATGAAGCCAGGAGGAATAGCATGAACTCTCTTCCCCATCAGACTTCTACTGGGGGCTCCCACCCTCCACAAACCCCAAATCATGTCTGTGAAACCTATTTTGAAAACCACTGGGGTTTTTATATTCTAGGATTTCCTTCTGGTTTTCACATTTTATGATTTTATTAATGCATGTCATCTCTAACATGAGACTCTTCATAATTCCTATACTTTCAAGACTCAAATACAATGCCCCCACTGCTGAACATTCTAATGTGCTGTAATCTCTCACTTACTTGTATTTTTTTTTTTTTAAGATTTCACTTATTAGAGAAAGAGAGAGAAAGCAAGCAGGGAGAAGGGGAGAGTGAGAGAAATCCAAGCAGACTCTGTGTGCTCAGCACAGAGCGCAACTCAGAGGCTCACTTTTACAGCCCTGAGATGATGAGATGAGCCGAAATCAAGAGTTGGGCACTTAACCGACTGAGCCACCCAGACATCCCTCACTTATTTTTCATTTAACTCCCCAGATGACTCAAACTTACCTCATGGTGGTTTTCACCTTCTATCCTGAGACAAATGGAGAAATTCCTTAAAGACAGGGACTTTGCTAATCCATCTGGTAGGAAAGAACTTCCAAAGTAGTAAGTGATTTAACTGAACTGCGTGGAATGTAACCTTTGGGCATATCCTAGGAAGCATCAGATCAAGGAGGACCTGCCCTGCTCCTCTATAATTTAGAAAATATTTCAATTAAATGACTATGAGGGGACTCCAGCAGCAACAAAGAGGCCCCTAAATAAGGAAACTTTGGCCAAAAACAATGATACAAAGTTAAAGAATTCACAAAACCACCTTCACTTCTGACACCAATTCTAAGTTCAGGGGTCCCCCAAAACCACAATGGGATTCAATAATTTTCTAAACAGACTCAGAACTCACTGAAAACTTTTATACTTGTAGTTATGTTTTATTATAGTATAAGGATATAGATAAATCAGCCAAAGGACAAGACACATGGGACAAAGTCCACAAAAATTCCAAGCACAAAGTTACCAGTTGCCACCTCCAAACAGTCATGGATAACACTAGTTCTCCCAGCAATCATGAGTGACAACATGCATGGTGTATTACCAATTAGGAAGCTCACTGAGCCTTGGTATCTAGAGTTTGTTTTTTTGTTTGTTTGTTTTTAAGATTTATTAGAGTGGGAGTGTGCAAGTGAGTGGGAGAGGAAAGGGAGAGAGAATCTCAAACAGACTCCCTGAGTACAGAGCCTGAGGATGGGCTCCATCTCATGACCATGAGATCATGACCTGAGCCGAAACCAAGAATTGGATGCTTAACCGACTGTGCCATCCAGGTGCTCCGATATCTAGAGTTTTACTTGGAGCTCTATCATACAGGCATAGCTGACCGCACAAGTGCTTGATCTGTTTCTAGTCCCTCTGGGAGTCAAGCTGATATTGCAGGAAACAGTCTCCACACTAAGTCACATTGTTAGATTATCTAGTGGGACCGAAAGCCCTCACACAAAGACATTCCAAGAGTTTAAAAATGATCTTCCAGAACCCAAAGGCAAAGATCTGGGCAAGTTTAAATTCTTTGCTTCACAAATGGTAATTGGATAACTGGAAAATACAAAGGGGAGAAAGTCCTTACCCAAAAGCAACCTCTTTCACAACTCAGATTTAACTACTTAGAATGAAAGGAGAATGGTGTGTGAAATCCTGAACTGCATCTATGGTTAGAAAAATATTAGTGCAAAATAGTGCACCATCTCCCCAAAAGTGGGCATTTAGTTTCTTCCATAGTCAATCTGAAACATTCTTTCTGGTTTTAGTCCCCTGAGAATATTGGTAGGACACAGGATTAAAGGAAAGCTGGAATCACTGATTCTAACCCAAGTATGGCATTTTTTTTTTGCTTTTATCAAAATTTTAGTTTCTGCCTAGAGAATACTGCTGTCTCTAAATCATCTTAGTGCTAATAAAATGGAATATCCCTCCTTTTAAAGGTAAGATGGTCTTTCTGAGACAGTCTGCCTTGGCAGAATTTTAATAACCCAAGGTGAAAATAGTAGAGAAGACATTAGAATGTTTTGCAGGAAAAAAAATTTCCTCCCTAGGATACATTTCCAAGAGGCCTCTCCTTCCCCTTTGGCTACTGGCTAGGGAAGCATAGTTAGGGCACCTTTCTATGAGGGAAACTATTAAGCCCTATTGGCAACACCTACCCCCCAACTCTTAACCCTCCCCCCCAAAAAATAAATCATGGTTACAGCTTACGCAGTCTCTATCTTTAAGGGACTCATTTCCCAGCCCTCAGAGCTCCTCCCCTTCTTCACCGGAGTCTCTCCCAATGCTCCAATACTATTCCTCTTTGTTAACCAGTGTTTAGCCCAAAAGGTCTCTTATGAAAGATCCAATTTCCCAGGGAAATAAGTATATTATTTGTTTTCAAATTCAATAATGACAACAATAAGTCATACTATTAACTAACACTGAATTAAAACATTAGGATTTTAAAAGCACAACCAGAGATCCTGGCTCAGTGAGTTTAGGGTAATATCAGAGCCTAGTTCTTTTCTTATAAAAGACTTCCAAGCCATTTGATCCAGACTTCCTGCTTAGAACCCTAATTCATACTGGTAAAACAATTTGCATACTAAACACCAAGTCAGGATTAAGAACTCTGCTAGATGAGAATGTTTCCTTAGCTCTGTTTAGGCAACTTAATTTTACCTACTTGATGAAGATCTTCAAAGTTCTCCTCTGAGAACAACTGCAACTGTAATATCTCCTTGACTTTGCACATATAAAGAGCCAGTCATCTGGACCCTTGGGACTTGAAGAACCACTGGTGTTAGAATAGCTAAAGTTTAAAACAAAACAGGAGACTGACAGGACCATGTGATAGCCAGCATGTGAAACAACTGGGACTCTCCTGCACCATCTGAGATAGTATATACTCTTACAGCCCCTTTCGATAACTGGCAGGTTCTGCTAGACAATTTATGCCTGCCCTAGGATTTAGCAATTACACTTTTAACATATAGCTAACAGGAATGCAAATGTATGTGCATCAGAACACATGCACAAGAATGATCAGAGCAGCATTTTTCATAGTAGCCCCAAATTGGGGATCAGAATTGATGAACTGTGAGGTATGCACATGATGCATTATGAGACAGCAATGAAATGAGCAAAAATACTGCTGCATATAACACAGATGAAAGTGATTATGAATCAAAGAAGCCAGACATCTGAATGAACTAAAGAATTCCATTTCTACCAAGTTCACAAGCAGATAAGACTAATCTGTGGTGGTTGCAGAATACCAGTTACTTTTGTTGGGATAGGAGGGCCATGGGGGAGGTCCCTGGGGTACTAATCATGATTTCTTCATCCTTGCTGTAGTTTCATGAGTGATTCACTTTGTAAAAGTTCATCACACTGCACAGGTATGCTTTGTACATTTTTCTTATATTTTATATAGGTTTTTGTTCAGTAGGTCTTAAAAAGAACATGAGAACCACTAGTAAAAACTTCTGTAGCTCTTCAAAATGGAGTCACTCACGAACAGCTACCCAATAATACCTGGGACCTTGACAAAGTAGATCATAGGTAGTAGATGACTGGGTGGGTGGGGGAGGAAAGGGACCCCCAAAAGGAATTTTCTAAGTTCCCAGGACACTCTAAATCCCATCTTCCCCACCCACATGGAGGATACTGGACCCCTCCTACTGCTCTAGGAAACAGGTGGACCTCCAGACATCAGCCCTGATGAATCCTCTGAACAATCAGATCTCTTCGGAATGCCCCGGATATGCTACCCCATCTCTGACCCTCCAGCAACCTGGGGATGTTTGCACAAAAACTTGTTCCTTCCCGTGTGCATTTTTAAAAATTCGTCCAGAAAGAAAGTGAGGGTTACACCATGACTTCCAGGCTTCTGCGTGGTGAGGGTAACCACTGGCCGTAAATGAAATAAAGGGTCATCCTAAGGGGACACAGGGACCCCTCTGTGGTAACATGGAACACATGGTACAGGCACTAAAACAATGCACAGCTATCCAGTTCAAGAGCCTCCCCAGATGAAGGTATCTTGGCCTTTGCTGATACCTCTAGTGACAGGAAATATTATCTCATGGGAAGAGTTTAAGTGGTGCTCTGACAAGTGCCAATATGGACAGAATTACAATGACACTTAACACTAATATGGTGCTGCCCACATGCCAGGAAATGTTGAAAAAGAGGGGTCACATGAAAGTGACAGAGAGAAAGTCCTTTTAAATTCTCCTGACAAATCTCAGGATGGGTGTTATGATCTTTCACATATGCAGGAACTGCAGAGAGGACATACCTTGCCACAGAGAGTAAGTCCAAGAGAAATAAACCCAGGCAGGGCAATCTGGCTTCAGATCCTGAATCTTTCCTACTGTAGCATACACTCTCAAAGGGAAGAGGAGCAGGATGCAGGTCTCCCCAGCTATCTGAAAGTAGAGCATTTCGAATTTGAAATAGAGGGGAGGGCAGACTTAATCACCAGCTCATAAAACCAAATTCCCTTTCAGATTTCATTTGGTTGGTGAAAACAGGTACTAATGCAGGCCTTCCAGAGAAGTGAGGTAACATAAAGCAGACTTCCAGAGAGCGGGGGAATCTTGTATAACTTTAACTCTGCTCCCTGGGAGCCCACAGGGATGTGCCGCCACTTACCCACTCAACACCACCCAGGCTCTGAAGTTTCCTCCTGACTTAGGGCCCACAGCTCACTTGAGGGAGGCACTCTGTCACAGCAATGCTCAGTCAGGGACCAAATGAGCTTGCATCCCAAGCATTAGTACTAGTTACCGGGACACTTTACACACAAACCTTTTTCTCAAGGCACACCCAAAGCTGGACATTGGGGCTTAACCCTACAGTGTGCCTCTCACCAGGGCCCTCCATCCACAACCAAAATCCCACCATTGAAGTCAAGGTACTATCTAGATTTCCCCTTTCCTCCAGGACCACTGTTCCCAACATGCTGCTGTCCCAAACATTAATTTGGGGCATCAAAAGGAGCCTTCAGACCCTGGCACTTTTCTCTCAGAAGCCTCCTCTGGGACACTTAAATTTGGAGTCCCTCCTCTAGGACTCCAAGTAAAAATGGCAAGAAGGGCACCTCTATAGCCCCTTTGCTCACCAGGCAACAATGTCCACATTCCAAATGTCAATGGAACTGGTCACAGGAAGCTGCCCCCCTGCACAGTCTGAACCCCTAAGTGGTGCCCAACTTCATGTTTACTGAGAGGCCACCATGTACCCCAAGCTGTGATGTACTATGCTGTGTACCAAATTGTGAGATAAATCCTCAGAGGCAAAACCACCAGTATATATGAAATCAATCCACAATGATTTTCTTGGCAGTGTGTGATGAATACTTATAACACAAAATACATACACACACACACCCCACTCATGGAATAAAAATGGAGAACACACAATTTTACTAAATGACACACTGAGTTAGGACCTCATGGCTCCACTTTGTTGGGAAACACTCTATCCAGAAATGAGCTGGGGTGGATAATGACCTCCCTTAGAAGAATATTTCTGGCCTCTCAGTGGCCCTTCATGCAATCGCTAAGCCAATTGTTCTGCAAGAATGGCAGAACTCAGCAGAAGCGCCCATAGCTTTTACTGAAATCTACTTTCCTCTGGGGACCTTGGTCTACACTGGCTTGTGGTAAGCTTAGCATTAAAGGCTCAGCCCAGGGAAACCAGGCCTAAAATTTTTCAACTCTTCCTGAGACTAGATAGATGGGTTTCATCCTGGGATACAGCATTAGTCAGCCTTCTGTCATCTGGCTGAGGCATGTTCTCTTAAGATATTTACCTGGATTAAAGATAAACTGTATCTCCCAACTCCTGTCTTTACTTAGTTGGTTCTGAATGCCAATGGGGAAATTAGGATTGTTACTTGGAAAGCCCCGCTCAAACCTTCAATTCCACTCCACCGCCATAAAAGCCTCAAATAGACAGATTTCTCTAGTAGGTTTAGCAGCATTGGATCAGCAGCCCCTAACTCTCCTCCGGCTATTACTGCTATTATTAGTGGTTTTTGCTGAAGATGCTTTCCTTTATTATTTTGCCACTTTGAGTTGCCTATGGTTCCACTCAAAGACCATAGGTCCTTCAATTAGTGATGCTTAACAATGGCTACCCTTCCAAGGCAGCCACTTAAATCAAAAGCTCTCCAAAGTAGCTGTTCATTTTGATTGGAACAGGAAAAAGAAACACCAACAGATCATCACAGCTATATCTGGCACAGCCATCAGAAAAGAAACCTAGCATTGTTTTATTTTCCAGATTCCCAAAGATATTTTTCTTCTGCTTAATATCACCCAAGCCCTTCTTTGATCAGGCAGCTTACATAGGAACAAACTAACAATACATCCCCGTCTCATCCCTCTATCACTGAGGAGGCATTAAAAATTCAACTGCTTCTTAGTGAACAATTATCTCACTCATTGGCCTGATTCACTGATCTCTTAATGACAGCTTTCCTGCTGTTTCCTTTGAATGTTTAAAATATGAAACAACCCTGTCTTGTCAAGCTGAAAACTGTGGCTGAGTTTTTCGTAGCTGTTTCCAATAAATAATTTCAAGGGGTTTCAAATTACCCATCATCTGACAGCTCTAGGGAAGATTTTTTCATCTCCTTTAGGCACAAAAAGCCATTTCTAACTACTGCACTGTCCCACTGATTACCCTCAATGATTTTCAAAATTGGTTCCATTCTTCTGAAAGAACCTCTTACTCCATCAATATTGATGGGTGCTTTGAATGAACTCATGCTCAGGAAGGGCTATATGTGAGAGTCCTTCCATGGCAAGGAGGAGTATGGGTTATAAAGATTAGAATGAGATACCGATCACATTTCTATAGTACTTTATGAAAAGATACATGGGTCGAGAAGAGCTAGGTTGGAGGGGGCACCTAAAGTAATTTCTAATAGCAGGAGGCAGAAGTAGGATCTTCACAAAAGAGAGTGTCAAGTTGCTGAAATATTCTGATCAGGGAAGAAGTCACCATGGCTTTCTTCCTTTAATCCCACAGAACGATGAAAAGGCCAACTCCCTGGAGGGGAGTTAGAGAGGAATGCAATCCTCAGTGCCTACATAGCTGGTAGAGGAAGGCTGAGGTAACAGATAAACTCTGTAGTAAGGAAAAGGTTCTAGAGAATCTTGAGAAAGAAGAGTGCTTGACTAAAGCAGAGAAGTTGTAAAACTAGAAAACGCAGCCTTTTATGCCCAGAGGACCCAAGGTCAAATGCCAAGAGCTAAAAAGGGGTGGAAGAAAGTAGTGGGGGACAAACTCAAATCCTAACTAATCCAGAATTCGTGCTTACTCTTGTATAGGAATTATGAATCTTTTTAAAAGGTTTATTATGAAGTGAAAAATAAGAACAAGGTTGAATTAACTTTTGTTGGTCCAAATTAGCAGGAAAAGATACTAATAATGCCTCTGTGTACATTTCATTAAATCTTGCATTATGTCTTATTGATATAGAACTTTTTAAGATACAATTAAGCACAGCAATATTTTAAACTTTTTTTAGGAAAATCATGCTTTTTGACAAATCTATAAGCTAAGCCCAGGAAATAAAGTGCTTCCTGGACCCATACAGCTCACAGGCTATTTGCAAAAATACCCATATTACCTACTCTAATAGAGGAGATTCTTTCCCTTTGCGGATCATCACTGGGGGGAGGAGGAGGAAAGGGTCCCTTACCAGTGTTCTTGATCTCACCATCTACCTAATTACATGAACCAGAGACCCGACAGTCCTCACACTCTCACCCTCAAATTTGGTCCCCCACCATGTCTATTGATGTGACCCCCTTACATAGATTTTAAGCTGGTCTACTTGTCTAGAGCAGCTGCTGCCCCCATCACCCCAATCCCCATCATTGTCCAGGTAACTGGAGTAGCTTTTAACTGTTCTGCCCACAGGCACACTGACACTCCTCTGATCTGCCTTATGAATTGGAGCCCGAGTGACCTTTCCAAAGCACAAATTTCATTGTACCCCCCCCAGGCTAAGAAACCCTCTCCCCTTCATCATGCAGTCCCCTGAAGGACCATGCACCCTGCCACAATGCTTTTAAAATAAACAATGCCGATCCTTCTGCCCTCATCCATTGCTCTACATCTCACCAACTCTTATTCAACCTTTAGAAGTTGACCAAATATTACATTTCTTAAATTGGTCTCACAGCAGGTGAAATTTTACATTTGTTTATGTGATTATTTGATTAACCACTGGTTTTCTGACCAAAGCATTAAAATACATGTTAAAGGGATAAATGGTCATTAAAAAAAATAGGGTTGCAAAGTGAGATTCATTAAAAAAAAAAAAAAATGACCAAAGACAGACACAGAAACAGCCTCTTGAGTTGGGTCTTAAAAGGGGAATGGTTTATTAAAAGAAGAATTTAGAGCATTTGAGGCAGAAGGAGTGAAAATGCAGTGTATTTCAGGAATGTAGATCCCCTGCCATAGTGGACACAGAGAGGGAGAATGACAGGAGATATGGGTACAGAATTATGCTTGTAACAATGTGATGTGAAGCAGCAAGAGGCACAGGGGATGTTTGGACTTTACCCTGGGTGATGGGGACTTCTGAGAGTTAACCACGGAGTGGAATGATCTAGGACACAGTAGATACAAAGATTGGAAGGAGTAGATCCTGCAGGCAAGAGACCCATTAGGTAGGGCACCTGGGTGGCTCAGTTGTTAAGCATCTGCCTTTGGCTCAGGTCATGATCCCAGGGTCCTGGGATCAAGCCCCGCATCCGGTTCCCTTCTCAGGGGGAAGCCTGCTTCTCCCTCTCCCACTCCCTCTGCTTGTGTTCCCTATCTGTCTCTGTCAAATAAAAAAATAAAATCTTAAAAAAAAAAAAAAGACCCATTAGGCAGCTGATAAAGACTTAACACTAATATGGCAAATAAAATCTAGAGAAAGGGTCCACTGTGAGGACATTTTGGAAAGTCAGTGGGTGACAGTAGCTGTCAGGGGTTGAAAGAGGAAAAAATACAAGTTACTGGATAGACGGTGTGGTCACCAACTGAAGTAGAGACCTTAAAAAGAACGTTAGGCATGACAGAGTTAGAGGACAAATAATTTCATGTATGTATCTGATATCCAAGTACAAATGTGCAACAGGCCACTGCACACTAGCCACCATCCTCCGGGAAGAAGCTATGGTGTGAAGGCGGAGTGTGGAAGGTGCCCTGTCAAGTACACCATGAGTCCCACCCAATTCAGGAAGGGCAAATGAGCTGTTCCAGCAGATATGCAGTTAATTTTGTGACACAGTATTATCTGATTTTGAAGCCACATAGGAGCTTCATGGGAAAGAAATCTATGAACAGGTATCCGTGTAAGCTGTGAGGAGTCAAAGTGACTTATTCGCCATTTATTCCTGCATTCAGATCATCTAGCTTGGACCAAATTGTACAGAAGTGGTTATATTGTGGTAGTTAAGAGGACCAGGCTCTAGTAAATTACCCAATCCAATCCATATTCAGCAGCTTTAGACTTTGAAAAAACTATTTAACTTTCTCTATTCCAGTTCCCAATTTTTTAAGAGGTGGATAATAGTTCCTACCTCATGGCACTGAATGAAACAGGGTATGTTAATACTTAGGACTGTAACTGCCATGTAGTAAATGTTCTTTCAGTAATAGCTCATTTTTTTTTACGCTTACCTACTTGTCATGTTTAAATAAAGAATATGAGGGTAAGGAAGGTTTTATGTAAAGAAAATGGCATAAAGAATGTGTGTGTGTGTGTGTGTGTGTGTGTGTGTGTGTGTGTGTGTGTGTGGAGAGAGAGAAGTGGGGGCAGAGAGACTAACTGAAAAGAAAATGTGTTGACACTAGGAAGAAAAAGTAAAGTAACTGGTGTGGAAGCAATGTAGCAGAGTTATTAAAGAGTACAAACTTTGAAGTCTAATATGGATTTTTGATATGGGTTTATTTTTTATTTTTTAATTTAAATATAATTGCCATATAACATTGTATAAGTTTAAGGTATACATGTTGATTTGATATATTTATATATTAAAATAGGATAACCACTGTAGAAAAAAATAGAGTTCAATTCCACAAGCATACATATATTAAGATGCTATGTGCTGGTAGTGAGCTAGGCAATGGAATGGGGATTCAAAAATAAATTTACACTGATACCCTTAAGGAGCTTGCTCACTTTCTACTGAAGGTGGTCACTGGTGGAAACTAAGGGGACAGGGAGAACAGAAATACTGAAGGACAAACTTCTTAATGGACAAATAAAATGAGAACTACCAATATCCACTAGATACAAACTAGTGCCCACATCCCAACAAAGCCTGTCAGTTTATAACAGGACTCTACTTTTTCCAATTTGCATGTAATTTGGGAAACAAGCCTGCTCTTTAGGTGCTATCATTATGTGAAGAGAGTGTGAGTTTTCAGAATCTAGTCATTACCCCAGTCCAGGTAGGTCTTCCTACTATTTAGCAGGTAATTAACATTTCATATTTTAGGTTATATTTGGTAGCATAAAGATATTAGTTTCAGAGGTTAGGTCAAGTTGTCCAAGAACACAAAGCCACTAAGAAATCAAATAAATGTTGGGTAGCTTAAGTTTGCATGACCGTATTCAGTGCACCCTGGATAACCTTCTTTACACAAAGGTCAGGGGACCTTAAAGGGACAATTACCTAAGGATGATCTAAGCAGGGATGGAGAGATGGAATTCTGGCAACTTTTCTGAAATATTTATAGGCTTTGCAATGAATAGTTTTACTAACATGGATAAGTGGCTGACGTCAATGTCTTTAAGTAGCTATTATCTGGGAATTCATTTAGTCACAGAATTTGAAAATTGAAAGGACCTTGGAGGTCATGTGATTTTTACCTCCCATTCCACATAGAAGCTTCTTTTTGTAGCAATTGTCAGAATTTCAAAGCATACAGTTTCTCCAAAAACTCAATCTCACGAAGACATCCTAGAAGACATCCTAGAAGTCATCTAACCCAACCCCTTGATTGGAAGTTAAGGCCCAAAGTGTCCAAGTGACACATTTAGTGGTAGTGACACCTACCACAGGTATCTAGAGGTAGCCCAGAAAGCAGACCATTTAGATTCAAACTCTACTGCCTCAGTTTAAGATCTCAAAATTAAAAGGAAAAAAAAAAAGCAAAAAAACCTCAATTTACAGATGACTCTATCATGCATTTTTCATAGTTTAGAAAATGCTATTTGAGACTAGGTGGTTAGATGTATGGAATCTAATTTAAAATTGCATACTAACATGTTGGTAATCAGATATCCTGGTGCTAGAAAGAACGCCTGGCTTTTGACTGGTTCAAACATACATGAATGATAGGAAAAGTCTAACAAATCTTTGAGGGGATCGATAGCACTATTGTAACTATAAACATTGCTTAATAAAGTCCCTAGTTAGCCTGCCTAGATGCCAGAGAGGGAACATTCCTATCCCTTACTTAACTGCCTTTGGGGTAGGATAGAACTAAATATTAGGAATAAAGTTTATTGTGGAAGAACCTGCCAGTTGAAGATAATGGTCTCTCTCATCCTCACAAGGAGGGTATTATTTCATCCTTTCCTCAGTTTTAGAAATTGAAGTTGAGAAAGTTACTCTAATTTATCCTTTATGCCAAATAAGTGACAGACCCTTTACTGAGATTCGTGGTTTATCTAAAACTTAGCAGTCCAGAGTCAACAAGCCTCCTGTAAAGCCTTTCAAAGTAGTATACATTAGGAAGAAAATGCAGTCCTACATCCTGGATTTCAAATGACACCACCTGCCTGTCTAGGGGATTCAGTGAATAGAGTTCTACATGTAAGTAGTCATGTTTCCCCCACTCCCACCACTGCAGGCATTCAGCGGACATTCTTGCTAGCTCTGTCTGGAGAGAAAGCTCTACAGCAACTCTTAACCAGGAGTCGCAATGTGTTCAGTTACTCGGTGCCAAAGGACATAGCAGGTTAAGCTTTCTAATTTATAATTTCCATCAAAATTTAGTGACTCCCTGTTGACCATATACAGGATAAAGTCTGAATTGCCTTGTGATAGGCTTAGGCTAGCATTCAAAATATCCCACACTCTGGCTTGAATTTCCCATTTCATGTTCGCCAGCCATTACATTCTCCAGGCCTTCTATTCAATCTAAACTGGACTCAGTCTTCCAAACATATACTGTCCTACCTCCACATTTTTGTTAAGGCCATTGTTTCCCCATCCTCAGATGCCTTTATCATTTACCCAGACTCTACGCACCCTCCAAGATCCAATTTTAATTCTAGCTCATTTGTTGAGCAACTAATCGCTACTTTTATGCTAACTCCTATAGTATGGGCTAGGTATAACTAGGCACACAACAGTGCTTTAAGGTCCTACCCTAGTTGGGGCGGGGGGTGGGTGGGAAAGAGAAAAATAGGAAAACAAATCAACGTTCAAGAGCCATGTACAAAAGGTACTATGAAGGAAATCACGTATGCTGGAAAAAAAACATTTTAGTGAAGTGATTTTTCCTTACCATGATGGTCAGAGACCCCTCTGAAGAGTAGCCATTTGAGAGAACACTGAAGATATGAAAAGAAACCAGATGTCCTGAGAGCACCCCAGGTCAGGATTCCAGGGTCTGCCAAAAGCTCTGGATGGTAAAGGAACTGGAAGCAAAGGGACGGTAGCCAGAAGCAAGGTTGGAAATCCCACCAACTTCCTCGTTGACAAAAATCTGCCTTTTCTCTGAACTCTTTCCATCTATACCACCCATTAACGTTCATCGGCATAAACGGTCTACGATGGTCACTTGCTTTTAATCTTCTCTCCTTACATAGGCAGTTCCAGAAGACCAATTATCCTGCTGCCTTGGTTCCCAGTACTCATCAGAAATAAAAGCCCAAGAAAGGTGTGCAACAAGTGATTGTCGAGTGAAACACCCCAGTTCCTGAAGGGCACGACATTCTCTGGCCTAACATCCCAAGACAGAGTTAGTACATATGAAGCGTTTGCTGATGGAATCCCCCTTTACTCTGGGAAAGTGGACTTGCAGTCACTCTAAACCTGGTGGGAAGACTCAGCCTTTTAAACTGTAAATGCTTCTGTACTCTGTCCCTCTGTGAGACGGCAGCCACATCTAAACAGAGTTCTCCCTACTCTACTTACCTGGCCTCCCAACTGAAGGTGAACCCATGTCAGTAAGAAACATTTACATATCTTAAATATGTAAAACATCCTAAATAACGTGTATATTTATAACGGTTAATGTATTTACTTAGAAAACATTTAAAAATAAACTAATTATAATATTTAAAAATTATGAAGAGACAAACCATTTTATTTCACAGAGAAAGCAATGTGAGTAAATAGGCTTCATTTACTAAGATCAACTAAATCCTTTGTCTGGGTCTAAATCCAGCTTATTCCACTACCTGTTTCAACTCCTCCATACCTGAAAATGCTAACTCAAAATTGTATAAATTTAGATAGAATAGATCATTGGCGGTATATAGTAAATAATTCCCCCCCTACTACCCACCAGCTATTCAGTTAATAGATTTCTATTTCTCTTTCTTCAGACATCCATCAGTTGCTCTGAAAACCTAATTGTTAAGTTCTACGTTTTTCTGTATTCAGACAAAAGTGTTTAAAACACTCATTCAGGGGCGCCTTGAATGGCTCAGTCGTTAAGCATCTGCCTTCGGCTCAGGTCATGATCCCATGGTCCTGGGATCGAGCCCCACATCGGCCTCCCTGCTCCACAGAAAGCCTGCTTCTCCCTCTCCCTCTTCCACTCCCCCTGCTTGTGTTCTGTCAAATAAAATTTTTTAAAAAATTAAAAAATACAAAAAAACTCATTCAGCTGGATTATGGACTCTGCTATGTTTAACCTATCTATACTTATGATTTATAGGGAAAATTGTGTAATAAGAACACTGAAACAGTCAAAAAAACAAACCCCCTCATTCATGGGTTAGTGATAATTTTTCTGGATTTTTTTCTATTTTTTTTAAATGGGGGGGATGTGTTAATCTAGTACTTTTTTAAAAAAAATCACCTTACCTGACAGAAAATTGGTCAATTTTTATGTATCTGCTTAGTAGCACACCATTCAATACTTTAGAAACAGCCATTCAACAGAATCTCTAAGAATAGGTGTATATTCCCAGTACTTGTAAATCAGATAATCTAAGTACTTCGCCATAAAGTAACACAGGAATCACTGGGATACAAAAGATTTTCATGGTAACCACACATTTCATTACATAGTATTACAAACAACTGTATTTTAAAAGCACTTAGTATTGGGGCACCTGGGTGGCTCAGTCAGTTAAGCATCTGCCTTCAGCTCAGGTCAGGATCCTGGAGTCAGGCCCTGCATGGGGCTCCTTGCTGAGCAGGGAGCCTGCTTTTCCCTCTGCCCACCACTCCTCTAGCTTGTTCTGTCTCTCGGTCCCTCTCTCTGACAAAATCTTTAAAAAAAAAAAAAAAAAGGCACTAATATCTAAAACTATATTGAGGACATCCTCCAACTTGCACACCTCAGGCTTCAGCTTATTGACGGAAATATTTTGCCTGTAAGTTGTTCAATTAATTTCACATGCAGAGTCCTCTGTAAACCTAACCCAGAACTTAAAATTTTGTTTTTAATGCTAATTGAAGCAGCTGTTCTATCCGTGGTTACGCTTGGTTTTCTGATAAAATATGGCCCAATATTGAAAACAACTCTTACAGTGGAGAATAGGTCTTCTCTAGCACATGCTTCCTTCTTTGAATCATCAAGTCCTTCATATATTAATATTTAAACCTAAGCTAGAAACCACCACAAACACTGAAGCTTATTAAAAAGGTGTGTTTCCCAGTTGAAATTAGAGCTACCGTTCGATCCAGCAATTGCACTACTGGGTATTTACCCCAAAGATACAAATGTAGGGACCCGAAGGGGTACGTGTACCCCGATGTTTATAGCAGCAATGTCCACAATAGCCAAACTGTGGAAAGAGCCAAGATGCCCATCGACAGATGAATGGATAAAGAAGACGTGGTATATATACACAATGGAATATTATGCAGCCATCAAAAGGAATGAGATCTTGCCATTTGCAACGACGTGGATGGAACTGGAGGGTGTTATGCTGAGTGAAATAAGTCAATCAGAGAAAGACATGTATCACATGACCTCACTGATATGAGGAAACAAACTGAGTGTTACTGGAGTGGTTGGGGGTGGGAGGGATGGGGTGGCTGGGTGATAGACATTGGGGAGGGTATGTGCTACGGCGAGCGCTGTGAATTGTGCAAGACTGTTGAATCACAGATCTGTACTTCTGAAACAAATAACGCAACATATTTTAAGAAAAAAGAAAAAGAAGAAGATAACAGGAGAGGAAGAAAAGGGGAGTATGTCAGAGGGGGAGACGAACCATGAGAGATGATGGACTCTGAAAAACAAATGAGGGTTCTAGAGGGGAGGGGGTAGGGGGATGGGTTGGCCTGGTGATGGGTATTGAGGAGGGCACGTTCTGCATGGAGCACTGGGTGTTATGAACAAACAATGAATCATGGAACACTGCACCAAAAACTAATGATGTAATATATGGTGATTAACATAACAATAAAAAATTTTTTAAAAAAAAGGTGTGTTTCCTTCAACTACACAGCAAACTGCCCACACTCTATTTAAAATTTTGTCTCTTCAAATCATCCGCAATGTTTTCTAATGTGTCACCCAAGTATTTGGTGGCAAATGGGTTTGTGATTTTTATTTTTCAATCAGCCATGCTTGCCATAACAAGAATGGGTACTTCTCCTTGGCATGTGGCTTTTTGCCTTTGTTACACAGTAAATGGTCTCAGATAGGGCTCCCTATGTGTGTGCTTCAGTTTCATAAAATTTTATAAAATACCAGAGTATAGGACTTTAAATGTTGCTAAACAAAATTATAGAAGTGAATTTTCCTGGATGTTTCATTCTCAAATAACTTGTTAGCCATTACAGCTACATACTGTAATCGACCAAGATGTCTTTTTCTCTGGTCACTTCTAAGATCTTCTCTTTGTTTTTGATGTCCTACAGTCTCCCTGTGAGATGTATAGATTAGATCTAGGGCTTTCATTAATGCTGGATCATCACTGGTATTAATTCCTTAAAATAGACTTCACGTCCTCCTTTCAGAACTCTTATTAATAGATGTTTTACCTGGTATTCATGCCTCTTAAACCCGCTCTCACTTACCTTACCTTCCTATGGGATATAATATGTAAATTCTTCAGAGATCCTTCACTAGAGTCCATTAATCCCGCTTATCTGCACTTTAAAAGTTGATGGATCTAAAAGCAGATGAAATTCAATGATAATTTTTTTCTTCATTTCTAAACTCTAATCTGGTTCTTGTTCAAATCTTGGGTTTTTGGTTTCCACGCCCCGCCCCCCAAACAATATAGCATTCTGTCCTTTGTGGTTTTGTTTTTTTGTTTTTTTGTTTTTTTTAAATAACTGCAGATCACTCCCCCACCCACCTTACCTTTGGTAACATGCTTTTCTCTAGTTAAGAGTCCATGGGGTATTTTGAGGGGGGGGGGCGGTATTCTTTTTGTTCATTTGTTTCTTAAATTCTAAATGAGTGAAATCATAGGATATTGGTCTTTCTGACAGACTCATTTCACACAGCATTATGCTCCCCAGCTCCATCCATGTTGTTGTAAATGGCAAGATTTCATTTTTTCTGTGGCTGAATATTATCCCATTGTGGATCTATATCACATCTTTATCCATTTATCAGTGGACATTTGGGCTGCTCCTATAATTTGGTAAATAATGCTACTATAAACAAGGGTGCGTATATCATTTTGAGTTAGTGCTTTTGTATTGTTTGGATAAATGCCTAGTGCAATTACTGTATCCTAGGGTAGTTCCATTTAACTTTGAGAAACTTCCATACTGTTTTGCAGTGTCTGCACCAATTTGTATCCCCACCAATGGTGCAAGAGGGTTCCTTTTTTTCCACATCCTCGCCAACTCCTGTTGTTTCTTGTATTGTTGACTTTAGCCATTCTGACAGGTGTAAGGTGATCTCATTGTAGTTTTGGACTGCATTTCCCTGATGATAATGTAGTGGGTCTATATCAAGGTTTAAAAGCTTCTGCATAGCAAAGGAATCAATCAACAGAACTAAAAGACAACCTACTGAATGGAAGATATTTGCAAATGACACATCCAGTAAAGGGGTGTTATCCAAAATATATAAAGAATTTCTACAACTCAACACCCAAAAAAACAAATAATCCAATTACAAAATGGGCAGAAGACACCAACAGACGTTCCTCCAAAGAGGACAGATGGCCAACAGACACGAAAGAGGTCTAATTTTAACAAATTTAATGGTCTCTCTGATAACTATTAAATTAAGTGTTTTATTGGGGGAGGGGACAAGGTACAGCCACCTGTTTGTTGCTTTTACTGATTCTAGCTCATAAAGGGCTGTTCCCTTATGTGGCTCAAAATTCTAGATTCTGGCCTTATTATTCAGTGAGGATTTATCTGTGGAATTATGAAGCCTCAATTGAGGTTTCATCCCTAAGAGGTTTTGTACTTTCTCCACTAGTTATGCAAGCAGCTTTCTAGTAAAGGACTTTTTAATGTTAGTGTCTTGGCTAATACATACATTGGAGGGCCCCTAGACCACACAGGACATATAAATTTGAACCTCAAACTTGAAGGATATCCAGAAATTCTTCTCAAGGCCCTAGAAAGATGAGCAAAATTCCTTGACCTCTCCTTTTGATAGGGAGCTTTTCCTAGTCTGCTACCATTTTGTACTAAAAGCAACCAGGATTTCTTGGAGAAAGGCTAATTCCAGAGCTGGGACAAAATAAATTTAAGAGGAGTCTGCAACATCTTAAACTACAATAAAGCAAGGAAGTGTTCAAAGAATAAGGACGATAGGTAAGCGGGGTGGCAGGGCAGGGGGAGACACTGTTCGGTTCACCAACATGGTTTTAAGGCATTCATGCTGGCCAAATATGGGACAACTTGAGCTACAAAATGATAGTTACAGGCTATAATCTATTTTAAAAATCCACAAGTTCATACTAAGAGTTCTTATAGAATGCCAACTAACATAGAAGGAATTATTCAGTTAAAAATTTCATAAATGAATGCTAAAAAATGTTGAAGTTTGAGGACCAGAATATTTGAAAGTATCTCACAGCTCTCCAAAAATTCCTATTTAAATACCAAAGGCAAGATAGTAACTTTCTAGTGGAGAAGCTAGACAGACACCATCTTAACCAAAAGATCAAATTAACATCACCAGTAATAGGACAAATCAACAGCAAATGCCTCTAAACTGTGGTGCATGGAAACCTTCATTTTCCCATTTCTGTGGTATTCCTGCCCCAAATGCATACCTGAATCCAATTATGTAGAAATAGACAAATCCAAATGGAGGTATATGCTGCAAGATAACTGGCCTGTACTCAAAAATGTACAAGTAAAAGCAAGTAAGCCTGAAAAACTGTTTTAGATTGAAGGATACAAGAGACAGGGGCAATTAAACGTAATGTGTGATCCTGGATTGAATCCTGGAGCAGGGAACATGGATTATCCATGTTCAGTTTTCCTGATTCTGATCATTGTAATAGGGTTATTTAAGAGCATTTCCCTGTCCTTCCATACTGCATGGTGACATACTTAGGGATAACAGAACAAGGTCTCCAACTTATTTCAAATGGTTCACGAAAAAATTGTACACACATACATGGAATGATAAAGTAAATTTACATTTTAAGAAAAAAGGTAAATAATTGGTGAATCTGGGTAAAGGGACCACAAGAAATCCTTGTGTTCTTGCAACTTCAGTTTGAAATATCCAAATAGAAATTTACAAAAAAAAAGAAAAAACCTGAATGATCGCATAATCTACATACGTGTATGTCAAATGTATTATGTATGTCAAATGTATATTTCATATAAAAAAACAAACTAAGGAGTAAGGATGTACTTCCAACCCTCTGTGTTCCTCCCTTATGCTCTTGTGACCCACAACTATCCTCCCTCTATTGAATGGGAGCACCAGTTTCAACCTCTATGCTAACATTCACAAAGCTTAGTTTCTTGAGGTTTAAAAAAAATACCCTAAACTGAAGTCTTAATATTTTCATCCTATAGCCCAACGTTGTTTGAAGCTCAACACAAAAATCCACTTGGGAGATCACTATTCTAAAATTATACATTAATTACAGGGAACACTTTTTGTTTACTAAGTGTTGGACCCTATTCCAAGTGTTTCATATACAATTTCTTAAATAATTCAGTGAGATAAGGGACAGTAGGACTCCAATGGGAAAATGGAAGCCAAGAGATTAGGTAACTTACAGATTGATGGACAAGTGCTAGAAACAGAAGTTGAACTGAAGTAGCTCAAAATATGGACTCCAAAGCAGAACTGCCAGACATAATACCTTGTTCTTTCAAATATTCTGTTCCATGCAAATACATGGGCCATTCAGCTTTGGATCTTAGCTTAGCACACTGTGTGACAATGCTCTCAACAGATACTTGAGCTGACCTCACTAGCACTCACTTCCATTCTAGGATCTTGCATTGTCATTTACAATAATGGTATGTGATACAACTGGGTCTCCATTTGTGCAGAGGAGAACCCTGAACTAGGTAAGTATTCCTGAGATTGTTCCTACAGAATAAATTTGTCGTTCTGCAGCTTTCAGTTTGGACCTTTGCACACATCTTTGGTCAAGGAATGCTAGTTGCCTATGAAGTATTGCCAGGAAATAGCTCATTTTCCCTGTAATGGGTAGAAAGTCATGGTTTAGAGGACCATCAGCAAGCCCACTCAAATCACATATTTGTAAAGTTGTTTTTATACTATTAAATGTATCTGTACAGAGTGTCCTTGAGGGGATATTTCACATTGTTAGGTTTATGTTCAATATTTCAAAGTCCTGATTTGATTTCGGACATATTTCATTGATTACTGCGGAAATTTCTCCCTAATATTCCAAACTCTGGCAGTTAAATACAGATAGATACCTTTCTAGACAAGAATCTGTTATCCTTAATATTTAGATGTGCTAAGAAAATCTCTTCTCGGGCGCCTGGGTGGCTCCAGTCGTTAAGCATCTGCCTTCGGCTCAGGTCATGATCCCAGGGTCCTGGGATCAAGCCCTGCATCGGGCTCCCTGCTCAGCAGGAAGCCTCCTTCTCCCTCTCCCACTCCCCTTGCTTGTGTTCCTTCTTTCACTGTCAAATAAATAAAATCTTTAAAAAAAAAAATCTATTCTCTAACTGCTCGATATTTATGATAGTGATCATCAGTATGGATGAGAAAACCAATGAATTTCCTCTTAAGTAAAATCTGAAAAGTTTAGCACTTCAGTCCGAGGGGAAAAAAGGTGTGTGTGGGAGGGAGAGGGGAGTAAGAGAAGCACATGTGGAAATAAGAACCTCCATCCTTCTACATTTCTGGGTTTTTTTCCTTATTTTTTACCATATGCGTGCATTTTTAAGCTAGAAAATCTAAAACAAAAATATTAAGAATCGGATTTGGTCAGGGAAATATAGTAATTCTTTTATTCTAAAAATCTTTGCCATTGCAGTGCATTTGCTGAAGCGTATTGCCCCTGGAAATGCTTAAAATGAAACAAAATAAACAACTGCTAGTCATCCTGTCCAAAGTGGAAGAGATAAGTCCTGTCCTGAGGAACCATACAATTGAATACAACATGCTGGAAATCTTTTCCTATGTATGCATTTCTTTCCGAAGTGATTGGAGGTATGTGTCACTCCCAGAACTAGGGCTCAGCAAGGTGGAAAGACCATTCTGACCAAAGGTACAAAGAAACATAGACCTGAGTAAAGACTAATAAAATGTGGACTTAATGCTGAAGGTTGAAATTTGAAGGAAATTTTATTCTAAGGCCTAGAAATCCATCTGAAGCAAGCAGCAGGATAGGATTTGCAGAAGGACTCCACCAAGCTACTGATGGAGGATGTCCAGAAGGTATAATGCAGTTACTGAGTAATGAGGGAAGTAATGAGGGAAAGGTGAGAGGCTGAAGTCCTGTTGCATGGAAGTAAGGAGGTCACCAGCATAACGTGATGAGTGGTAAGGCAGGGTGAGGAAAGTTACTGGCTCCTTCAACTTTAGCCAACTAAAGATAGGACTGGGGAGTGGGGAGCTGACTTTTTGGGTTGATAGGACCTCAGCTATGAGAGACTACAGGGCCAAAGAGCCCAGCAGTTGAACTGAAAGCCAAGTCTGAAGGACACTGATGGGCCAAGCTACAGGGCGATGGCAGTTCTTCCTTTTTTTCTCCCGCTTACTCCCCTCTCTAGTCCAGAATTTACTCTAATTGTAACCCCATTTCTCAATATTGAGGTCTATTTCATGTTACTCTTACCCAGCAGATAAGCTTTGTGAGAACTTAGCCAATGTCTATTGTGGCAACTGTTGAATCTCAAACATCAGTGAATAAGTGATTGAATCTCCACCTGGCTAAACGCACAGGACTCTCTCACAGTAATAAGGAACATCTAAAAGCCCCCTGGTTGAGACTGAATGGTTCAGAAAGAAGACCCTGCCTGCTGCTGGTACTCTGAACTAATGCCTGGTCTCTTTGCCTGGATCCCTGAACCTGATACCTCAGTTGCTGGGTACTGATGCCTAGCCTTTGAACCCCAGCGGGCCATTCACGGCTTGTTTGAAACTGAGTGTAGCTTGTTCAAAGCTCCTGTGGATTGCCCCAATCCTCCATTTGCCCTTGATGTACCCCTGTCAGACAGAGGTGTACTTACAGATTCACGCTGATCTAGACATGCCCCTATTTCAGTCCTTCCAGAGCAGCTGTATTTCAGCCCCTGGTTTGGGGCATTATCTCTGGTCCAACTAGGTCTATCCAGTCCTCGCCTACCATTCTAGCCCAGCATCCACCAGGACCTTAACATGGCAGCCTGCTAGTCAACAGAGAGTGATCAAGGTTGTCATTAAGAACTTCCTCACTACTGTTAAAACACCTTGTTCTTCTAGGTATCAAAATAAGTACGAGAACTCCTAAACTATAAAGCAATTGCACAGATAGCATAGATGTACATATATCCACATGGATATATAAAAACAAAGTGTTAATTGACCAAAAGCTTAAAATGTTAATTGTTTCCACAGTTTTATAATTGCATTGAGCCAAATGACTAATGTGATGTGGTCAAATGTTTAGCTGCCATTCCCAGCAATTTGAAGGTTAGATATTCCACCCCGCCAGACTTCAAGGCAACTTTATGATTAAATCCTGAGGCTATCCATTGGTAATATAACGACACAATCCTTTGATACACATTTACCCCTTAGGGATGGAGATGTCCTGAGTAGTTTCATGGGGGACGGGTTCAAGGTGCAGGAGACATTATCCAGTGCCAGGGAAAGCAGAGCATAAAAGACAGCTTGCAAGCATTATTTCTACAATGCTTTAGAAAAAGACTGTGTTGGCAGAAAACCACCATTTAAGGTAGATCTGCCTAGTGTATGCATTGAACAGTTCGGTCTGTTGCATGATCACCCCTGATCAGTCTCAATCATCTTAAAGGAAAAAACTCTGAAACTGAGATCACTCCAACACGGACAAGATTATATTGCTCCTTCTCAGACACATGAAAACAATGTTAGAGGTTTCCTAAGAGGACACAATCACAGGGAGTCAGTGTACATGTGCAAATTGCTCTGCCATATACTTACGGTGTCAGGAGAGTATAGGCCTTCATTTGGTAAAATCGAATTAAATCTGACTCAATTCTCAGCCTGCCTCATATCATTACCGGCTCCAGCATTATTAACCCTTCCCTAAAAGAGGTCTTTCAGCCTACAATTGCAGAGGTAACCATTGCTGCTATAGCCCCGGGATGTACCACTGGCCCCAGGTTTTACCATCTGTCCAGCACTGTTGTTCCATCTAAAGCAGAATCTCACTTACCCAGTTGCTGCCAAAGTCACGGTTGTCCATTTGGAGCTGGGCAGCCTCACAAATTGTTTGACTTTCTCCACGGAGAGTCCTCTGCTCAGGTTCTCAAGGCAACAGTACTTAAGGTAAGGCTCTTCCAGGGACCCATGCTGGTTGCCAGCCCCACCTCTGAGGTATAGCCTTCCAGGGGCTCAGGAGCCTGTCCTTTCACCCCTAGCCCACAATCTCCTAGCCTTAACTATGTGGCAACAGCTGCTGTTCAGCCTGAAGCACATGGCCTCCATTTCTCCTCCTCTGAGGAAACTATACAGTCTCCTGAGACTATACAGTCCTGAGACTATACAGTCTAATTACACCAGAAGACTTTTCATGAGGGGAGGTGTGGCTGGTCATGGAACTTGAGCTCTAAGCAGCTTTTAGCAAAAGCTAGTCAGATCTTCTTGCTTGAATCAGAATCACCTCCCCCTTCAGCTTTAATGCCACACTTCCTTGGTTTTCCTTCTTTGTGGGCTATTCTTTCTGTCTGCATTGCCAAGTCCCTAAGAGTTCAGACTACTTCCATAAACACTTAAACACTTATCAACACTTGCTATATTACATTTGCTCAGAGTGATTTGCAGATATCACCTCATTGATGCCTCCAGTCTTTTTAGATTTCTTCCCTATTTTCCAGATTTCTAGGTTATCTCACTCAATCTCATGGCCTCAAATACTATCAACTCACTGACTCCCAATTTAGGTCTCTGGCCTCAGTGTTTCTTTGGAATTCCAGATTTGTTTACTATACCCCCTACTCAACATTTCCACTTGCACATCTGACAGGAATCTCCAACTTGTGCACATAATTAAATTCTTCCCCTGCCCAGCTTGGCCACTTTCCACCACCACCAAGCCTCCTCCAGGAAAAATAGCAAGCCCATTCATACTAAGATGCTCAAGCCAAAAATTTGCAGTCCTATTTGATTCCTTGCTCCCTCTAAACCCACAACTAACTTGTTGTCCTATCTTTTTGGTTCTAGCTGTGGTCAGAAGGGGACTCTGACCACTTCTTTTCACCTCTGACATCCTGGTCTAAACCAACACCAGCTCTCATCTGGATAAATGTAAGTCTTCCAGGAGAACACTCTCCTTCCACTCTTGCCTTGCCATTGTCTATTTCCCCACACAGTAGCCAGAGACGTCAAAAATCTTCCACTAGCCTATAACAATATATCCAAAGTCCATTCTGTAGCTCAAAGGCTGTAGTATCTCCCTGGCCTACTTCTTTGCCACTCTCCTGACTCCCTTTGACCACCCAGCTTTCCCAAGCAAGCCTTTGCTTATATTCTTCCATCCGCTTGGAATGTTCCTTCCTGAGGCGTTTGTGTGGTTCACTCCTTGATTTCGTTCAGGCCTCTGCTCCTTACTTCCTCCAAGGGCCTCTTTGATACTAAGACAGCAGTTCCCTTTACTCTCTTCTATCACCCTTCATACTACTTACTTTAGCCCTTCACTATTACCTTGACTTTCTCTTCCTTATGCTTATCCCACTCATGTTTTTATCCTACTTCATGTATTTGTTAGGATTCATATGGAGTCTCCCAAGGGATTAGAAGAGCTTGTCTTACTCCTGGTTTTATCCTCAGTGCTTAAGAAAGAGCCTAGTACCCATAATTTTTTCATGGGTAAGTTTTTCCCATTAATTCCCCCTTTTGGCTTAAGCCAGTTAGCATTACTGCTCCCAGAAAACAAAAGATTCAACCTAAAAAAGAAATGTTTGTTGTTGCTGTGGTTACTTAACCCAATGAAGAGATAATCCTTACCCAATTATAACTCTAGTAACACTGGGACCAGGTTGGCAAATCTCCTCAAACTCTTATTGAGTTGGCAACAGACACATCGAACAAAGTTTCAAGTTATTTTGAAAGAATGGAATGACCTAAGTGATTTTAAATTCAGAACTCTCACCCCAACAGTTGATCACGATTTCTCAACCTGAGATTCCAGCTTTTCCAACATCTCTACTGTAGGCTTTATAATTACAAAAGGGATAGGGAGACAGAGGGTGGTTCACCACTAGTTAAAATTAGCCACTTTATCATACTGCGATTCTCTAGGATAGCAGACTGTGAACAGACTAACATTCACTTATTTAATGCCTTGATTTGATATTCAACTCATCCCAGTGTGCCCAAGACTTACCTGGGTATAGCACTGAAAGTCCCGTGTCTCAGGAAAACTCCTAGCCAAACCAGGAGGACTAGTAATCCTACAATAATTACTTTTAGGATTTGGGCCTGAGCAACATGGAACATAGTAGTCATTTACCAAAACAGAAACAACATAGAAGGGAATAGACAAGATGGAATCTTTTTCAACATGCCTACTAAGCAGCCAAAGGGTAGATGGCTAAAGAAGCCCAAACTTAAAGACCAGAGTTATAAGTTTTGGACCCATTATCTTACCAATAGCATTTTATAGTCGCGGAATTGAAGATCACCCAGGGAGTGAGCATGAGAAATTATCTACCAACATCTCTGAGGACTTCTACTATAAGAGAAGCCCTCAGAATTAGCTGTCTGAGCACACTCATTGAACACCCGTCCTGGGTCCTGACAGGTATACAAGGAAATAGCCCTCAGGTGGTGGAAGAAGCCATTTTGTAAGATGTGGCAAAAAGGTTTTCTTTTAAGGAATAGAATATCCAAAGCCGGCATCCCCAACATTTTTTCATCCCATCAGGCCAATTTTCTAAACAAAGATCAATGATTTCTGGCTCAACATGGTCTCTGACTAGAAGATTCCAACACAAATTCAATCAACCTAAGACATCCATTAAGGCAGACGGCAGAGTGAAAACAGGTTCTTACTTCTGTTCCCTTCTTAATTCTTACTGAAACTACAGGATGGGTTTTGTTCCAGACTTACAGACCAAAAGGAAGAAAAGAAAACAAAAGAAAAAAACAGCAGCATAATATTTTTACACTGACATATAAATAGAAAAGAGCCAACTTACCCACCACACCTCAGCATGCTAGATCCTAAAGCAGTTGTAAGGAAAGTGCAGACGCCACCCCCCCGTTTATACCATACACGTTAACATGTGATCCTCTTAATTAAGTAGTGGTGGTACCTGGTGCCTCCTACATTTGAGGACAAGTTTTTGTGTGGAAATAGGTATTCAATAAGAGCTACAAAGAGGAGCACTCATTAAGTTTGTTCAAAAAGCTGTTAGTGCCCCAATCCCATCCTATTCTCCATGCAGCTGGATGCCTTTCTCTCTCCAATCCTGGCAGAAAAGGGAAGATTTATTCTCTAAAGATGGTAAAATAGACGTTCTTCACACCAGGGAAAGTCAGGCTTAATCAGGGGAGGAGTACTGACAGCAGGTGAGTTAGATGAATATTTACATTCAGAATGCCAAGTCCGCTTCAAGTGCAGACGGACCCCTGTCTAAATGTAAAAACTAAAACTATAAAACTCTCACATGGACACATAGGTGTAACACAGGTATCTTCATAACTTTGGATTAGACAATGGTTTAAATATAATAGCAAACACAAAAGCAATCAAAGAAAAGAACAGATGCATTGGATTTAAAATACATGGAATATAACAAACAGCGCAGAGGATCATAGGGAAAGGGAGAGAAAACTGAAGGGGGACGTCATCAGAGAGGGAGACAAACCAGGAGACTCTTAACTCTAGGAAACAAACTGAGGGTTGCTGGAGGGGAGCTGGGTCGGGGGATGGGGTAACTGGGTGACGGGCATTAAGAAGGGCACGTGATGTGATGAGCCCTGGGTGTTATACGCAACTGATGAATTACTGAACACTACATCTGAAACTAATGATATACTATATGTTGGCTAATTGAATCTAAATAAAAATTAAATAAAACATTGGGCTTCAAAGGACACTATCAAGAAAGTGAAAAGACAACCCACAGAGTGGGAGAAAATATTGGCACATCATATATCTCACAAGGGTCTAGTATGAAGAATATATAAAGAACTATTACAAGTCAACAACAGAAAGACAACCCAACTAAAATGGGCAAAGGATTTGAATACACATTCCTTCAAAGAAGATATATAAATAGGCAATAACTACAGGAAAACATGCTCAACACCATTGGTCAATAGGGAAGTTTAATCAAAACCACAATGATACCCACTAAGTTGGCTACAATAAAAAAAAGAGACAAAAGTTGGTGAAAAATGTGAAAAAATTGGAACCCTCAAACATTGCTGGTGGGAATATAAAATGGTGCAGCTGCATTGGCAAACAGCTTGGCATTTATTCAAAATATTAAGCATGAAGTTACCATATAATCCAGTTCTAGGTATATAGCCAAGAGAAATGAACAACTATATCCACTCAAAAACTTGTCTTCAAATGTTCATAGCAACATTATTCATAATAACCTAAAATTGGAAGCAACCCAAAAGTATCAACTGATGAGTGGATAAATAGAATGTGTATATCCACACAATGGAATGTTACTCAACTATAAAAATAATGTTCTGATACATTTGACAATATGCATGAAACTTGAGAACATTATACTCAGTAAAAGAGGCCACAAAAACTACATATTATTGATTCCATAAGAAATGTCCAGAATAGATCAATCTATAGAGACAGTAATTACAACAGTGGTTGTCAGGAGCTGGGAAAAGGGGGGACATAGGGTATAAGTCTAATGGGTATGGGGTTTCTTTGGAAGATGATAAAAATATTCTGGAATTTGATGGCCATGCTGAATATACAACTTTGTAATATAATAATAAAAACAACTGAATTATACACTTTAAAAGAATGAACTATCTGAGTTATGTCTCAATAAACCCAGTACTTTTTTGAAGAAGGTAAAATTTTAAAAGAATTTTGATCAAAAAATACCCCCAAAACACTAACATATTTGGTGAAGGTAGATGAAGTAAAATTGTTAAACTTCTCACAGATTAGTATTTTCCTCTTGATTTTGACATTTGGGGAGATAAAAAGAACTTTTGTAAAAAATAAAGACAATAACATAAAAGATCCCCACCAGAAAAGGACAGTGTAGAAAAATATAGAAAACTTGTTCCAAAAGTAGAAAAAAAATTAAATTTTAAAAAAAGAGAGAGAAAAGTACCTCTTTATCTTCAAGTATTTCGCCCTACCCCCCTTCATTTATGAAATAAATAAGTCAAAGGGATGAAACTTAAGCATAGGAAATTATAATCAACAATATTGCAATAGCTCTGTATGGTGACAGATGGTTACCACACTTATCATGGTGAGCATTTCATAATGTAGACTATTGCTGAATCACTATGTTGTACACCTGAAACCAATATAACATTGCATGTCAGCTATACTTCAATTAAGAAAATGAAGAGAAAAACGAATATACCAGTGATCCCAATATAGCTAAATTCGTTCAATTCCCCCACTACAGGCAAATATTCTCAAATGAGGTAAAGCTAAAACCCAACTATATGTTGTTTATTGTTATAGAAACCTATATCCAAGTAGGAATGAAGTGAATTTTACTGAAGAGCAGGGGATTTTAAAATCTTTCATCTCCTTCTTCGTGTCTTATTGAGAAATCTTCATTCCTAGAGTCATCCCAGCTTAACAGTGACTGTTCTTTGTTGTTCATTCTAGACCTCCTGATGGAAAATTAATGTTCCTCATAGCAGACACTGTTGAGTGCTTAAACAACAACTATTCCTTCTCCTCTTCTGATAACCCAGCTCTGATTTTGTCAAGGTACCAACCAGCGCAGTGCTCAGAGGAGGCCAAGCAACTAACTTACCCCATCCCCCAACCCCTGCCCCAAGGAGAGGACTCCTGATTATTCTAAGCTAATGAGTGCTACCTGTTCCCTTTGCCAGTACCTGATCTAGGAAAAGACAACTGACATATTTCTGGACAAAGATTTGAGTGAAAATCTGCTAGGGACACCCTGGGAACGTTTTCCTTTATAAAAATAGGTTTTCTGCCCCTTGAATAATATTGTATAAGATAGGATGCACCTGGAGTTGCTAGAACACTCCTGCAAACATGGCTGAAGGAGGAGGGTATAGAGGACATGTGAAGATTAGGTAGAGCAGGAAGATAAGGAAATTCTGAGTCCTTGATGATTTTGGACCATAGACTTAACCCCTAGGAGAGCCATGGTTTGGGGTTTAAAAGATAATACATCTTTTTATTACTCAATCACATTTTTAAAAACCTTCCAGACAAAATCATCTTAGCCCACTCATTATTCACTTGATATATAAATACCCATAACTTGGGGTGCCTGGGTGGCTCAGTAGTTAAGCGTCTGCCTTCGGCTCAGGTCATGATCCCAGGGTCCTGGGATCGAGCCCCACATCGGGCTCCCTGCTCGGTGGCAAGCCTGCTTCTCCCTCTCCCACTCCCCCTGCTTGTGTTCCCTCTCTTGCTGTGTCTCTCTCTGTCAAATAAATAAAATCCTTGAAAAAAATAAATACCCATAACTTAGGATAGTTTTATCCTAAGGTAGATGTAGGGAGGATCCACATGGAATTGAATTATTTGGGAGTTCAAAAATGCTTGAAATGCTGAAATAATCTGTCTAATTAGTGGAGTATAGAACATGGGCAATCAAAATAAGGAAGCAATCCTCCAAAAGCAAGCCTCAGAGTCTCCTCTAGGTCTTTATTCATTAGTGACTTCAGTTGTTTATTGCGGATTTTAGGTATTTATGATCATGGATTTGACCTCGGGGATGAGGATTAGGAGGAGATTTAGAAAAAAGTGGAGGGGTGCCTGGGTGGCTCAGTTGGTTAAGCATTTGACTTCAGCTCAGGTCGTTATCCTGGGGTCCTGGGCAATATGGAGCACCCCCAGCAGCACTGGGTTCCATGCTCAGCAAGGAGTCTGCTTCTCTCTCTCCCTCTATACCTGCCCCCCCACACACACACTGCTCGTGCTCTCTCTCTCTCTCAAATAAATAAAATCTTTTTTTAAAAAATGGAAATATTGAGCAAGTGAATTCATCTATAACATCTTGTGAAATTGTCTTTTTACATATTTAAATTAAGTAGAGTCAGTCCCGATATTTTCTCAAAACATCTTGAAGCCAGTAAAACTCTCTAAAATTCTGTGACCAGACTCTTCTCCAATTTCCTTTTACATTGGGACCCTCATGTATCATGAGTACAGTGTAGTTAAATTATATGATAATTAAAAAAAGGTCAACAAAAACAAATTCAGTGACATGGAAATAAAGACACACACAGAGCAAATGCATACTCCTAAATTCTGGTTTGAAGAAAGAATCTAAACTACAGTGCAAACTATTAGAAAATCATGATATTGAGAATGTAACATACCAAAACTTAAGTGATCTGTCAAAAGCCGCCTTAAACAAAAAAAAGTCCACGGCCCAAATACTTTCATTATTATTTTTAAAAGAATAAAATCTACTCAAAAACTAGAAAAATTACAATAAAATATATCTAAGAAAAATAGAAATGAAGGAATTATAATAGGAAAAAAATCAATGAAATATTAAAAGGATGAAAAGTATAAGTTCTTTTTTAGAAATCCAAGATCTTGGGGCAACCCTCTTGGGGCCCCCTCCCTCTTTGGGAGCTTTGTACCCTATCATTCAATAAGCTTAAAAAATATATATAAATATATAATAAAAAAATAAAAATCCAAGAACTTGATCCTTTAAAAATATATAACAGGGGAACTTTTGCCAGGGATTGATCAGGAATTAAGTGCTAAATACATAGCATGAGAAATGATGCAAATTTTCTAGAAAAATATGAGCAAACAAAATTTACTTAGTAACAGGTAGAGAAATCGAGTAGAGCAAGAACTATAGAAGAAATAAATTGTTTCCAATGAATTATTTCAATAAAGATTAGTCCCAGACAGTTGTCTTGGTAAGTTGGATCATATATTTAAGGATGAGATGATTCTATTTCAATTCCTTCTCAATTTAGTTTGCAAACAAGGCATAACCTTTGCAGAAAAATGTTAGAAAGCAAAGCAAAATTAAAACCACAGGCTAATTTTACCTAAACTCTAAATCTCGAGCTTTAATAGAAACCATTCTCTGAATCCTGAGATTCAATAAGCCATATTTTAACCATTTTCTTAGCTATAGCTTAACAGGGATGGACACATTTCCAGCCCAGAACCCATCTGACTCAACCAATTTCACATTCCGAGAGCTGACACTTGCCACGCTCCACTTCCATTTACCAAGAGCAAGACTCATTTGATTGTAAGTGACTTCTCACTTCCTTGAGCAGAAAGGGAAATTATGGACTCATGCCATGGCAAAGGCCAAGGATATAGCGGCTGCAGGAATGGCTTGATCCAGGTATGCAAGAAATGGCAACAGGTTGGGTCACTGCATGAGGTTATTAGTGTGTGCGCTGCACGTATATATTCAGCCCACACTCCACTCTCAAAATCATGCCCTCTGGCACAAACTGCATCCACTCACAGAGAGGGACCTCTTTTCCTTTGCACAAAGGTGTTTGCTGGTTCACAAACATGGGAGTTCCCCGGGTGAAATCTGAAATTGGCCCCACACACAGAGGGCAAAGAGAGACTGAAGAAAGAGGCAGGCCCCTGCCAGACGGGTAGACAGGTGGCAGTTTCCACAAACAAGGGAACTTACACATAAGCCTTGTCTCCAGCGGCCGCAAGATGAGAAGTTTTCGGTGCCTGCCAGGGTCTTAAAATTCGATGTAGAGGTCTTAAACTGAGTTCAGTCACGTATACCATTTAGACGCTCTCAACACAACATTGCTCTTTCAAGGCTGTGTCCTTGAAAGGGTTCCCGCTCTGGGAACAGTGGGTAGAACTCACATTCCAAGGACAGGGGAGGCGAGTGAATAGCCTCCAATTGCCTGGGTCCGGCTCTCAGGTCAACAGGAGGTCATGTCCTCTCCTTGACCTCCTCCAATAGGGTTTATTTGCCAAGCTTCACTCATTTAAAAGAGACACCTTTTTCTCATTATCAAAAATTCTCCACTTAGGCAGGCAAAGACCACACTTTCAGCATTCAGTCTGCCTTTCTCCACCTTCCATTTTGCTAAGCTCTCTGGTGGCTTTATGCACAAACAGGCTGTCCATGTACTTACCAAGATAATCCTGACAGCCCTAAGCTTGCTTCGACGTGGTGCCTGAAATCTAAAAAAGCCAATGTACTCTTTTCCAGACAATTCTATTTTAAATATCCCTGGATACATTCTCATTGGCGAAGCAACTCTTGGATCACATAGACTCAGAGCTGGAAAAAGCTATGAAAACATATAATGCTATCACCAAAGAGGAGGTGGAGGATACTAGGCAAACTAATATTACAGATACCATTCCCTTATTTTTATTAATCATCAAAGCCATTATCTTCTTACTGGACATTTGCAAGCCACTTTACTGGCTAGGTTTTCTTCCCAGTGTTAATGGAAAGATCAAAGGAGATGTCCTGCAACACAGCAGTATGTAACAAGGCTGTGAACAGATACAAAAGATTGTTAAAGCTCTGAACTTCCTAGGCACATGTATTATCTTGATTCTCACCATTGCCAGGCATAAAAAGATACATTGTATTCTGGCATTTTGGTCGGCTTAATATTTCTTCACATTCAAAGATATAAGGCAGCCGGCTTCTCCTTCTAGATCATCGAAGACTCTGCTAAGAACTTCATTTATTGAATTAAAATTTGTGGGGTTTTGTGTTTATCCAGCAAAACTTGTTTTTCTATTTCAAACTGTTAAGTCAGACTTCTTTCTGGGTATGAAAATGTCCAGATCTGTGCTCAGTTCAGAGGACAAAGAAGAGTGCTGTATCAATAGAACAGTGTTGGGGGAACTTCTTGGTTTCCTCTGTCCCTGGTGAGCACTGAGTCACTTGCAAATTCTGTGCTTCCCTCACCTCCTTGGTGAAATTGACAAAACTCTGTACCTGAGGTCTGCTGTAAGACTGAAATAGGCCAGTAAATGACAGAAGTTCAAAGTTGCAAGGGGCCGAGATATGAAGCAGGTCAAATGAGGTGCCTTTCTACAAATACATAAAGATACATCAGCAGTACAGAAGAAAGAGATGGAAGGGAGCTCATTATAGAAAGCAAGCAAAGAAATATTTTTCTTAATGTTGGACATGCTGAGAAACTACATAATGTCCCAGTGACTTTCCATCAGACTCCTGCAGAATTGGCAAAATCTGTGTGACATAAGTCAATTACAATTGATTTGCTGGATCCGATTAACTCCCAAACTCAGCACATTCTAGGCAGTCAAGCAGCCCGGCCCTACTGCAGAGTTTCACGGGGCTCCCAGAGTGTGCCCTCCTCCAGGATTGACTCCCATGTCACCCATTCTCCCACAGATGGCAGTTCACACTTTTCATTGTGTGTACTGCCATCTTAGAGGCACTTTTCATAAACCTTGCACTGTTTTGTTCTCACAGCTGCCTGTAGGAAGAGTAACAGCACTTTAAAAACAAGGAAAATGAGACTCAGAACAAATATTTTGCCCTATATCATTCAACTTGTGTCAGAGCCAGAACTTAGATCTGCTGACTGTATTTCTCGTATTCTTGCAGCCCACAAAGGAGGCGCGTGTGTTCCTTGATTATAGCATCTACCAGGACTACCTTCTTTTTTCCAGCTTTAGTGAGGTGTAATTGGCAATACTGTGAAAGACTATTTTCTTATCAGTGTTTTCTATTAATGCAGGAGAGAGAGGTCTTCCTGAAAGGTAGGCCAAGTCATGTTGGTCTCCAGGGTATCTCCCGCAGCATTCATAAGTGTGTCTGGGAGATTTCTGGCATCCTGTACGTGTTCAGTTATGTTAAAAGTTAAATGGTAAACACAGCATTTTATCAACCCCATCGCCTGGTTACATGAGAGAGTGAGAACAGGTACCACGACCGCACTAAACATTTGCCGAACTGAGACTTTCCCAGACATCTTGCAAGTTGGTTTTCCGGGCAGTAAGTTTCAAAGTTAGTACCCTCCCCTCTGCCCTTTCTCCTTCCTGCTCCATCTCTTAGTCCCATTCCTCTGCCTGTATTTTTCCATTAACAGCAAAACTGCCACGGAGCAGCCTGCTTATATTGAAGAATTGTCTCCGCTTTTAACATCTTGACTCTAGCACAGATTTTCTTTCTCAGAGCTGTCTCTTCCCAGTTTCTCTGGGCTATCTTTGCCTCATTTTGTATCCCAGTAATTGTCTCAGTAAAAGAACATCCCCCAGATCTGCAAATATATCACACTACATTTGCTTCTATTTACGTAGGTCTTTTCCACATGAAGGGTAGAGGCAGTTATTTATGTCTACATATATATGTATATATAATGGATTTTTTTCACACAAATCTTCCTGGCTTTCCGTCTCTTCAATGGAGCTTTAAAACCTCCAGGCAGATTGTATCAACGCTTCATCTGACTTCCATTGTCCAGGCAACAGACAATACTCTGAATGGCTCCAAAGGAAAATCACTACCTGCTGATAGCCAGGGTAGATGTCACTTACCAGATGTCTGGCTTTCATTGTTGCTAACTTGTTTAATTTCTGCACCCAGCAATGAAAGTGTTTTGATCCTTCAAAGCAGAATGTGCGCTGTACCAATTGATTCCAAATGGCCTCTTTTTAGATTGAATTTTTATTTTATTTGGTTGAACGATTCTCTTTCATTTAAACCTGTATTTATGTGGAAAATTCAAATAATGCATTCCGCTTTGCATTTCAAAAAAAGAATCTACGTGTTTATGAAATCACTTTTGAGTTGCAATTACAGTTATTTGTCTCTGGGATATACAATATGTAATTGGGTCAACACTGCTAATGAGCGACTAGTGTTATTGTTAATGAGCTACTAGTGATAGATTCAATGTTTCGTCCCCAGCAGGTGGTAAATACAATATGTTAAGATAGATAATTATGTTAATGTTTCAAATATCCACAGACCAAGCAAGTCATTAGAAACATAAAACTAAGAGCTAAAAAGGACAAACACATGAAGTGGACTCTACATTTACCCAAAAGACATGAGTCTCCCCTGCACAGAAATTTCGTTATGTATCTCAGTGTCCAGTTCTATTAATTCATAGTTTGTCAAAATGGCAAGAAAAGAAGACTCATCTCAACTGGCTTTGGACATTGTCAACTTGGACAAATAATTAACTTCAATACTTGGGGCTCGAGATGCTTAATTCTGTAGGATAGACATCATTCAGGTGGAATGATGAATCATTCAGGTGCCATTCCACTTTGAGAAAGTCATTGTGTGGAACACTTAAAATAACAAATAGACAATCTGATTCCTGTCTACAAGAAGCAAACAAAACCTTTAGAGAGGCAAGATGTATATTAGGTGAGATAGTTGGCAAGATACAAGATCAAATATGTAGTAGAGACCTTATGAAACTGGTGAGAAAGAAAAAGTGGCAGGAGAAGTTGGGAAAGCTTTTAGGGAGAAGCAAGTTTGTATCAGAGATGCTCTGGCCTGCTATTTTAGAAGGCCTAACTAACAGTCGTTCCACAGTGAAGACATTTAAATCTTTCACATAGAAAGTTGGAAGTTAGGACATTCCAGCACTGAAACAGCAACTCAAAGTTGTCATCAAAGACCCAAAATGCTGTCTTTTCCTCTCTTCCTTTTACAAAACATCCGTAATATATAACATATGGTCACCAGATGGCTGCTACAGCTCTGGCCATCACATCCACATCCTCATCCACAGGCATCCCTGTGGGGGATGAGAGAGAGTGGGAAAGAGGGAAACTTTTCTAAGTTGTTTTTAGAAAGGAAGAGAAAAATATGCCCACAAATCCCCAACAGATTTCCCCTCACATCTTATTGACCAGAACTGCTGTTAGGCTCAGCCTTTGAAGCATCCCCTAGATAAGAGGAATGGACATCATGATTGCCATGAAAGGCTTAGACTGGCCATGGGCTTTCGAGCTGCTCCAGGAAGATCCTGGGTCCATAGGCAACAGAACTAAATCAAGTGGGTTTTGCATAGTACCTTTTGGCTAGTAGCAATTTTTGTCGCTTAGTGTTTGCTTTAGCCCTCAGGAGATAATTTTGAAATAGTACAGAATACCAAGTGTTACATCCAAGATAAATTCACTTGGATGGCTCAGTTCCACCTGTGAATCATAGAACTTTGACTTTTCCAACATCATTGGCTCCATACCCAAATGTTCATCAGAATTACCAGAAGAGCTTTCTAAAAACAGCTGTCGCCAGACCTTACACCAAGGCCTTCTGAACCAAACCTCCAAAAGTTAGGGCCCATGAAAATTGCCCAAAGTATTGTTAGAGCCATAAAGGCTAATAGGTTGCTGGTTGAAGCGGTTAGTTTTTGCTAGGCTATGCCATAGTAACAACCCCAAATCCCAAGTGGATTACAACTACAAGGGTTTATTTCTCACTTAGGTTACATGTCAGTTATGGGTTGACCATGGTTCTCTGGCTTTGCTCTATGCATCTTCCCCATCCTGAGGATCAAGTCCAGTGTTTCTCAGCATTTTCTAAGTTTATTCATGTGCTGTGAGTATATCTGTGCTCTCTATAGAAAAAGGGTAAGCTTTTTTGTCCCCCAAGAATCAATTTTACCCCATTGGGGTGCTACCAACCCTACTGAGAGTGAATAACCTAAACTGAAGAAGTTACCCCCCACCTGTTGTCAGGGAGTACACTGATGGGCAGACCATAGAGGTTCTGTTTGCACATGCCTCACGTCATGTCTGCTCACATGCTACTGGCCAAATCAAGTCACGGGGCCATCTGAGATGGTAATGGGGCGACAAGGTACTTTCTTCCTCCTAGGAGGCAATGGACATTACATGACAGGTTACAGGGGGAACAGAGAATAATTAGGAAGAACAATTCAATCTAACACCCTGGGTCCTCAGGTGGAGAAGCAGAAACAGAATAGAAATTGTTATTCCCATGCCCCTAATCATAACTATCATCTAGCCATATGCAAGTAAGATGCTACATATCGGACAGCATCAACAAACATATAATTGGGGGTGCCTGCGTGGCTCAGTTGGTTAAGTATCCGGCTCTTGATTTTGGCTCAGGTTATCATCTCAGGGCCCTAAGATCAAGCCCCACATCGGGCTCTACGCTGGGCATGGAGCCTGCTTAAGATTCTCTCTCTCATTCTCCCTCTGCCCCTCTCCCCCTACCCAGACCACACCCTACCCCACATGTGCTCTATTTTTCTCTCTCTCTCTCTCCCTCTATAAAAACAAAAAAAAACAAAGAAAAAACCATATAATCAGGACAGAGTTAGGCAACTAACATGCTAACATGGTTACAATTTTTTAGTTTGGGGGAAAAATTTAAATTAAAAGTGTTAATATCAAGGACATAAAAAATAGTAGTTACAGCTTAGGCTTATATGATATAATTGTTTCAAGAAAGAGTAGAATGTTAGAACTAAAGAATACCATAAAATTGGAGGAAAAGTTATAGTATAAAAGGAGGTGCCATTTTATTCACTTGTGAATACTATTATACACTAGCTATGTGCTAATCCCTAAATTCATGATTAAAAGGAGAAAACACAGAATTATCAGCATGACATTTGACTTCAATAGGAGGAAAATGTTTTTTTTTAAAAAAAGAAATTTTCAAAATGATGAAGTTGTTTCCAATTATTTCCATGTATCAATCATTTTTTCCCCTAAGACATCAGAGGAATAACATAATGTCTGCTCCCTTTATTATTTTATTTTCTACTAATGAAACCATACAATGAAATGTACAGAGTTTTTCACTTGTTTACTTTGATCGATTGATCTTTTTATAGCTTGCTTTCAATCATGGACTGCCTCAAACACCGCTGTCTATAAAAGACTTGAAAAAACAGATAAATATCCAGGTTTTTAAACCCTGACTTAGTGCTTCTAATGTATTGCATTTTGCAAAGTCACAGTGTCTCCTGTTAGTCATTCACGGTCTCTGATAAAGAAACACCCAAAGTGAAGAGAAAATATATCAGGACAAGTGAACAGGTCCTTCCCGAGTCCCAGAGCCACTATAGTGTTGCATTACAACTGTTTTCTTTCTCTTCAAATTTCAGACTTCCTCACTGAAACAAAAGGGGAGTGTGTGAATTAGTTTCTTTGTGGACAATATCTATATTGCACAAGAAATGTTTTTTTAATTAAAATTTTAACATTAGCACAAATTTTAACAAACATTTCCTAAATGCCTTGATAACTTTAGGTCAACTGTTGCTTTTTCTGAGCATTAGAAAGTGGAGTGTGGGAAGTATCTTGAGATGCAAAAAATATTTACCAAATACCCATTCATTCAGGTAACCAGTAAGGAAATTTATCAATCGTATTTTCTTTCTTTGAAATATATCTTGAATTTGGAGCATGTCTTTCTATACTCACTCTTCTCACCCTATTCTAGGCCACCACCATCTGCTTGGAAAACAAAAACCTACCAGCAGTTTTCTGTCTCCATTCTCTGCTTACTTCATTCCAATCTCTACACAGTAGCCAGAGAGATCTTCCAAAAATATACGTCTGTTCATGTCAGTGCTCCTCTGCCATCTCCCCCAAATAATTCAATAGGTTCCAGTAATCTCAGGCCGGAGGACAGGTCATTAACATGACCCCCAGGATCTTGCTGGTTTGTCTTCTGTTTACCTTTATAGTATTGTCTTCCCACACTCAAATCCCAGAGCTCACCATATTGGCCCGCACCTCTGGGCCTTAGTTGACTATCCCCTTAAGTAGATTGTTCTCTCTTCCCCACGCCTTCCAACTGGTAAAACCCTGTTCCTGTGACCTTTTGGGTCTCTGCTTGGATGTTCCTTCTCCTTAGAAGTTCTTCTCATACCACCCCTTTAAGACCAAAACAGGGGCTGCTCTTATCTGCTCCCAACACGTACTAACTTCCTCCAACATAGCTCTTACCCACTGAATCATCACTGCCTGTATCCTAATTCATGTCCCTGCACACTTGCACCCCTGTTATGTTGGGAACTTAATGCAGACAGGAACCACATCCATGATATTTCACTAGTTTGACTTCAGAACAAAGCTCTGACTTAGCATCAGATACGTACCTGTATTTGCCTCTCAGGTTTGGAATTTGCTCTCTCATCATAGGCTATTTACTTGACCTTCCTGGAACTCAGTTTCTTTGTTCAGAAAATGGGCATAATAATATCTACTCACAGACATACCCTGTTTTATGTGAAAGCACACAGCTTAGCTCAGGCTGTTAATAACAAAATACTATAGACCGTGTGGGTTAAACAACATTTATTTCTCACATTTCTGGAGTCTGGGTAGTCCAAGATCAAGGTGCTGGGGACATATTCAGTTCCTGGTGAGAGCCCTCTTCCCAACTCGCAGACTGTTGCCTTCTCACTGAGTCCTCACAGGGCAGAGAGAGAGATCTGATCACTCCCCTTCTTAACAAAAGCACTCATCCCATCATGAGGGGCCCATCCTCAAGACATCATCTAAACCTAATTATCTCCCAAAGGCCCCACCTCCAAACACCATCACATGGTGGGGGGGTAGGGCTTCAATATATAAATTTGGGTGGGGGGAGGGGAAGATACAAATATTCAGCCCACAGCAACACATACAGTTTATGTGTGTGAAAGCATCTAGCACAGAGTATAGCAAATCAATGTTTCCTTCTTCCCATCCTCCTGGAATCTAATACCATCCAATACAGCTAGTGGGTGGACTGGGAAAAATTCTGCTTTTCAGCTGAGTACCGCTTGGAGGGGAAAGTCCTACAGAAAATAGAATGGTGCCATCACCCTGCTGGTACCCAGGAGATGCTTTTCCTCCATGTGAAATGAGTACTCAGTCATTGCTCTACTCCTCATTCTTCCGCTGGAACTGAATTAGATCCCAAATGATTATCAGGTGGATTCTTAACAAGACTTTACCGCTTCTCATTCCTAATGCCTAACACCTTGCCAGGCACACAGCTGGTGCTGAATAAATATCTTTGGAATAGGTAGATGGTTGAATTTCTTTTTCTTTGTAAAGATTTGTATTTATTTGTTTATTTATTTACTTATTTGAGAGAGAGAGTGCAAAGGGGGGCAGGTCAGGGGGACAGGGAGAGAGTCCCAAGCCCACTCCACACTGAGTGGTGGAGCCCAGTAGGGGCCGGGGGCCGGGGGCCGGGGGCGGGGCTTGATCTGAGATCGCCACCTGAACTGAAACCAAGAGTTGGATGCTCAACCAGCTAAGTGACCCAGGCGCTCTGGTAGATGGTTGAATTTCTATAACCAGTTCATTGTATTTTGTCTTTTACCTACTATGGAAAAAAATATTTCATGTGAGATAGTTCTGTGCCAGTGAACATTATTTTCAGAAATGAGAGTTTAGGAATAGCTGAGAAGTGATTATTCCAACGTTACATAGAAAACAGGGTAAAAAAAACCCCAAACTTGACATTTAGCTTAGCCTAGACCATTAGAAAGAGATATTGCAATTTCTTTCACAGAACATGATCTTTAAGACCAAATAAATGCAGCCAGTGGAAATGGGTATCATTAGCAAGGGTAACTTTTCTTCTTTTGGGTTAATTGCTACTCCTTATCTGTCTTCATTTACAAAGGTCTTGGCCATTGCTCTGAGCAGGGCTCATTCATACCTGGAGATCCTTTGTATTTGGCCTGTTTCCCTCATCCCATAGCAATTATGGTTTCATTATATTTTAATTTCAGAATAAAGTATGAGAGTGTATCCAATCCATGGGAGGAGGCCCATCCATGTTCCTTGGATTCCTTAATACTCGAGCACACATTAGCCTAACCTCCAAAGGCCAGCACCTTCAAGGTTATCAGAGCACCCCCTGTTGCTGCCAGAATCATTTGCATGCAAACAATGTAGACCTCAATTATCTGGGATCTAACAACCCCCCCCCCCCCGCCGCCCCCAGGGCACTCCTTAACCAGTGATTGACTAGTGTGGAGTTGGGCCCCATCTCTCATCCCTGACCTGGTTAATTCTGGGGCCTTTTCCAGAGCTTCCCTAGGGATTAGCCTAATGCGCAAGTGTGGCTATATTCCCTGCCTGGTCTCTTCCTCCCCCTCCACACACCACATGTGTTCCTAGCACCTCCCAATAAATTGCCTGCACTTGAATCCTTGAATCAGGGTCTGACTCTGGGGGATCCTCAAAGACAAGGCAGAAGAAAAGAGATATCAGGAACACGTTATGCAGAGCCCCTTCTGTGGCTGCATCATGGAGCCTTTCTTCCTCAGCCATCTTTCCCCTCCTGTCAGGATGCCTTCTAGCTAAGGCATTTGGGGAAGAGAAATGCCACCAAAATTGACTGATTATAATTCCACTTGACTCAGATTCAGTGTCTGCAGATAGATTGGGTCGCCTATACTAGATGGTGGGAATTAGAGAAGCCAGAGCTTCTTTTTGGTTTGTTTTCACCTTCTGACACAGCAATGGCTAATGTCATGATTCCCAGGTTCTTGTCCAAGGGAGATGGAAATGATAGAGTTGGCAAGGAGCTTAGAGAACACTGCTTGTTTTCTGTAGCCCCTTCCAGCCTGAAGCCCAAATGGTCCCCTTCATTCCCACTTCTAAACAAAACAACAATAAAACTATCACATCAAGACTTTCTCTTATTCCATAAACAGAGGACCATGATTCTCTTCCTGTGAGACTCATATTCCCCCTGACATTTACCCCTGTGGCCAGAAAGAGGGCCCATGGTCCATCTGTCAGAGGAGATTCTTCTGTACTCAATCAGTATGTCCTCACTCATCCCAAATATCAGGTCACACCGATAGTTTGTAAATGCCAGTCTGCATGTTGGTGCTACTTGTAATGAAGTCCTCACAAGTCCAACAGAAAAATAGAACAGTAAAGACAATGCCAAGGGTTCTTCATGAGGTAAATGTATTCAATTTTTTTTTTTAAAGCTACACTTTATCCTCATGTTATATGTCTCTTTGTTTTGGCATATCAAAATTTCTTATGGAAAATGATCAAAGTTTGTTGCTTTTTGTTATATGGTCAAGTAACACTTTTTGAAATTTTACTAATACATGAAATCTGAGAGTTTATGAACTAGTAGCACATAGGATTATCTTAAACAAAATTGCAGAGCAGACAAAGTTTGAGCATGTGACCTCCTTTCCAGAAAGCTTAGACTTCAAGGCTGCTTTGGATTTCCCTCTAGTTCCTCTTAAGACTGTCCCCTACCTCTTTGCAACTCCCATTGAGAATCCAATTGAATTTTTCAAGTAATATTTATTAATCATTTACTAAGTGCCAGGTGTAAACAGGAATGACATCATTCCCTTGTTCACAAGAGGCCCTAACTTAATGAGGGCACCAGATCCCTATCAAATGAATCATAAGGCAATCTTAGAAGTATACTAAAGGAATATTTACATGTTTAGAGAGAAGAGGATCTCTCTACTGGGTACTAGAAGACCTACATCCAGAGGAGTAGTGGTGCTCTGGTTTCTGAGTAAGATTCACTGGGGGGGAAGGAAATAATGTTCCAACAAAAAGTTACAAAACCTTTTGACAGGGTTTTGTATCACTGGAATAAGCCTGCAGGCATAAACAGATACATGTGTATATTTACACATAGGCATCTCCAGCTGATTGATAAAGAATGATACCCAGGCTAAGTAAGAAAAATCTACTTGGACAAAGATGGGTGGCTATTCTTTTCCATGCACATAATGTAGAGTGCTTAGGGAAATGCTGATCAGCTACATTTGGTGTAGTTAACAAAGAGGGTAGCATTCAAGTGATTGTAGACTTAGGATAACTGGGAAAAGTCACTGACCCAACCACGTTATTCTCACAGAAAAAAATCATATCAGAGGGGCTTCCATATGAGTTGGCCAAGTTTTAAGACATCGTTGTTAATGTTCAAGCAATAGTAAAAAATAAACAAAAATTAAAAATCAATAAATCCAGTATGCTGTTAACTTCTGGTGTGAATCAATATCTGTGCAGCATTAGGAATATGAAGGCACCTCACTGTCTGTTCGTTCATTCATTTCTGCTTAGTTTATAGTCCCAAAAAGTCTTGAAGGGCAATGCAGTATGTAATCTGTAGCTTGTGTATACTGGGCTTACTCAACCAGTTAGTTCATCCTTTGACTACCCTTTTCATTGCATCCATGAAGGTCGGTATGTTGTGGAAAACCTGAGAAATATTTCTGTCCTACAAATGGCAAATGAACGTATGAGAAAAAATGTGTTTAACCTCAGCAGTTATCAAAGAATGCAAATTGAAAGAGCATAAAATGGTTTACCTATCAGATTATGAAGAATGAAAATGTTAGTGTCTGTTGTTTATGAGCGTGTGGGAAAAGAGTGGTCTCCTATACTCCTGGTGAGATTGAAAATTGTCCCAACGCTCCAGGAGGGCATTTTGGAAATATATATCAAAAGTCTCAAAAAAGACCACACATATACTTTGACCTAGCAACTGCACTTGTTGGAATTTGTCCCAGGGAAATAAATGGACGTGTGTTGAAACTGGGAATAATTTAAAGTATAGAAGTAGGATATTGTATTCAAATATTATGGTGCATCCATAAAATAGAAAGTAATGCAGCCTTTAAAAATGCAGATGCTAGTCTATATTTGGTGAAGTGAAAATATGTTCATGATAAATGTAGGTAAGAAAAATAGGTTATAGAACAAATATAACTATGGTTCCACTTGAATAAAATATAAATGTTATGCTCCCAATAACCATATTCATGAAGAAAAAGTTTGAAGAGATATAAATCAAAATATTAACCATTGCTATATTATTGTAGGGATTATTGGTGATTTAACTTTTAAATTTAAATATCTTTGTTATAAATGTGTCAAATCACTAAATCGTATACCAGAAATAATGGAACACTGTATGTCAAGTATACTCCAAAAAACTTTGTTTTTATTTTACACACTTATATGATAAGTGGTGATGGGAGAAATGGGCAGCCGGATGGGAGTTTACTGAAGGCAGAAGTAGCACAGTAAAGTGGAAACAGGCAAGGGGGTTCAGGCCATTTCTAAATGAAACATAAAAAGTCACCTTTCCTCTTAGAGCATCAGTTTCCTCACATGGAGTATGGAAGGGATTAACTAGATATTCCCCAACGGTATTCTAGACCATTTCAGGACCAGATTTAGAATGGGTAACATGATATTTGAATACCAAGGAAGACTCAACCCTTGGATGGTAACTACCATCAATACAGCCAGAAGATTCATCACGAAGATAGCATTGGGATTTATTTTCTCTATCTCACAGTGACCTAAAGAGAGGATTGGTGGGATGGAGGGTGAAGGAGATAAAACCTCAGGGACTAGGGCATGTTTTAAATGATCAATTTGTGGGGTACCTGGGTGGCTCAGTCGTTAAGCGTCTGCCTTCAGCTCAGGTCATAATCCCAGGGTCCTGGGATCAAGCCCTGCATCGGGCTCCCTGCCCGGCCGGAAGCCTGCTTCTCCTTCTCCACTCCCCCTGCTTGTGTTCCCTCTCTCACTGTGCCTCTCTCTGTCAAATAAATAAATAAAATCTTCCAAAAAAAGGTCAATTTGCATTAGGACTAATATTCTCTGGAGTTGCTCTCTGTCTGAGCTAGTCAACTCAACTAGTGGGCACATGGTGCTGATGGTGCTAAGGACATAAGTGAAAATCCTGGTGAGCCTATTCAAGTCCATGACCAACCATCTTTAAAATACATAGAGTTGTTCACATGAAAGGAAAATGGGCTGATTCCATGCAACATAGGACCTTTCTTGGAAAATTTAATACTCACTATCTTCATCACCTGCATAAGGGACTATTAAGAACCGTGCTAATAGCTGTGTAAGCCTTCATCATTTGTCACCATTTCCACCACTGACTTGGGAGTCACTGACCCACAATGAGAAAGGATCTCAGGAAGACTGAGGTCAAGTCACACAAGAGAACTATGTCATTTTGGAATCGTGTTTGCTAACTTAATGAAACCTGAGGGAAACTGAAGACATTCAGCCTTACTCACTTTTGAGTTCCTTAAAATGCAGCTTCTTATCTCCTCTGAGTATCTTCCCCTCTTCCTATAGAATTTGAATCCAGTCAATGCCAACATACTTTTGTGCTATAGATGTTTAGTTCCTTCATTGTCTCATACATCCAGCATGTTTATTGCCCATTTCTGTGTGAGAAATATATATTATTCCTGACCCCTTATCCTAGGCCATCCATATCTTTTTCAACCAATCATCAAGACTGAGATAAAGCCCGACCTCTGTGAGGAAGGCCTGGAGACCTTTTTGATTTCCACCAGTTCTCCTCTGTCTCAATATAATTTCATACATACTATGTACATCTATCTCCAATCATATTCTGCCTCAGCAACCCTGATATGTCCCATATGTGCCCATTTTGTGGCTCCAGATTGGAAGCTTCTCCAGGGTAAAGACCAGGTCCCATAGTTTTCTGTGTTCCCCTAGGTGTTTAATAAACATTCTGTAAGTCTCTTTTAGTAGGTGATTCAATGGATGATAAATAAATACCCATGGGTTAGTAAGGAGCCATGGGTTAGTAAGGAGCCATATGTGAATAAGACATCAAACTTAAAAGAAAATCAATAACCATCAACCCTGCTAAGAAATGCTCATTGGTTGTTGGGGACACATTGTGACAGCATGTGAACCAAGAGTGGAATCTGGGAGTGGACCTGTGCAGGAGCATTAGGTGTCCTCCAGTTAGTGAGAGTGGGAACCATGCTGGAAAATGTGGGCAGAATGCTACAGACTTGAGGGAGGATCATTACACTTTTTCACTCTAACGGTTTCTCAAATTGACAAGTTTCCTCTATCCCATACGGAAAGGCAGAAGCTGACCCAGTTGATAAACTAACTTGAGTCTTTCAGTGTGGTGATTCTATTTCTCACCAGGCCTGGCTGTTTATGTAGGTCCATTCCTGTGGCTTCTAGAAGTAACTGCAAACGCAGTTGACCTTCCTTCAACCTGCTGATCAACATCTGCTAATGGATGGACAATGGGGGCTCCGGCCACGTCTCTGCTGTCCTCTCCCAGCCCCTGCTCATTAGCTCCATTCACACTGAGTAGGATTGAGCGGGTGGGCGAGTGGCTGCTCGTCTGCTTTCTAGCTAATATCATTTGGAGTGAAGATATTTTTAACCTTGTTAGGTTTTCCAAGATGAGAAGCAGAGGGAGGTGGAGATACAGCAATGAACGCTTTGTGGGATTATTGGGGATGCAAACTTGAAACTTGCCTGGCACAGAAAAGCTATCCCTGCCAGATCAGGAATTCTGTGATAATACTGACGACAAACCTCTTTTTTCAAAATGGTTCTAATTAAAAATCAGCACAGAGCACAGTACCTACAACACTGTGCGTGCGTGTGTGTGTGTGTGTGTGTGTGTGTGTGTGTGTGTGTGTGTGTGTGGTGCAAGCATGCAAGAGAGAAGGAGGGTGATATTCACACATTTGGTCTTACATTATAAAGCTATTCATAATATTTTATTAGTTGAGGAAAATCATGATAATGTTATAAGTAGAAACTCTGCAAAAAAAAAGGAAAATATTCAAAGAGTATACTCTAAAATTTAAAGTGATGCTCTGTTAGGTCTAAGTATGGATACTTTGGATGTATGATCCCTTTCTGTGCTGACTTTTTTACTATAAGCATTCATTAATCAGAAAATCAGAGTTAATTAGAAAAAAAGAAAAAACTCTTGTCAGTTGGCTGTTTCCTGCCCCAGCTCTTCTTAGATCTGTGACATCTGCTTTCTGATGTCAGGACACCTGCACCTCCCGCACACAACAGCTTGTTCTTGAATCCGGCTGTGGCATTCCTGGGTTTCTGAATCAGGCCACCACCTTTCTTCTAACCTCCTGAAACTTCAGTATCTGGAAAAAAAAAAAAAGAATGTAGGGCCCAGTGTCTGGCCAGGCTGGTCTTGAAGTTAAATCATGAGGCTTCTCCTCTCTTACTCGCAAACATATAAGCAACTCTCCAGGATCCTGCACATTTCAGCAAACAAAGGAGTTGGAATATTGTTTTCACAGTTTTCTACTTGTCTAATCCTGGAAGCAAAGTGTATTTGCTTCAAAAATAAAGGGAAGAGAATCGAAGGTCATGGGGGTGACTGGCTTTCCTGCTCCATGAAAAGAATAAGGTGACACTGGGTGACATGTAAGAGCAGGGCATTAGAAATGGTGCAGGAGCATCCATCTGTAATTAACCTTTGGAGCTCCCTGGCCTATGATGTTAGGGAGGCTGGTATCATAGCTGGCTTTCAAAAATAGGAATACGATGTGCATTCCAACCAGATCCCACAATTATACCAGGTGCGCTTAAAATTATTAGCACTATCCAACTCCCCAGATGTGGGCAGAGGATTTTTGGCTAGTGTTAAGAAAGCAGCACTCTAACACTGATATATGCAACTTGGCTGAAAGCTTATTTATTGGACAAAGCAAGGATGTGGTAGCAGCCAAAATCACTTGTATTGTTTAGCACTTTGCCATTCAGAAATTGCTCTATCTTACATTTTCATGTAATTTCTATAGCATTCTGTGAGGCAGATTATTAATCTTATTGCCCAGATATGGAACCCAAGGCTCAGAGCATTTAAACTGACCTGCCCAGGATCACACAGCTGGTGAACGGTAGAGCTCTAACTCCAAGCTGTGTGGACTGTTCATCTCTAGCCTCATCCTATATGTTGTATAAGTGGCTACTTATAGGAATCACTCAGGGAGCTTTTAGAAAACAGTGATTTGGGGCACCAATCTCTCCCTACACATCTAATAGATTCTGGTTTAACTGAAGCCTGGGATTTGTTGTTTTTTCTAAGAGTTGCTCAGTTGAGTCAAATATGCAGTCAAGGCTGGGGATTGAACCTATTGGATGAAAATAATGACCCAATCAGGTGTGTAATGCACAGAATAAGCTGATCCATGATACTATGAACCTTTTCCATCAGAGAAGGATGAAGACTGAAGTTTTCAGGCTGGTGCTATGTGTCAGTTGTATAAGTAATTGCCCACTTGGTGTAATTTGACAACCAATGAAAAATACTGCAAATCTAAAATGAGCTATCCTCTGTCCCTTTATTGTGCCTGAAATAGTGAAGAACAGAAGGCCCCTGTTGGACTGGGCATTGATCATTTAATGACTAGCTTGTGGACAGTTCCCAGAGGTCCCATTGAAGGGATTGGATGGCCTAGGCAGCTGGGGATCCCTTGAGGATCTTGGAGGAGCAGGTTTTATTGCCTAACCAGTATAGAGGTACTCTTAAAATTTAATAATCATTATGGTCATATTAGTGTATATTGGCAGAATACCATCTTTGAATGTGCCCCCATCCCAATGTTGTTCTGCTGAATGTTTAATAACCAGGGGAGGGCCAGGAATAGAAGCCCAGAGTTACAGTGTTTTCCAATTCCTATGGTGCAAATACTCTCATCGTGGCCAATTTTAAGCTATCAATGCGATGTCACTAAACATGGAGCTAGGAAGAGATACCCGGCATCACACCATTATATTTATACCATACACAGATGATAAATGTATAGTCTAAGAGTATAGATAATAGTAAAACATAGTAAAACAATTGGGAAGTGATGAGGTCTTACCACCTTTTAAAATATAATTTGTTTTATAAGTTTACATAATTTAATTTTTAACAAAGGCTGACTTTAACAACCAGCTAATAAAATTTATGAGAATTTCACAACTAACTCTCAGAAATCAGTACAATCAGTACAGTCCAGCACACCACTGACCCACCAGCATCTAATCATTAGTGTCACTATTTGAGAGAAAAGCTTGAAAGGTCCCTAAATGAATAGCATCCATGGTGCCTGAGAAGAGCAATACAATCACCCAACAGACTCCATCAACAATTTATGGCAGATTAATTTGTGAGATCGACTGATGAATCATTTTATAATGTCCTGGAAGAAAAGGCAAAGAGCAAAGAAGCCTCAATATCCTTACAAAGAATATGGAGATAATATTATGAAAACTCAATAAGGCACATAAAATATAGTGACTTCAACATAGATAATCCCTAAATAAATGACAGCCACTTTCACTTTTTTTTGGAACGGACAAGAAAATTAACATTTAGTGCACATTTAATATTTTTTAGGTACTATGCCAACACTTCTGAAAGCTAATGTGATAGCAAGAAAAGTACAAAAGGGATATAAGGGTTCCAAGATTAAGGACTAGTCTTTACCCTATGGATTGGCTGTGAGTTGGACCAACAGAGCAGTAACTATGTGCAGCACCCAGTGGTAAAGAAAAAGTCACAGAATGGAGAGTAGACTGCTGGAACAGAGGGGTAAGCCACGGACGTCTGGTAGAGGGAATAAGGACGAATACATAGAGGGGAAATCGTTGCATCTTGAGTTATGTTAGAAGACTAAGGAGGAATCTTTTGAGCATCACAGGTGGGCCTTTGGGTTGCAAAACAAAACAAAACAAAGCTTTCACAAAGGCTCAGGAAGGCCTAGAAGGTATTTTAAAAGATCCTTTGACAGGGTCTAAGCTGTGTGACAGACAGGTGTTGTAAATAAATTCTGAGAGAAAACCTTGCCAAGGAGCTGGAACATTACCTTGTTGGCTATAGAGGTTTTAACAAGGGAATTACATTGCAAAATATACATTTTTAGAAGACAGTCTTGACCACCCTGAATTCCAGTGTAGCAAATGCGCATGTTCAATTTGTTTAGCAGGTGTAGTGGGGGAAGACCCAGTTAGGATACAATTTTAATTGTCCAGGTAAAATATGGGAAAGACCAGAATTACTCCCTTCCTAACTCCCAAAGAAGTAGAACAAGAGCAGGCTGGAAAAATATTTAGAGGATAAAATCAATAAGACTCAGTGACTGATGGGTGTGAGTGGGCAGAGAGAGGAACAGAAGATGAGTCAGAGGTTTCTAAGTTGGGTAATGCTAGATTGTGATGATATTATCTGAAACGAGGAACACAGTCGAAGTAACACATTTTCAGAAATACAGTATGGAAAAGCCCAATGTGAAGCCTCTAAGCTTAGTGAGTGCAAACACCTAGATTATTTCTTTCCTCTCCTACCTTGCTTTGTAATCTAGCAATTTTTTCACTCCATGTTAAGAGGGGCAGATAAAATGATGCATTTGAAAGTGCTTGAGGGAAAAAAATGTATGAGAATATATGCAAATAAGAATCTGCATTACCATTTATTCAACACAAATATATGATGTCATGATCTAGGACTCTGGGAGCCTATGCCAAAGTGCTCCCAAGTCTAGCCTTTTCTACTGAGCAGAAGCTGGGACAGAGGATGTAGAGGGGCTCAATTACATGGTAGTTTTCTTTCCTCTTTATCCAGGAAAGTATTAGAAAAATATTTTATGAGGATTGGAACTGAGGACAGAGAATGAGAATCTGCTTTCTGTGGCACAGACAGACTGGCCAGGGTGGCCACAGAGAGGCAGGTAGGAGGGCAGGGAAAGACCCAAAATCAAGGTCACTCTATTAGATCAGGACATGAGATGGACTTGTCAGGAACACAGGACTAGGTTGGGACATGAACCAAAGGACAGGGCCAAGAACAAGGCAGGAAAGGAAAGAGGAAATAGGAACTTAGGTAGAACCGACTTAACGGGTGAACTCATTAACAGAAGTCAGGCTAACATTGATCATAAACTCACAGAAATAGTGGGCAAAGAACAGCTCTGGGGCTGAGATCAGGGGCAGCATTCAGAAGGATTATTCCCCCAAAGGTAGTTCTCAGTGTTCATGCCTCTCTTTTTAGCACAGTGCCGTGGGATTTCTTGAGATGCTCTACTCAGTCCTACTGAGCAACAACCATCCTGGGTCCTGTTTCTAGAGGAGCAGAGGCTTTTCCTCTGGTTCAGGAGTTTGACTAGGTACGACAAGTCTCCTTGAGGATGGGTGGACTCACGGGTCGCTCGAGTGACATTTACTGAATTTATTTCCCAGTGTTGGGCCAGGACTCCCGGCACTGGGTTTTTGATCAAGCCTCGGATGCCAATTAAAGTAATGGCACCAAGTGGGGTTTACAGCCCGAGCAAATTGTTTCTACTACAGGAGCTCGCTACAGATAGCAACCTGAGAAAATTTAAAGCAAAGGTCTTTTCCAACTTTTGGAGGAGATCGGGATGACTGTGAATAATATTTGACACCACTAACCAAATATATCACATTTTTAAGGATTAAGAAAATCAATCAAATACAAATCAATCTTGAGAATTAATCAACTAAATTCAGGCACTGTAGGAACCAACCATCCAACCTTGACCCTGAACAAGGCATTTCCCTTCCTGGGGTCTTAGGCACAGTTGTTTAGAAAATGAAGACATTCTGTCAAAGAATCCCTAAATGTCCTTCTAGTTGGTTTGAGCAATGTAAATAAAGCCAGAAGGATATGAAACGAAAGCAATTATATTTTGCTCCTTCAACTCTACCTATATATGCTGAACACATGGCCCTGTGTTGGAAGGGATGTTAAATCTCACAAATTAAGAGAAAAGAGCCGGCATTTCTGTGGCAGGATAGAGAGTCATATCTGAAAAGATAAGTCCTCCTCCAGCCTTGGCACACATGCAGTTCCTTGAAAGACAGCTCCCACAGCACATATGCTGGCTTCAACAATGAACATTCTGCGCCAGAATGCCACAAGGAACAGTGATTTCTCACTTACCCTGTGTCTTCTCAGGAACACGAGAAAAAGAACAGCAGAGGCAATGACCGGGACAAAGGTGACTTGTTGGTCTCTTTGTCAGCGATGATGTGTTTGCTCTCACAGCCCTTGGTCAGAGTGAGCACCATCACCTCCTAAAATGGCAGCTGGGTACCACCAGGCACCCAGCCTTCCCTCTAGTACATCCTGGAGGGTGAGCCTCACCACGTGGTCTGTAATGCTGCAGACACATGGAGAAGTCACTTTGAACAAGCAAAAAAAAATGTTCAAAAACACTCATACTTTCTATGTTCTCAGTAAACAAGATAGCTGTGTAAAATTAAAAAAAAAACAAAACAAGTTAGCAAAGTTCACTTTTGCGAAAAAAGCATATGTACTTTCTAAGCACTGTAGAAGTACTAAGTCCTTTACTAAAGTAGTACCCAATAGGGTAGTCCCGGGAGCTCATGTGGTGCTTTAAATTTAAGTTAATTAAAATGAAATTAAAGTAACACTTCAGTTCTTCTGTCACACCGCCACATTTTGGGTGCTCAATAGCCACACGTGGGTAGCGGTTAACACACTGAATAGCACAGATATAAAAACATCTCCATCTCAGAAAATTCTACTGGCCAGAGCTGGTCTAAAAAGCTGAATAGGGACGCCTGGGTGGCTCAGTTGTTTAAACATCCGACTCTTGATCTCAGGACAGGTCTTGATCGCAGGGTTGTGAAGTTCAAGCCCCCCGTTGGGCTCTTTTTTAAGCTTACTTAAAAAAATAAATAAATAAATATTAAAAGCTGAATAGATCAAGCAACAACGATCCATGAACAACAATGAGTCTGCCTCCCCTATCATCCTTTACCTAGGACAAAATTTCAGCTTTTACTGTTTGTTGGCTAATCTTCTGCCTCTTCTGTTTCCTTGAGCCTTGGTACTTTATCTCACAGCTTACACTCAGCTGTTAAGTAATCAAAGTCACAGCATTAAAACATGAGAGCAGCACTTCCCCTGTGTCGGGAACCCCTCCTGGTCTGCCAGACAACCCTGTTCATGGCCAGGAAGCTCCACAGCCCAGCGCCTTATGGGTCCTCATGTGGAGTCCTCACTTCAGCCCTTTTCTCCTGTGAGCAAATCAAGTCATCTGCTCTCCCTGCCTCCAACGCCCACTCTTTAATTACCTTCCTCAGGTTTTCATTGAATGAGTGACTCAGCAGAATGACTTTTTAAATGAGCTTTCATATTTAGCAATGCAGCCCACATGCAAACTGGGACAGGAGCTGATTTCTTAAGTAAACACACCAAGACTTTTTTATATCAAATTAAAGTGTCTATTCAAAATAATCACCCCTGGCAGGTAACATTTCTGCCAATTGTGCAAGCCATTGCTCAAGTCATAGCTAGAACGTTCCTCAGGGACTTGACTAGGACATGTGTACGTGTCTTTGAGGAGGGATGTGGCTACATTCCTGCACTCACTTCTTGAGGATGTCTCCTTGAACACTAAGAGGTCACAGAACTTTTGATTTTACAAAGCAAGGTCACAGGTCTACTGACTTGAAAGTATAAGCGCGTACCTCCAAAATTAAAGAGTCTCTCATGAGGTGCATAGGAGACAATCACGAGGTGTATTTGTTTGCCTTTCATAGAAATGAGATATTCTAGTTATTCTTCTATTTACTATATAAACGTGTGAGCTTTTCTCTCCAGAGCTCATAGCCACTTCTATTCTGCCTTACATACATGTAAATCTGATAACGCTTACCTAGTAACAAATAGTTTCTCTCTTCCTAGTTACAAAGGGCTCTTCTGTTGGCAGGATTGCATTTGCTATGAACTGAACGTTTGTCCCCCTCCCCCAATTCATATGCTGAAATCCAATCCACAATGTGCTGGTTCTAGGAGATGGGTTCTTTGGGAGGTGATTAAGTCATGAGGGAGGAGCTGTCATGAATGGATTAGCGCTCTTGTAAGAAAAGACACAAGGAATATGATCTCTCTCTCCACCACGTGAAGATATGAGAAGACAGCCACCTGCAAACCAGGAATCAGGCTCTCACCAGACACCAGAATGTGGACTTTTCAGCCTCCAGAACTGAGAAATAAACTTCTGTTATGTAAGCCACCCAGTCCATGAGACTGAGCTGATGGAGAAACTATTATTTCCCTCAATACACGTGATACATGCATTTAAGTATTTTGAACTTGTATGTTCACAGGCAAATTTGATTCTTGGAACCTCTTCAAAATCTACCTGGAATTTGAGTAGTAGAAGACTGACCATTGACAGCACCCTCTCTCTCTGGGTGCAGGCGTGAAGGATTAATTTGGTGCCATTTGCACAGCCCTCTGAGGTGGGATAGCACTGTTTGGGTGCAGAGCATTCCCCACAGCTGCCTGTTGGATATTACTAAAAAAGAAGGTTCTCTAAAAGTAAAACATTGCTGTTGGTCCTTCTCTGGTCTTCATGAAGGTATCAAGCATGTGAGTCCATTGGGGTGATCCTGAGGTAGGGAATGTGTCAGGCAGAAACAAAACACCCCACCAGGAGTGTGGAAACCCAGGTTCTCAAGACAGTTTCTTTGCCAATAAGCATGATGTTCTGAGCAAGACCCAAGTACTCCCAGTACCCCAGCATATGTGTCTGAAAAATGAGGGAAGTGATGACCCCAGGATCATTCTACCTCAACACTACTCTAACTCTTTAAGATTCAGGTGTGGTTCCGTTAGGACAGTATTCCCCTAATTTGACAGACCCCAAGAATCATCCGGGACACTGGTTTAAAAAATACAGGTTGTTGATCTTTACCCTATGTTCAGAGGACAAGCTAGGGAAACTGACTTTTTAACTAGAGACTCAGGTGACATTGCCATAGAACATAATGAATAAGAAGTCACCCCAAGTCCCCAGTGTCCTGCCCAGCTTTGATCTAGTGACAGAATGGAAACCAGAAAGCTGTGTCGATAGTCCTATTTTGCAAATACACCTGGATATGAGTATGTTAGCACCTAAAGGGCACAGCCATTTTGCTCATTGTTATTTTTTCTATTGAATAAAGCAGTGAATCTCTATATTTGTCTCGGGGTTTTGTTAAATCTGTTTTCATCTTAAATGAGAAAAAATGTGGTTTGCAAGCATTTTGAATTTGTTTGCCTCTAATGCAAATATATATGATTTTTTTTTTATTTCCCCAGAAGAAAGGAATGAGGAAGATATAAAGGAAAGGAAATGGAACTCAAATCTAGTGGCAAAATAACTTCTGTTACCCATGATCCCAGGAATGCCATAATAGACCATCAAATGGGTGCCAATCAAGTGTATTATGGTATGCCCCCTTTCTGACATGAGATGATGACTCATTGGTTCTGTCTCTAGTTGTGAGGGCTGCCAGGACCTTTGCAACCCAGGCTTCGAGGGAAAGAAAGGAAAGCAGGAAGAGGCAGGACTGGGAAACCAACGCAGCCGTCAATGAGTGGTCCATATCGGAACGTGCAGGGGTCTGGCCAATCTGGTCTCAAACTCAGCCAGTAGGTACATCCAGTGAGGACCTGGACAAAGATTTTGGGTTAATAGGATTCCCTAGACAGTAACAAGAGTAGGCTTTAAAATCCTATAGCAGAATTCAAGGGCTCTTTCTAATATGGAACACACATGGGCACATGCACACATGGGCTTTTTTCTGTGCCTAAAATGCTATCCACTATACCCTGTAGGATACCAAAAAAAAGCTTCTGAAAACAGAGAAATGAGTCTGGCTCTCGTAGATGGAGATATGGTGGAGGTATCTCAATTAAAGATCTTTTTAAAAAGGAATGAAACATCCAGATCTTTGGATGCCACAAATAATCTTAACTGTTTGGCAACTCCATGCCCACAAATAATTCCAGATTTTAATTGGTGCCTGAAATACAACCAAAACCTGACCTTATTACTCCCTCTTTGCTTTCTAATAATTTGGGAAATATATGAATCCTATGCTCAAACTGACCAATCACTAGACGGCTAAGAGCCAGTTTGAATGGCAACAAAACTGGTCCATTGAACTACCCTGCATAGGAAATCAGCTGGAGTAGCAGGAGGTCATCTCAGCAGATGACTGTGGTGTCTGACTGGAGGGTGAAAGCTGGACCCACAGTGACTGACAGCGGTGGTAGAGGAAGAGATGTCCAGGGAGGCACTGATAGCTGGGACAGCACTTCTGCTGATGCATAGAGTATTACTATAGAAACATCTTATCTTTTTGGTTAAATGTAATAAATCTCCTCTTGTTAAGTGATAAGTTGTTTACTTTTGGCAAAGCTTTAAAGGGAAAAAGTCAACACCTGTGATCCATGGAGATGGAAGAAACTGGTCAAACACTAATGTATAGGTACTACCTTCCAAGTGTGGCAGTCAGTAGATGAGGGGAGGGCCCCCATGCTCTGGATAAAGACCCTTCTGCAGGCCCCTGAGTGGAGACAGAATGGCAATCCAAGCCAGGTACTAAAGGCATGAGGTACAAGAACTAGCTCTGGGAGAGGGGGCTGGTAAGAGCTAGATAGTATGTTTAATCTCCATCTAGCTTCCCTTGATGGCAAGACTTAGTCCAAGAAATACACACGTGCACAAAGGAGTCCAGTTATATAAACATGACAAAGGGGCGCCTGGGGGGCTCAGTCAGTTAAGAGTCTGACTCTAGATCTCAGCTCTGGTCTTAATCTCAGGGTCAAGAGTTCAAGACCCGCATTGGGCTCCATGCTAGGCGTGAAGCCTACTTAAAACAAACAAAAAAAAAAAAAAAAAAAAAAGCAACAAAACAAAAACATGACAAAGATTGGGTTAAGGACTCAGTTGAAGGAACATGTCAGTGCCCAGGGAGCACACCCAGGTCTATGGCAGAAATGACCAGAAGGGGGAGCCATATGCATTGCTTTTTAGTGCTAGCCTTGCTGAGTATTGGCTGTTGGACTCAGTAGTTGAAAGCATCAGTACAACTGGGTAGATAAAGAAGAACCAATAGAAGACCTTTCAAGCATCAAGGTTTGTTGATTAAAGCTGCTACTGATAGCAACACTTTTCAGCCTTACTTCAGTTATTTCCAAGGCCAAATCTGATTGAACACTATTCAAGTAGTGGTATGGCCAAAGGAGATGTTGATATAAACGGTCATATAAAAAGTGAAGCATTTGCTTTTCACAAGGAGGCCATTACTCATTGTTCAATTTCACCCACATCATTGTCAGTATCTTTACAAATGAATAAAGATGGTGAGATTCAGGCCATAGGGTTATTAAAAATCTGACATTCTAAATTATCAGTGACTGAAGATTAGACAATAGACCAAAAAAAGACAATTTCGTGCCCAAAAGAGATTCCATGCAATGACAGTACTGGGAAGTTAATAAAACCCCTGGTATATATACAAATATAGTTGTTCTTGTACTTGTATGTATAACTCCAGATGAGAAATTCTACCAATTGTACCAATGGTATTTATACCATATAAGAAGTAGCCCACAAATGGATGATGTCAAGCCACTTCTTAATATGCTCAGGACAATTTAGCTCTATCCCCTAAGTAACAGCCTCTCTGTGTCCCCAGGCTCCTGCTACCATTTTGCATAACATCTCTGGAGCCTTGAACTCCTGGTTTCAACCTACATACAAATTCCATCCCATAGGCTCACAGGGAGAGAACTGGTTTCTTGGAGATCATCTCATGACACAGACCAGCTGCAACAGTACTACAACTCGGGACGAGGCAGTGACATTTGCAAAATGGCAGAGCCTCTTTGGAAAACCACCAGTTTCTTATAAAGTTAAAGTATGCACTTACCACATGATCCAGTAGTCTCACTCCTATGTAGCTATCCAAGAATAATGAAAACTTATATTCACACAAAATCTGTACACACAGAAAGACCATATAATTGCCAAAAACTGAAACAACTAAATGTCCAATTCATGAATAGATAGCCAAATCGTGGTATATACGAATGCTACTCAGCAACAAAAGAAGAAATGAACTATGGATCACATAGCAACATGAATGAATTTCAAATACATTATATAAATGGAAGAAGCAGATTCAAAAGGCTACAGTCCATATGATTCCATTTATAAGATCACCCATCACAGGCAAAATTAGAGGAACAAAAACCAGATCTTGGTTCCTAAGAGTTGGAGGTAGAGCAAGGAGTTGATACAAAATGTGAGGGAACATTTAAAGTGATGGAAGCGTTTTACATATTGATTGCGAAGGTGTTTACATAACTATATGCGTTCATTGAAACATAAACCTGTACACCACAAGGAGTTAATTTTACTATATGTTAAAAAATGAATAAAAATAAGGTTTAAAAATTTATGAAATTTCTGACAAAAGTCAAGATCAATATGCAATCATCAGTTTGAAAATTTAAATCAGGCCACATTTCATCCCGCATCAACATTGCTCTGGTAAAGTGACCAAAGGCTAATTTCCCTTTTTAGAGTCTCTACCCTCTTTAGAATCCTTGTTTAAGTTATCAAAATCTCAAGTTGAGAAGTTGGGCCAATCCTCAGGATATCTCAGAAGAGCCTCAGGGTCCTAGATGCCACGAGGAACAGTAGAATATCTCCAACCAGTATTAGGTCCCTGCCTCAGTCTGCCTGGAACTGGCCCAGTCTGATTTCCACGAATTAAAGACCAAATGCATAAAGTTCTGCATGTGTTGAAGCTTATCAAGAGTGTCTGATCCCTTATTGTGAGTAATTTACAAATAAAAAAGTATATGCTGCTTTGAAGTAAAAGAAGAAATAGGATTAGCCCCTGGTTCTGAAGACCTATTCTCAAAGTAACAGAGCAACAAAAAAAGGTACATAAGGCCTGCAAAGATTAAAGAATTTGGAGGAAATGAATTCCAGTCCAAATGCAATAGAAAGAAGTACAACATGATTTTTTACACTCTGTATTTATGTAATACAAACACAGAACAAAATGAACATCCAAAGACATATTTCTTGGGGGAAAGAATCTAAAAGCCAAGGTTTCCCCAAATACATCTTTCAAAATTCAAAATTTCAAAATTCATCTGGTTGAAATAACCCCAGCCTCCGCAACACTCCCAATACTCAGCCACGTTCACCTGTGAAAAATCCTACCCATTCTTCAAGATTCAGTTCCAAAGAAAGATGTATATTCAAGCTGAAATCACTTTGGAATTGGGTTTCCTGCAATCACTCTAGAGACTTGGCAAAAATGCAACTTCAATAATTCTTAATTTTCTATGTGAAATCAAAAGAATAGTCTGAAATTGAACAGATCCTCCATCAGTGGTTCTCAAGCTTTAGCAGGCATTAGAATCAGGGGAAGGGCTTGTGAAAACACAGATTGCTGGTGGGAATTGGGGGTGTGCCACTCTGGGGGGAAGTGGGACCTGAGAATGTGCATTTCCAACAAGCTTCCAGGAGATGCTGATGCTGCTACTCTGAGGCAGATGCTTTTAGAATCACTCACTGCCCTCTGTACTGCAGAAGGCAAACAAGCTAATACATGTAAAAGTGTTTCATAAAGTATAAATTGTGATATGAGTGTAAGGGAGTCTTGTTTTTATTGTTACATTTGCACCAAATCCTTTAAGGAGGCGTCTCGGTCTCCCCCAACTAGATTACAGCAGTTTTTTTCTTTGAGAATCTATAATACTTTACCCTTCTGATGCTGCCTGTAGTCTGCCTAGAATTGAAGTAATTTCTATTCTGTTTTTATTACACCAGATAGATTTCATTGAGATCGTTCAATCCCCTGCAGTGCACAACGGACTATCTTACACACAATGGGTATTCTGGGCAATAAGCTGCTGAACTGAGTTGAACATCCCTTATTATAAGAATACTGCTTTGCTTTCTGGCGGTTGTAATGAAAATACAGTGGGAACATATTACAGAGCACAATATATTACTTTCCTGAATTGGATGTCTAAGATCGCATTGAAACTGATACCCTTATTGTCTATTCGAACAAATTATGGACAGTGATGGCATACTGTATTTATGTAAATGATAACTGCTAAGTATTGTGTTTATGGGCATACATTTTAAAAGTTGGATATAAGCTTCTTGATCAATAGTGTAAATCTTCCAAGTATGACTGTTATTCCATAGGTAAATCTGTTTTCAACTTTATTTCTTCTTCCAGGCATGGAATCTGCTACAGGTAGAACAGTGACATTGCTTCTATACTGAAAGAGCAAAATTCCTATATAAATACACACAAGACTCCTGACTGGTGATAAGGGATCACGCTTGCCCACTGTGAAGAAATTGGACATGCGCACTCTTAGGAAAGAACAAATAGAGCAGGGATTTTAAGCTGTATATGGCCACTAAGCATTAAGGTGGTAAATCATCCATTGTTCTTTGCATTTTAACAGCAAAGCCTCATTTATTCAAGGCAAGAGAACTGAGTCATATTGTGGAAATGCAGGCATTAGTGACCCCATGGGTGCGTATGTGAAGGGATGGGAAGCCCTTGCCCAACACCTTGAAATGATGCCCTTGTTTACCCCCATATAAAGTCCAACTCTGTCTACGGGCACTGGCAAAATGGAAAAAACTAAAATCCTAAAACGAACTTTTGCTCACTCATGACTCATATAGTTGGCATTGTTCTCTAGATATTACAACACATTCTCCAAAGGGGAAAGTCATAATCTATGCCTGACTTAACTTGAAAGACTCCTGGGCCTCCATCAACTTCTAGGCAGGTAAATTTTGGTTATTTATGGCTGTGAAATAACCTATCCCAAAACAGTTTTAAATAAACCGATGTTATTTTCTCCGATTTTGCAATTTGGGCAGGACTTAGCAGGAATGGCTTATCTCTGCTCACGTGTGTGAACTGAGGCAGCCCCACCTTGAGGATGGCTTACCCATGTGGCTAGCAAGTTGGTGCTCATTGTTGCCTGGGAGCTCAGCCAAGGTGGAGGCCAGGGGTCTCAACTCTTCTTTATGTGAACCTCCCTGCCTGGGCTTGGCATGGCAGCAGGGCCCCTAACAGGGAGGAAGTAGAAGCTGCCAGTCTTGTTAAAGCATCACTTTCTCCATATTCTATTGATTAAGGAATCACAGAACAAGTTCAGATTAAAGGGAAGGAGAAATAACCTCCACCTCTCAATGGGGGCAGTGACAAAAATGTGTGGCCATCTTCAAACTATTACAGCAGATTTTTCCTAAAACCAGCCATTAAATTAGGGCAGAGGAAATCAAAGTCTTCCTTAATCTTTTTTTATTTATTTTTTTTATACAAAGTCTTCTTAATCTTAAAAACGAGACAGTGCTTGACATCAGTGCTCTCTCCAGTGTGTGGTTCCTGGAAGGCTGCAGGATCCAGGAATTTGATAGAAATGCAAAGTCTCGGGCCCCACCCCAGCCTTAACTGAGTAAGAAAGTCTGCTTTACATTAAGGTTGACTATGTTTTCTCCTTCACTCTGAATTTTGCTAAACCAGTTGAATAAGATGAAAATGAATTTAGTTGTAGTAAACAGCTATATTTACTTAGAAGAGAGAATAACAAATGAAGCTGAAGATCTGGATTTACTTGAAGCAATACACAATGTTTACATATGGTTTAACATCCTAAAAATATTTATTGGGGTTTCCACATAATAGATTTGTACCTCCATGGTGGTTAATCTTCAGTAAATATGTTTTGAGTATCACGTGGTTTTTACTTACTATGCGGTCTTATTAAATTCCAATTACATCCATATGTGAGAACACTAATTTAAAGTGCCACCAGAAGGACGATTACAAAATCAATTACTGGCATGAAGCCGTGGTGTTATTCAAAGAAAAAATGGCGCCTCCACTTGTTGGTACCAAAAGAAAAGCAATTAAAAAGTTGCAGAGTCACCAGGCCGTCTATAAACTATCTTTCAGACTGTAGCTGCTTAAACAAAGATAAGAAAAGGAGACCATGAAGCTCATGTACAATTTCAAGAAAAACAATAGTTATCATAATAAAAATTTGCCATTAAAATTCATAGCAACATGCGTTATATAGATTTCTCTATCTACACACACATGCACACTTATTTACATACTACATGGAGCATGACCATGGAGAGGACATACAAAACTACAAAGAGCTAACACAAAGCCAAATAATACTTCATAGCCTTGAAACCTTAATACCCTTGAAATGCTCCCAGCTTCACAGCCCAGTTGGATTTGAATGGATATAAGGAGAATCTTGGTCCATAAATGGACCAAGAAAATGTTTACTTTAGTTTACTCTGCTCCTTTCAAGAGAAAGTGAAGTCTTCAATGCATTGGAGAAATATTTTATCCAAAAATGCTGATTTTTTGCAAAAGCTGGTTTTAATCATCTGGACATACAGTCCCTTTTCCTGGTCATGTGAGGTATATTTGTTATGGTTTAGTGTGATCTTTTAAAATAAAACTTCTCTAAGTGTCTTTATAGATTCCCTCAGGGAAGCTGACTGGCCCGTCCCCTCAGACAGTATAATATTTAGTACATTAAATAGCAGAACTCAGAACTCATAGCCAGGGCCTCCCTTCCATGAAGGGACTGATTAAAGACAGATTAAAGACAGATTAAAGACTGATTAAAGACTGATTAAAGACAGATATTCAAATGAAATGAGACATAATAGGAGACACCACAAGAAACAGTGGGTCTCATTACTCAAAGAAAATAGAAGCCATAAGACACTGAACTCCCCAGCTTCTTTCTTCACATTTCCCAACAAAATTTTCTTCATTTGTTCCAATTGTTCTCCTTCTTCTCTCAGAGAACAAGATTGTTGCCCCAAGGTGACCCTGAGCTCTGCATTCCTTCCCCTCCAGACCCCTTGAAGACCTTAGTCCACAGGTCTTTTTTATGCTACTACTCATCATCCTTACTGAGACACCCCTACGGGGCTGGCACGGGCCCTCTAAATTTCCAGTTCACAGGGAGCGCCCCGAGAGAGGAAGAGGCAGAGGTAGTGGGCAGTAAAGCGGGATTTGAGGAATTCTGGGAGAGGCCAGGACAGTTTAGGGAACCTGGAGGCAACTGGGAAGATGAACACACACTATGGGACTTGGAAACACGCTAAAGGCAAATTAGCATAGGGGCCGCTGCAGATGGCCTGAAGTCTATAGGACTGTAAATCCAGGTTCTGAAGCTTACTGCAGACCTCAAGCAAGTTACCCACCTCTCTAAACCTCTGCTCTTCTGTTGGAAAATGGAGCTAATAATACTTTCTTCATTGACATTGTAAAGACTGAACGGGCTATGTATGCACAGTGCCTTATAGAATGCCTGATGAATAGTTGGGCCCCTTATATGTATTATTTTATGTCCCTGTATGGGGATAGAGGACCAAGACTACCAATGGTAGCAAACACTGCTCTTCCATGTGCAGCACGGGAAGGAAACCACAGAGCTGCAAATATGCAAATCAGCCCGGTATCACCCACCTCCTTACCTCTCATTCATCTTGGAGGCTTATGGGACACACACAAGCCATCAATTCCAACTGGAAAAGGCAAAGGATACACCCTGCAGTTGTTTATCTCTTTGAATTCCAGGTTGTCTGCTTTAAATTGCCTCTGAAAGGTGGAGTCTCCTGAATGATAAGCTACAAATTAGGAATTCTATGATGAGTGAGGGTACGGATTTTCCATTCTGTCTCTCCCATTTGAGGCTTTCCCCTTCAGACCTCCCGCCTGCTCTCAGAGCCCACCGACATATGTTTTTTGTGTATAATACAGTGTAGGGAACAATAATGGAACATGATTCTTAACTAGCAGCTGCCTAAATGAGCATCATTAGAGTTACTTGGTGCATAAAACCAAGCCCGTGTCTTTTCCAGGTGGGGGGACTGAGGGAAGCAGGCAGAGAAAAGCAGCACGGAGTAGACGAAGCCAGTTTGGATGTTATTCCTCTAAACCGGGGGTCACTATTTCCACCTCATTTGCATACTTTCCCGAGGGAACTCTGAGAGGCTCCAGGCTGGCCTCAGGGCCTCATTCGCATAATCCCTCTGAACTTCAGGGGGTAGACCTGTGGAGGGGACTGGGGTTTACACTTGATCTTAGCCAAAAGGCCGAGAAGCGATGGGACTGGGGTCTAGTCACAGTTCCTAATTCAGGCTAAAATCCCCTTGGAAAGAAGAGCCAGTTCCTGAACTATGACTCTCCTGAGCTGGTAGGACCCCCAAATCCAGTGGCTCTCAGCACCTTGTGATGTGGAGTCCTGCCGATGGGCCTCCTCCTGTCTTAGAAAATGGAAGGATTTCTGGTGAAAGGAAGGAAGCATTTTTGCTGACCAGACTCCTCATGCACAGGGTACTTGGAGACCCATGGGGTTAGAGGTTTAGAGTAATAAGCCAGAAGCACTGAGAGAATACTTGGGAACAATAATACACTCAACCATGGAGTATATTTTAATGTACATTGTCTGTAAAAGTTTTAATCTGGCCACGTCCTTGAAGTGAGAATATATCACCTTCACTACACCCTGAAAAAAATTCCCCTGGGGTTGGAAGGGAGTAGAGAAGGTTGAAGTGCTAAAGGAGGAGAGAGTAGAGTCCAATGAAGAAGGGAAGCCCAATAAAATGTGCTTTGCTTTGGAGTCCACTAAAGAGGACCTCTCTCTGCCCCCCAGCACAGTGTTTTAGATATCTTGCAGGTTATTCATGAAGAGGAAGGGGGTTGGGGTATGCAGTGGCACAGATAATCCAAAACAAAATAATCCCTAATTCATTTATATTTGGCTACTTAATGCCTTTGTAAGTTTTGCAGCCAACAAAGTTCCTTCCTGATTGTGCATCACTGACATCAAAATGAAGATTGGTTACCATTCCCTAGGCAAGTAGCACCTGATGGGAAGAAGGTAGTGCCAATGACCGCTAGGTAGAAGCCAGCTAAATAAGATGAGGTTGGTTCACAAAAGTGAATAATTCACAGATGGATAATTGAGTAATCTCTTACTCCAGCTGACTTTTAAACTGCACAGGGACTGAGGGACAGCAAATCTCATGAGACCATTCACTTCTTTCTATCTATTGATTCTGCAATAGTTTCATCCATGTCTCCCAGGAAGCAAACTCAAAATTGGCCAGGAGAGGCTTTAGGGAAATAACAGCTCAGTTCATGAATTCATTTTAAAAAATTCACTAAAGTATTAAGGAGTTATTGAGGACCTACTTGTTGCAAATGTGCTACAGGGGAGCCAAAAATATTAAGGAGTCACCATCTCTGCTCCCCACTCCCTGCCAAAATTATTGCTCTTGGTGCTAATGGTTTACGATTTTAAAACTCTTGGAATGTTTTAAAGTGCTTCATGGTAGGTGGTCAGAGCTGTAGAAGCAGAAGCCGGTGTGGCCAAGAGGATGCCACAGGCCCTCTCCATTTCTATCTGTCCTCAGGGATTTTGGTCATGCATTTGAGCTTGGAAGGGGTAGCACCAAGACCTGGAGCAGTGCTGAGTCTAGGAGGTGCTGTTTGTAAGCTTATGAAAGTACTCAGCTAAAGTAGCTAATCTCCCAGAAAGAAATCTAACAGTAAAAATACCAATTCTTTTCTCCAGACATTTTTTTGCATTACTTTTCTATCTGAAATATAGTTCTAGAGAGGCAAGATTTCTGAGTGGTTAAGAACTCAAATTCTTACAACAGATTGTGTGAGTTCAACACCTGACTCCTCCACTCAGTATGTGACCTTGGAGAAACTGTCTTACCTCTGTGTGCTTCAGTCTCCTCATCTAGAACTAGGACTGTCATGAGAATTTAAAACCTTTCCTTTCTAAAAGCATGACACCGTTTACATTAGTGCCCCTCAAAATGAAATACTTAGGTATAAATCTAACAAAATATGTACAAGATCAATAAGAGGAAAAGTACAAAACTGATGAACAAAATCAAAAAACTAAATAAATGGAGAGGTATTTCATATTCATGGATAGGAAGATTCAATAGTTTCAAGATATCTGTTCTTCCCAACTTGATCGACAGATTTAATACAATCCCAATCAAAATCCCAGCACATTATTTTGTGGATATTTGCAAACTAATTCTAAAGTTTAAATGGAGAGATAAAAGACCCAGAATAGCCAACACAATATTGAAGGAGAAAAACAAAGTCAGAGGACTGACACTACCTGGCTCGTAGACTTATTATAAATCTAGAATAATTATGACAGTGTGGGGCTACTGAAAGACTAGACATGTAGATCAGTGGAACAGAATAGAGACACCAGAAATAGACCCTCATAAATATAGTCAACCGATCTTCAACAAAGGAGCAAAGACAATACAATGTAGCAAAGATAGTCTTTTCAACATATGGTTGAATAACTGAACATTCATGCCATAAAATGAATCTAGAAATAGACCTTACACTCTTCATAAAAAGTGAACTCAAAATGGATCATAGGTCTGAATGTAAAATGCAAAACTATAAAACTCCTAGAAGATAAGACAAAAGAAAAACTGAATGGTCTTGGGTATAGTGATGTCTTTTTAGAGACAACACCAAAAGCACAATCCATGAAAAAAATAATTGATAAGCTGGACTTCATTAAAATGAAAAACTTCTGCTTTGGGAAAGACACTTTAAAGAGAATAAGACAAGCACAGACTAGAAGAAAAATATTTACAAAAGATATTCCACACATATGTCATCAGGAAAATCCAAATTAAAACAACAGTGTGATATCACCACACGTACTAGAATAGCCAAAATCTAAAACACTGACAACACCAAATACTGGTGAGAATGTGGAACAGGAAATCTCATAAATTGCTGGTGGGAATGCAAAATAGTACACCTACTTTGGAAGACAATTTAGAGATTTCTTATAGACTAAACCTACATTTACCATAAAATCCAGCAATTATGCTCTTTCATATTTACCCAAAGGAGCTGAAAACTCTACCTACACAAAAACTTGCACAAGGATGTTTACAGCAGCTTTACTCATGACTGCCGAATCTTATTTTCTTAAGATTTTATTTATTTATTTATTTATTTATTTATTTATTTATTTATTTAGTTTAGAGAGAGAGCACGGGCAGGGGCAAGAGCAGAGGGAGAGGGACAAGCAGACTCTGCACTGAGCGCAGAGCCCCACACCGGGCTCGATCCCACGACTCTGAGATCATGACTTGCGCCAAAATTAAGAGTCAGATGCTTAAGAGACTGAGCCCCCCCAGGTGCCCCAATAATCGCCAAATCTTAGAAGCTACAAGGATGTCCTTCAGCAGGTGAATGGATGAATAAACTATGGCACATCCAGACAATGGAATATTTTTCAGCACTAAAAAGAAATGATCTGTCAAGCCATGAAAAGACATGGAAGAACTTTAAATGCATATTGCTAAGTGAAAGAAGCCAATCTGAGAAGGCTACGCACTGTATGATTTCATCTATATGACTTCTGGAAAAAGAAAAACTGTGGAGACAGTAAAAACAAAAAAACAAAACAAAACAAAACAAAAAAACCAGTGGTTTCCAAGGATTGGAGTGGGAGAGGGATAAAGAGGTGGTGTACAGAGGATTTTTAGGGCAGTGAAAATACTCTCTATGATACCATAATGATAGATACATGCCATTAAACATTTTCCCAAACTCATAGAATTTTTAACACCAAGAGTTAAATGTAATATAAACTACGGACTTTGGGTGATTATGACGTGTCAATGTAGGTACATCAGTTGTAAAAAACATACCACTCTGGGACCACCTGGGTGGCTCAACTGGTTAAGTGTCTGTCTTCAGCTTAGGTCATGATCTTGGGGTCCTGGGATCAAGCCTGATATCAGGCTCCCTGCTCTGTGGGGAGCTTGCTTCTCCTTCTCCCCCAAGCTCATTCTCTCTCTCTCTCTCTCTTTCTCTCTCTCTCAAATAAATAAATTTTAAAATATCTTTAAAAAAAATGTACCACTCTGGTAGGGGGTGTTGATAATGGGGGAGTATATCGGAAATCTCTGTACCTTCCCCTCAATTTTGCTGTGTACTTTAAAGTGCTCTAAAAAAATAAAGTCTTAATAAAATTTTAAAAAAACATTGCTTCATATTCTTGCTGCTGTCTGATTACAAAGATGATTACTCCCCTTTGAATAGCACTAATATGATGGCCTAGTACAATAAATGCAAGTCTTGGCCTCCTGGGGTACTAAGGTACAGACATGGGATTTAAGTTCCTCCAATCAGACCCGCATGCAAGAGCTTTAGATTTGAAAGTGAGAAAAGGAGCAAGGATGCAGCTTCCACCTTGCAGCCTAGGGTAGTGACAGAAGCATGTTTCCATGGCTGTAAGTAGAGACAGTGGCAGCAGAGGCTACTTTTGGATCATGTCTGGGGCAGTGTGGTTCTGAGAGTGGCAACAGCAGCAGCTCCTTCACCAGGCCACTTCTGCAAGATAGTTCTAGGAACTGCTCTGGAAATCAGCCTCAAGTTTCCCTCTAGCCCTTCCAACGCCTCTGGGAGTTAGAGAAAACGACCTGGGCTCCAGCCCCGCCTCAACCCCTGACTAATGGTCTGATCTCAGGCAAGGATCTAACTGGTTTATGCATCAGCTTCCTTGTCCAAAAAATGGAGCAAAGAGGTAGCTATCTTACAGGGCTTTTGTGAGGCATAAAGGAATGAATATACATAAAGCATGTAGAATGCAGTCTGACACACAGCAAACACATTATTAGTCATTATATGATTGTAGCTTCTGCTGTTATATATTGTCTTTTATTATAACTCTAACTACCTAGAGTGGATTCTCCTCATCTACAACTAAGCACACTTATTAATACAGAGAGCATATGCTTTGTATGTACTTGATTTTTCAGGTAAAGAAGTAGTAGCATGTATATGGGTTTGTGCCAGAAAAGCCAACAAACTCAGGATAAAAATGTGCAGGAAATTATCAGTCTTTTGATAAGTCATACAGTATTGAAAGTATAAAATTGAATGAAGACAAATTTAAAAAAATCATTAAGGGAGCCAAGAGATCACAGGAAGAAATGCAGAATGTAAAACAAAACAAAACAAACCTAACTGTAATACAACTGTATTACAACTGTATTACTGAAGGAGGTGGGGGAAAGGTGTGGACTTAAGCTACTTTGGAAATAAGCAAAGATTGTAAGACTAATGGCAAGAGAAACTATATATACATCAGCACTGTATTGTGGTTGATAAGGTTGGTCCCACAAGCGTACGGGTTAACAATTCTGATACTGCTCTACATGTGTACTGGAATTGAACAATTCTGTAGACAAATGGCAGATGGTGGGAGCTAAATTTCTTACCGTTGGAGTGGGAGATGACAGATAAGAAGGGGAAAAGTCTAGAATGATCCATGTGGTAATGGATTAGAGTTGGGGATTTCAGTATGAAAGTTCTGTTTAATATAGATACAGAGGGTCAAATACAGAAATACTTAAAAATAAGTGTATATACATTGCTTATTATATAAAAATATAATTTTTTGTTCTGTCAGCAGAGATGCCCTAAAAGAAACACCACCACCTGATCAGTATACCTAGCGCCCAGGTCTTGGTTTCCAATTCCATTCTGCAATAAATGGAATGAAGGCTCCTTGGAAAAATGGTTGATTCTAGGACTGGTGAGGGAAATATACAAGATGAACCTGGAATAGTTTGTGGTGCCAGAAAGTAAGAAAGGGCTTTTAAAAAAAATAATAGGGTAGTGATGTCAATAAGACACAAGAGCCAACTTCAAGAAATCCCAATGGCCAAACGTGGAAAAACGTGAGCACCAGAATAAAGTTGTGTTGATTTGTAACTCAAAGTGTAAAATAAATATCCATGAATCCATACTGACATAAATAAATGATTGAATAAACACATAATTGAGAGAGAAAGGACAATTCTGCCCTGTTGAAGAATTCCAAATAATTTGTGTACATACTCCCCCTCAAAGAGATAATGAGTAACTCTCTATTCTTTAAGTGTGGGCTGGATATAGTGACTTCCTTCGAAAGAGTACAATATGGAAACAGGAAGGGGAGAGAGTAACTTTGTAGGGGAAATATTTGACAAATACCATCTCATCCAGGTGATCAAGGTCAACATCAATAGCAATAAATCATATTGATAGTATGTACCCTGATGTGATGAGAATGTCTGTTACTTCTGTGGTCTTCCTCCCCCAAACCCATAACTTCATTCTAATCATGAGAAAATCATCAGACAAATCCAAATTGAGGGATATTTTACAAAGTATCTGATCAGTACTTCTCAAAATTTTCAGGGTCATCAAAAATAAGGAAAGTCTGAGAAGCTAGTATAGTTTATAGGAGCCCAAGGAGACATGACAACTAAATATAACATGGTATCTTGAGTGGGGTCCTGGTTCAGAAAAAGAATACTGGCAAAAGACTAAGAAAATCTGAATAAAGTATGGACTTCGGTTATTTTTTTTTAAAAAGTGGATGAAGAAATTTTGGAAGAGAGGATAGCCAATGACAAAAGCCTTACCGATATCAACATTTTAAAGACACAGACTGAGCCACAGGAATGGACAACTCTGCCAGACAAAGAAGCTCTTTTGGATTCTACACCAGATGCACAGAATTTTATCTGGTGGTGGACTGTGTTCTAATCACAGCTAAAAGTTGTGATTTGAACTGGCAGTAAGACCTAAAAAAAAAATCTACATTGACCAAATCCTCCAGCACAAAAGTGGAGCTAAGTCTGCTTTAAAGGAAACAAGATTTGTCAAGATATATTTCATAATGAAATTAGTAGATCTGTGGAAGGAGCCAAGATATCCTTCAACAGATGAATGGAAAAAGAAGATGTGGCTCATATATACAATGGAATATTACTCAGCCATCAGAAAGGATGAATACCCACCATTTACATCAACATGGACGGAACTGGAGGGTATATGCTAAGTGAAATATGTTAATCAGAGAAGGACAATTATTATATGGTTTCACTCATATGTGGAATATAAGGAATAGTGCAGAGCAAAATACGGGAAGGGAAGGAAAACTGAATGGGAAGAAATCAGAGAGGGAGACAAACTGTGAGAGACTCTTGACTCCAGGAAACAAACTGAGGGTTGAGGATAGGGAGGTGGGTGGGGGGATGGGGTAACTGGGGGATGGGCATTAAGGAGGGCACGTGATGTGATGAGCACTGGGTGTTATATGCAACTGATGAATCATTGAGCATTATATCAAAAACTGATGATGTACTGTATGTTGGCTAATTGAACTTAAATTAAAAAAAAAGAAATTAGTAGAACCTTGAAAAAGGTGAGTAGCTAAGAAAATGCATCAGTAATCACCTGGAACACTTGGTTTAAGACTATTGCGCTGCCCAATCCCAGCTGAATAGGATAAGAAAAAGAAAAACTGAAGAACCAGAATTCTTTCTAAAATCACAGAAGAGGGGAAGGGGCGCCGGGGTGGCTTAGTCAGTTAAGCCACTGCCTTTGGCTCAGGTCATGATCCTGGAGTCCCAGGACCGAGTCCCGCATTGGGCTCCCTGTTTAGCAGGGAGTCCACCTCTCCCTCTGACCCTCCCTCCTCTCATGCTCTCTCTCTTCCTCTCATTCTCTCTCTCTCAAATAAATAAATAAATAAAATCTTTCAAAAAGATTTAAAAAATTACAGAAGGGTAAATTAGAAATGGAATAAAAAATTAGCAGTATATCTAATGGTTATCATTTTGGTAAATATGAAACAGAGTTCAATTGAAACAACAATTTGGAAGGACGTTAGAACTTCTGTGAGGCAGCACCAGTCAAAATCTAAGGCAAAGGGTAATATGACTAGGGGCATGCATATAACAATTATTCCAGAATATGCAAAGGATGCTTTTTAAAAAATATATTATTACTCTTGCTTTCTCATGCCAAATTATAGTTCATTTTGCTTAGTCTTCCAAAACAATTATACCTTGTAGAACTGTCTCAAAGGGTATAGGAATATATATTTATCTAAATATATATGCATGCCTGTATATATACATATACTGTGTGATGATTAATTGGATTTTTTAAATTTTTCATTATGTTAATCACCATATATTACATCATTAGTTTTTGATGTAGTGTTCCATGATTCATTGTTTGTGCATAACACCCAGTGCTCCATGCAGAATGTGCCCTCTTTAATACACATCACCAGGCTAACCCATCCCCCTACCCTCCTTCCCTCTAGAAGCCTCAGTTTGTTTTTCAGAGTCCATCGTCTCTCATGGTTCGTCTCCCCCTCCGACTTACTCCCCTTCATTCTTCCCCTCCTGCTATCTTCTTCTTTTTCTTTTTTCTTAACATATGTTGCATTATTTGTTTCAGAAGTACAGATCTGTGATTTAAACTTCTGAGCATTAATCGAGTAATGTTTAATGATATTTTAAAAACATAATAATATCTCATTTGATCTTCTAAGGAATTTTGTGATACAGTAACAGTATTAGAATTCTCATTTTACAGAAGAAGAACTAGGCGCAGAGAGGTTAAGTGACTTGCTCAAGGTCACAGAGTTACTTCATTAGAAGAGCTTGCAGTACAATTAGGCTAATAAAACACATCCAAGCACATAAAATATCCTGAGACTAATTAGAAGCTTGTGATTTTCTGAATCAAATTCCCAAGCTCAAAAGATGTCCTCCTAACTAAAAAGAGGTCCACGCAAACAAATCATCCTTGTCTGCCTAAGAAATACAGTTGCTTCTTTTCGAGGATGAAAAACAAACTTGCTTTCTTCAAGCTTGCAGATGAAGTAGAAATATTGGTGCAAGACTTTTACAGTTCATTAACTGTCATCCAGAGCAAGGAAGATTTGTGGCCTGCTTAAGGGATCATTAGGCAGGGGTAAGACAAACATGCCAATAGAGTTAACTCTTTAGCAGTAGGCCATGTCAACAGACCGGGAGGCCATCAGCGCCCAAACAGAGGCAATGAGGATGTCAATCACCCTCAGAGTAAATTTCTTTGAGTCCTCAAACCAAAAAAAAAGAAAAGAATTTTCTAGAAAATTGTGTTTTTAGAATGGTTTTTATATGCTTCTTGGTGGTTTCCATTTTAAAATCAATATTTATAGGCCACCTCTGGAAGACCTATGTTGTTAGTATTAGATGCTATAAATTGAGCCATCAGCTCTCTGTTCCTAGTTCTTTAGATTTATAACCAGCATTTCACATGTGCCAAAGTGAAGGACAAAAGCTGAACTAAAATCTGTGGCAGAAAAGAACAATGAACACATATATTTGATGACCAAGCAAGGTGTTCCTCAGATTCAACAGAATTGCTTGGTATTCTGCCCATAACATGCTGTTTACTCCAAAATAAATTTCAAAAGAGTTGACTGATTTGGACCAAATTTGTAACCCCAAAGGGCATTGAAAAAAATAAATAAACCCTGAAATATGATGTGAGGGTCAATCAGTCATCTTGAAAAGAAATGGTGAGTCAAACTTCTCAAGTGGGCTTATCTTCAAATGAGCTTGATCTTATTGGTAGTCCTACTGGATGAAGTTCTGGTTGACAGAAACCAGTAGTTTAGGTCCCTGTGTTCTTCTGTTGATAACATTTCCTGTTTCTTTGGGTGAAATAAAGTTTTCTGTGTCCATTTAAGTAGTCAGTGCTTGATATACATGACATTGTGTTAGATTTATTCAGGACTAAGTCAGGAGAGCTTGTATTTCACCAAAGGGATATAGACAGTTAATATTTCTCCATGCTGAAAACTGTAACCAAGGCATAAGTTGTTACTTATGGTAACAAACAATTATCCATCACAATAGAACTAAAAACAGAAATCTGATTCATGAATATGCTCTCTTTTTTTTTTTTAAGATTTTTATTTATTTATTCATGAGAGACAAAGAGAGAGGCAGAGGGAGAAGCAGGCTCCCAAGGAGCAGGGAGCCCAATGCGGGACTCGAACCCAGGACTTTAGGATCATGACCTGAGCCAAACGCAGATGCTTAACCATCTGAGCCACCCAGGCGCCCTCACTTATTCTTCCCTGCTGTGGACATGATTAGTCCTTTTCAGCCCTTTGAGAAAGAGATGTACTGTGTACATGCACCTGAATGGGTGTGTGTGTGTACACACGTACATGTGTGTGTGAGTGTAAATAGTCAATAAAATATGTCTCCACTGGTTTTTTAATAATAAATACCAAATAATAGCATCTAGTGTTTAGCAAACGAGTATAAAAAATGTTCTGAAAATTTTGATCTAGAGCAAAGATTATGCCTAAATTATTACTGATGTACTCTTCTTAGATAAGATTACAAATAGAATCTTTCAGTGAGTGATACACAAATTATTATGACAATCTTTTGAGACCATAAATATATTGTAAATGATCAATTTACATTTACATTTAGTAGCTCATCTTTGATTCAAACTGATATAAAGAATACTTGCTTTACTTTATGTAATACAAGTATATATATTATACCACATGGCATTGATATTGAGCTAGGATCTCAAAATTCTTCTAGATCTCTGATCTTACAACCAATGGTAAAACCGTCAACCAGGTGGTGGTTGTAATGTAGCCACCATTGTATGCTCATTCATGAACTTGGTCATAAATGTTCTATTATTATTACTTCAATTAAATTGAATAATTTGTTAGGCCTGAAATGAAAAGAATGTCATTAAAAGATCAAAAATGCCACACAGAACTTTTTTCTTTAATTTTTATGTGGTCTAATCCCAAACTTTTTTTAGTACTTCATGAGTATTGAATTATAATTAGAAAGATATTCCCCATGCTAAGATTAAAAATGTTCCTACATTTTACTTTTTATTTTTATGGTTTTATTTCTTCTTAAATCTTCGATCTTTTTGGAGTTTATCTTAGTAAATTTCTCCCACTTACTGTATTCTAAATTTGCTCATATTCATTTTAAGCCATTTCTGGACTTTCAATTATTTTCCTTTGGTCCATTCATCAATTCATGCTCTGATATCCCACTATTTTAATCATTGGGACTTAATAATAATATTTTAATATGTGGTAAAATTATTTATACCTCATTTATCTTCTTTTTTCAGAGTTTTTCCAGCTATACTTATTTTTTAGTTTAAGAGCTTTAAAACATCGTTTCAAAAAACATTTGTAATGTTAATTACCTTAAATATAAAAATTATCATGAGCAAATTGATATTTTTATAATGTTGAGTCTGCCTATACAAAGACATGAATGTCAAAGATGGTTAGTTGTTCACCAAAATAGTTCCAAAGCTGCTACTAGAAAGTGGCTGCCTAGCAAGGGACTACATTTTCCACCCACCCTTACCTGCAGGTGTCATGGGAAGGTGAGTCGAGAGAAGCTAACAGAAGGAAAGCAGGTTTGCTATGTTCCTCTAGGCCGAAGTATTTATGAAGAGTATGTTTTTGCCATGCTGTCTTTCCTCTGCACAGGTTGGAATCAGAAGACCAGGCAGTTCTAGCAGATAGGAAATCAACAAGTTGGAAGGAGCCTAGGTCCCATCCAATCATTTGCAGATGGCCATTGCCTCAGTCTGAGCAAGAAATCAGTATCAATTACACTTAACTTACTATACATTTTAAGCTCAATTTTTAATGCCAGGTAATACAATATAATTAATACACTATCACACCTCTTCCTATTTGGTCATTTGTTCTTTTGTGTTTTCTGGACTGTTTTAAGGTTTTCTTCCTATAGGTCAGCACATTTCTTATTAGTTTTGTTCATGGCTATTTTACCATTTTAGTTGCTCTTGTAAATGGGATATTTCCTCCATTATGTTTTCTAACTGGAAATTGTTTATCTATATGAAAGCTATAAATTTCTGTACAATGTTTTTTTACTCCATTACCTTAGTGAATTTTCTTATTGTTTATTGTAGATTTCTGTTAATTACCTTAGATTATTCATCATATCAAATCCAAATTTTTAGGGCGCCTGGGTGGTTCAGTTGGTTGGGTGACTGCCTTCGGCTCAGGTCATGATCCCAGGCTCCTGGGATCGAGTCCTGCATCGGGCTCCCGGCTCAGCAGGGAGTCTGCTTCTCCCTCTGACCCTACCCCCTCTCATGCTTTCTGTATCTCATTCTCTCTCTCAAATAAATAAATAAAATATTAAAAACAAAACAAAACAAAAACAAAAAAATAAATAAATCCAAATTTTTATAGGCTTATTTTCCCTCACTTTTAGGATTTATTTATTTGGAATAATGATTTATTTAGGATATTTACATTAATCTTCATATGTGGGATTTATATAGAATGTTATTTATAACTTTCTTTTTTTAAGGTTTTATTTATTTGAGAGAGAGAGACAAAGAGCATGAGTGAGGGAAGGAACAGAGGGAGAAGCAGACTCTCCACTGAGCAGGGAACCCAATGCGGGGCTTCTCCCAGCACCCGGAGACCATGACCTGAGCCTGAAGTCAGATGCTTAACAAACCAAGCCATCCAGGCTCCCTATAATTTTATTTTCTGTGCAGTTGTCCTCAGGCTTTGTTATCAATAACTTTCCCACTTCATTAAAAATATGTGATTTATTCCCTCTTATTCTTTATTCTTGAAGAGTTGAAATAATGTTCTTTAATGGTTTCATAGAATTCTTCTATGTAAACAAAAATAACCTAGTGAGTTTATCTACTTCTGTTCAAATTAGCATAATAATGTATGTTCTATCTCTTCTGGGTTCAGTTTTGATAAATTGTACTTTTCTAGAAAATGATGGATGTAAACCAAATTTTCAAAGTCATCTCTAAAAAGTTAGATTTGGAAGTTTCCTATCATTCTGTAGTAATTTCCTCTATCATTCTTTATGTTTATCCGTCCTCCTAAAAAGATATTGTTCCCCTTTGTTTGAATTACCTACTACTTTATTTATTCAATTTTTTTTGTAATTTTGTCCTATTTTTTGGGTATAGTTCTAGTCTGTTGATTTTCAGTTTCCAGCTCATTAATTTCTCATTTTTTATAATAATTTATTTATTATGCTTTTTATTGCTATTTTACTCACTTTTTGAATTGGATATCTTATTTACTATATCATTCTTTTTATTGATATAAATATTTAAAACTATGAGTTTTCCTTTGGTCATTCCTTTGGCTATATTTCATATGTCAAACAGTCTGAATCAGGGTGTTCTATTATTAAGAAATTATGCAGTTTTGATTATATGTCATCATCGATTCTGAAGTTGTATGAGAGCTTTCATTTTTTTAAATTTTCTAGTTGGAAGATACTTTGTATTGTCTGACTTTTTTTTTCTTAAATTTTATTCTTATTGCATTGTGAAAAATCAGTGTTTATAAATTTGGAAAAAAAAAGTTTTTCCTTCTGTGTGTCTCCTTTACAACTCATGCTATTACCATATGTACAGCATTTCTAACACTTCTAGTCATCAAATGTGTGGGGTTTTGTCCCCCACCAAGTAATTCTCTGCAACACCAGTTGGGTGTCCTACAACTTAACTCCATTCTGACACTACATACCTGGAGATAGAGTCAGATCCTGCAGGCTAAGGGTGCAGTCCTATAAGACTGCCTACCCCCCTTCAGATGCCAATGAAATGTCCAGGTTGGCACCTACGGTTCTGACCAATCAGCTATAAATCAGAGGTGCCCACGACCCCTCCTTAGGTTTGATTAATTTGCTAGAGCAGTTCACAGAACTCGGGGAAACACTTACTTATGCTTACTAGTTTCTTAAAGGATACAGATGAACATCCAGATGAAGAGATACATAGAACAAGGTCTGGAAGGGTCCCAAGTGCTGGAGCTTCTGCCCTGTGGAGTTGGGGTGCATCACCCTCCTGGGAGGTGAATGTGTTCCCCATCTTGGAAGGTCTCTGAACACTACTATTAGGATTTTTATGGAGGCTTTATCATGTAGGCAGGATCAATCATTAACTCCATTTCCAATCTTTCTCTCTTCACAAGAGGATGGTGGCGGGGGAGCTGAAAATTCCAAATTTCTCATCAAGGTTTGGTCTTTCTGGTGACCAGCTCCCATACGAGAGCTCACCAAGAGTCACCTCATTAGAACAAAAGACATTGCTATCATCCAGGAAATCACAAGGTTTCAGGAGTCCTCTATGGATCAAAGGCCAAACAAAAGATGGTCCTTGTGCTCTTATCACTTAAGAAATTAAAATGACTTACCAGATAAAGGGTTACTATCCAAAATCTATAAGGAACTTATCAAACTCAATACCCAAAAAACAAAAAATCCAGTCAAGAAATGGGTAAAAGACATGAACAGACATTTCTCCAAAGAAGACATTCCAATGGCCAACAGGCATATGAAAAAAATGCTCAACATCACTCAGCATCTGGGGAAATACAAATCAAAATCAATGAGATACCACCTCACACCAGTTAGAATGGCTAAAATTAACAACCCAGGAAACAACAGATGCTGGCAAGGATGTGGAGAAAGGGGAAACTTCTTCCACTATTGGTGGGAGTGCAAGCTGGTGCAGCCACTCTGGAAAACGGTATGGAGGTTCCTCAAAAAAGTTAAAAATAGAACTACCCTATGACCCAGGAATTGCACTACTAGGTATTTATCCAAAGGATACAAGCATAGTGATTCAAAGGGGCACCTGCTCCCCAATGTTTATAGCAGCAATGTCCACAGTAGCCAAAATATGGAAAGAGCTCAGATGTCCATCGACAGATGAATGGATAGAGAAGATGTGCTATATGTATACAACAGAATATTACTCAGCCATCAAAAAGAATGAAATCTTGCCATTTGCAAAGATGTGGATGAAACTAGAGGGTATAATGCTAAGGGAAATAAGTCAGTCAGAGAAAGAGAAATACCATATGATTTCACTCATATGTAGAATTTAAGAAATGAAAAAGAGAAATACCATATGATTTCACTCATATGTAGAATTTAAGAAATGAAACAGATGAACATGGGGAAGGGAAGGAAAAATAAAATAAGATAAAAACAAAGAGAGAGACTCTTAATTATAGAAAACAAACTGAGGGTTGCTAGAGGCGAGGTGGATGGGGGATGGGATAGCTGGGTGATTGGCATTAAGGAGGGAATGTGATGTAATGAGCACTGGGTGTTGTATGCAACTGATGAATCACTAAATCCTACCCCTGAAACTAATAATACTAACTAAATATACATAACTAAAAAGTATATGTTAACTAAATTGAATTTAAATAAAAAATTAAAAAAGAAAGAAATTATAAGGGTTTCGGAAGCTCTGTGCCAGAAACCAGAGGCAGAGACCAAATATATATTTTCTATTATCTCACAGTCTGTATTACTTCTACTTCCTGGAATATATTGAAATTTTCTCTATAACATAGTATATGGTCTATTTTTATTACAATTCTCCAGGCACATAAAAAAATGTTTATTCTCTATTTTCAGGGAATAAAGTTTGAGATATAGCCATCTCATCTACATGTGAATCATACTATTTTGTTTTTCCCAATGTTTTTGATCACTTGTACTATCAAAGATTGAAAGAGGTAAACTAAAGCCCCTTAGGTTGTTTCTTTTCTTTTTATTCCTTGTAATTTCTGCTTTATAAACTTGGATGCCATGTTATCTGATGTTGTAAGTAAGCATAATTGTTAAAGACTCAGGAGTTGAACACTATAGGATAAAACTGCCTTTATTTTATCTAACCCCTTGTTTTTGCCTGAATTCTACCATTTCTCATATTAAGATCATGAGGCTTGTTTAGTTCCCTTTTTGTTCCTTTATTTTTAGGTGTGTTTTCGTTTTAGAGAGTTGAGGGGATTTTTTTGTTGTTGATGTTGTTGGTTCTTTTCAGTTTGGAGCATTTTTTAGAGGGAGGGAGGGGCAGAGGGAGAGGGAGCAAGAGAGAATCTTAAGCAGGCTCCACGCCCAGTGTGGAGCCAATGCAGGGCTCTATCTCACAACCCTGAGATCATGACCTGAGCTAAAATCAAGAGTTGGACACTTAACCAACTGAGCCACCCAGGTGCCCCTGGCGTTTCTTTAGTATATTTTTGCTCACCTCTTATTTTCAACTTTACTGAATTATTTTGTTTTGGTATGTTACCCATATACCATATAGCTTGGTTTGTTTTTCTGATCCACTCTGAAATTCTTTCGATAAGTGAGTTAAGCCTATTTACATTAATATGAAAAGTATAGTTATCGTAGATCTGCCATTTTATGTTTTCTCTCTCTCCTCTCTCTCTATCTCGCATTTTAATTAGTGGTATATTTTCTTTGCTTCAGTTTTGGGGCAGGTTCCTTCCTATATATAAAAATTTTCTCTATAATTTTATATAACCCCCTTAGTGCTTTGTTTCTTTAGACAGTATATATTAATTCCTTGTTCTGAGAAACTACAAAATTAGCACATTTCCCTTTCCCTGACCACTTTTTTATAGTTAATATTATGTTTCTTTATTTTACCTTTGTACACTTAATTATGTCAATTTTCTAACAGCTTGCAATAATAGTTATTGACTATTATTTAGTGAGACAGTGAGCAAAACTATTCTACTCCCTACCTTCTTTTAACTTTTCTCTTAACTTTTATTAATTGCAGCATTTCTACATTGTCCAAACACAGAAGACTTATGTTATGACTCATTACCCTCATCTCCAAATGTGGACTAGTGTTAATTCTGAAGTGAAATATATTCAATGTTCCTTGCCTTTTGTTGTAATCTTCCTAGTCATCTGTTGGCTAACATAAGTTCATCCTCTAGACGTTTCCTCAAAAAGGGCTCATAAAAACTATATTTCCTTATTTTTTGCATATTCATAACTTTTGCACATAACTTTTATATTTAAAGGACAGTTTTGATGCATAGAAAATTCTTGACTTATACTTTCTTCCCCTGAGTTTTTTTTAAGTATTGCACTATGATACTTGGTCATGGAATTTTGCTGTACTGGAGTTTGAAGCCTGTTTAATTTTTATTTCTTTAAGCAGGCTTTGATCGTTTTGCCCCAATGCCCAGAGAATGTTTTAAAAATCTTTACATCTAACAAATACACTTGACTCTGTCTTGATATTGACCATTCTAGGTCACTGTTTCTTATCTCATGCTGTGAACTTTTGACATAAGTAAAATTTCATTAAGTTACATGTTTTAAATATTTTTTCTCTTCCATTTTTTACTTTTCTCTTAAGAGACTCCAACTATGCAAATGTCGAGTCTCTTTTGCCATCCCTCTCTAATTATAATATCCTATGTAAACCTGCACCTATTTCTTCGAGTTGCACTCATTTTTATGACATCTCTAATTTCTTCCTCTGTGTCTGTGATTGTTTTCCATGGAGTATGTTCTCCATTGTTCTTCTTACAATTTTGTCTTCATTTCTGTGATGGCTGTTTGTTCATTTTCTACTTCTCTCCTGAGATCTGACTCCTTGTGTTTTGTCTTATTATCTGGTCCCTTCTTTCCTAAGTTCTTATATTTTTCATCAAATTCTTTATTTGTAGAGGTGATTGCTTTGTATGGGTTTCTTTCTGTCTCTGTCTTTTTGGTTTGTAGTGAAATATGGTCACAAATTTGTTCTATTTTTGTGGAAACATTTTTCTGGTAAATATTCTTCATTTGTTAGTAAGTTTTAATGCCATTTTGCTTCTTTTATTCTTTTTTTTTTTTGGAGATTTTATTTATTTATTTGACAGAGAGAGACACAGCAAGAGAGGGAACACAAGCAGGGGGAGTGGGAGAGGGAGAAGCAGGCTCCCCGGCTGAGCAGGGAGCCCGATGCGGGGCTCGATGCGGGGCTCGATGCGGGGCTCGATCCCAGGACCCTGGGATCATGACCTGAGCTGAAGGCAGATACTTAATGACTGAGCCACACAGGCGCCCCTGCTTTTTTTATTCTTAAAGTACCTTTGCATTGATTTAGTACCTGCTCCTCTTTTTCTTAGTCCTCATTGAATCCCTGGGCCAGCTATTGTCAGGAAGGCCCTTTATTGGAAGGAAAAGTGTACCTTAGGGGAAGGGGCAGCCTAGCAGACATTTGCAACACAATCTATGCAAATATGACATGTTGATAACAATCTTCTATGAAGCCCCCATCCTCTGATTCTCTCTGCCAGATCCATTTTGTGACAACTTCTGCTAACACCTTTGAATAACACAGTTCCTACATCAACTATTGTAATCAAAAGATATAGTTTCTGCTTTTGAGGGTGTATCCCTCTGTTCAGAGATGTTGGAACATCTGAAATACCTACCACCAACCCTTGTCCATGCCTCTTCTCTTCACTTCCTGCACCATTTCTCCTGATTCTCAGCTACTTTTGGTGACTCTGGACACGTATTTTGGGAACTGTGAATTATACAAGTCTCCTAATTTCACTAAAAATCATTTCCAGGTCTTTGTCTCTCTAATTTTACTTTTGGAATGTTGCTAATTTCCGGAATGATAAGAATAAATGCCAACTTAATGAAGCCAAATTCCTTTCAGAACTGAAAGATAGCCTTTTAACCAGAACCTCCCTTCATTCTCTTCCCTCTCCTTCCAGTCTGTCTTGTATGTTGGTGCCAAGCACTTTTCCTTTTTTCAAAAAGATCTATTTATCCATCTACTCAAAAAAGTCAACAGCAGCTTCCTGCTGAACTCATTCCTTAGTCTGCCATGCAAGGCTGAGTGCCATGTGGCCCCAGCCTAAACTTTGAACAACCTTTCTCATTCAGGCTTTTCTTCTCAACCTCTTTGTTTTGTGCATGCCATTTCTCCCTGCAAAATGTCTCTCCCCTCCCCTTATCTTTATATGAACTTGTCCTACCATGATCCCCCAGCTAAAAATAACTTTTATCTTACTCTTAACTTCTATAATATTTTTCTATACTTAACTTTTGAGACTTTGTCTTTCTCTCTGACATAGTTATTCATATTTCTTGCCTTCCTTCCTAGCATAAAGGCTCCAGAGAAAACCGTTCTGCCTGATATATCTTGATTTCCCACAAAACATCCAGCATAATAAAAATACCCCACAAATATGTGTTGAATGAATGAGGTCACTCTAAGTACCTAACAAGAATAAAAATAAATATTAATTTAAAGACGAATAATTTTTCTGGGCTTCAGAGATATCATCTTTCCATGTGTCAGGAATTGGGAATTATCTGTGGTTTGGTCTTTTCATAAAATAGAATTTTTAAAGGAACCATTTATCATTGAGGATGCCAACTAACTGAGCTCCAGCTACGTGTGGTTGGCAGGTCTCCACCTATGCCTCTCTCATGAGATTCCTCCCTTCCTTCCTGGTTCTGCCCTCTCTACCCAGTCCTATCAAGACCTACCTGAGGCCTCTTCTTCTTGAAAGCTTCCCCAACCCCCAGGACTCAAGGACAGGCTTCCTTAAGAACTCTCAGAGCAAATATGTTGAACATGAAGCTCTTAGCAGAGATTACCTTATGGCAACAACACCATTATGTAACTAAATTTCTTATCTTCCCAGGTAGACTGTATTCTTTAAGGACAGGGATGATATCTTACATCTTTTGTCTTGAACTCTAATAACTGGATCATGTCCAATAACTTTAGCTATGGGGCTTCTAAGAACCTGAGTCAGCTCAACCCTACAGACAGCTTCCCCAGAGAGAATGGGCATGTAAAATCTAGTCACAACATCTCGGACCCAAACAGCTCTGATGCCCTCCCTCAAAGCCAAGTTTACCATCATCTTTACCCCTCTGGTCTTTGACCTTTAAGACTCAGGGGTGAGCATGTCTTGAGGCTGCAATTCAAACCTTGACCACTATGTAATGGACATGAATACTGAAAAGGTAATCCTGTGCTGGGTTCTAATAAACGAAGTGTGCCAGCTGGTCACACCATTCCGACCTTGGACAGGAACAGGGAAGGGGCAGGAAGACAGGAGATAAGAAAAACTGGAATAGAAAAAACATTTCAGGACTTATCCTCAGAGTTGTTGAGGAGTGTGTGTGTGTGTGTGTGTGTGTGTGTGTGTGTGTGTGTGTGTGTGATGAAAACGACCCTTTCCACTGGATGTAATGGCTATCCCCTTACAGTACCCCTTGCCAAGGTCCCAGAAGGAAAGAATACGCTGTAATTGTATAGAAGACAACAGAACCCAAAACATGACAATACGTGAAATCAGTACATGAATTGGGAAGCGTTAAGTCATGTGTTCTTGACAGTGATGGTAGGGCAAAATTTTCTAGCAAGATGAATAGAAATAAAAAGCTAAACTGTGAGTGCCACCTGGTGGGGAGACCTGCCACTGCAATAGTCTCCCCCAATTTGACAGGCGGGGTAGAATGAGGACTGGTCCAGACCTTGTGCCCACCCTGATCTCATCCAGGGCATTATGCCACTTCCCCAGCATGTGGGGACTAGGGGGTAGTTCCCTGAGCCCCTGCCCTCTGAGGACTCTTGCTACAAGTAACAGCTTACACGGAACAGTGACACGGGGGAGAGGGTTGGCGAGAGGGAAGGGATGATGCCATGAGCTGGGACAGTAAAAACAACAGCTCTGATACTCAGACATCCGTGTACACACACACACACACACACACACACACACACACACACACACAATCCTAAGTGACCCTTCACCTTTCACCGTCTCCTGCAAAGGGGAGACTTTCCACTCTCCCCATTTCTGGCTCCACTGCCTGTCAGGATTTCCCTTTGTCCTTGAAGTCCATTATAAAGAACTTTGGTAGACCCTGGGGCAGGGGGCTGTTACAACGATGGACGGGGGAGTATCCAGTGGGATCAGGCCTGGACTGGCAACTCCATAACACTCTCATTGGAGAAGTTGTGTCACTCATTCTTTTTAGCTTCTAGGCTAGCCTGCGACAGAGACTTAAATTTGTAGTGCGAGTTTGAATTGCTCAGCAAGACAGCAAGAGAGGCTGGAACTGGACTCCTGGGTTCAATCTTCAAAGCGTTTCAGTCTAGCAGCTGCCATTTCGGACAAGCTCCTTGGTGAGGGATTCAATGAGGCAGCATTTATCTTCCTGACAGAAGGGCCCGCAAAGAGGCTGTTTGTTTTTGAGCTGGCCCTGCAGCTGAGGAAGACAGGACTTAGATCCCGGCCCTGCCTCGGTGACTTTGCAAAGGGACAGATTTTCCTTGCCATGTTGACCAAACTGAGGCCACTCACGGGGCAGGAGCCCTGGGGTTATAGGTCCCGCGGCTGGACAGAGGTCCTCAGCAGAGGCCAGACTTGAGAGACACACCTGCTGTTCAAGCCAGAGCCTCCATGGCAGGAGCTGACGGCGCTGGCTGCCTTCCATCTGCACTGCTAGAAGGAGCAGGTGCATGTGGCAAGGGTACCATCTGAGGCAGACAGCCCCGATAGGATCCTGGCCCGGCCGTTCACCAGCCCTGTCATCCTCGTTCAGTCTCTTAACCTCTCTGGGCCCCATAGTTTTTATCTATAAAATGGGGGGTAATATTGTTTTCCTCAGGGGATTATTATAAGAACTCACGAATGCAACAGTGCCTGGCACAAGTAGACTCAGTCTGAATTCCCTTTCGAGTTGTTATCCCTGAAAAATGAGGTAATAGCTATTTATATTTGTGTAGATGTGTATTCCCAAACTGTGTGTATGTGTGTGTGTGTGTGCGCGCGTGCGCACGCACACACATTATAAACAATGAAAATGTATGTGCTTGGCCGTGAGAACGTTTTTTCAAACTATAATACAATAGTCGTTTTCTTTGGGATTGTTTTAAATCATTAGCACACAGTTGCAATATTTTCATAATTTTCTCTTTCATTATTTTAAAGATAAAATGTTGTCCCTATAAAGTATAAATACAATATTTCACACACTGGGAAATATTTTTGCAACCAATCTTATGTTTTGCTTCGATAATACTCCAAAAGTAAATTAATTTTTTTGGCATTGATCTATCCCTCATTTTCTACAAAGCAGGCTTTTCTTTTCCGTAGCAATAGAAATATTTATTAAACAGTTAAATGTGTTAGTCTGGTTCCGAGTTTTTCCCCTAAATTTATTTTCAGCATACAAACAGTAGAATGCACTGTTGTTGGGGTACAGTTTCTGACTTTTGTCAAATTCATGGAATGATACATAGGTTCATAGCCACAGCTGATACGGAATAGATCCACATGCTTCCAATTCCTTCATGCTGACCCTCTGAAGGGTCAACCCTTAGCAACCACTGGTCTATTCCCCATCCCTGTTGTTTTGATTTTTCCAGAATATAACATAAATGGAATCATACGCTATGTATCCTTTTGGGTGTGGCTTCTTTTACATGAGTGGTACTCATGTAAATTCAGCAACTTCTGTTGGCTTTACCTTCATCATACATCCAGATTCCTACTACCTGTCCCCACCTGTTCCCTACCACTCTGTACTCTTTTACATGAAGCATTAGAGCTGCATCCATGTAATTGTGTGCTCCCATAGTTCTCCTGCACCTTCTATCTTAGCCTGATGTAGAGGCAGATGCAAACTGAATCCTAAAGTGTCTTATTAGCAGGTATGCCAAACTCAGGGTCTTTAGGAGATGGAAATAAAAGAAATGGTCCTTCCCTTTAGGGAAGTTATCATCCCACTGGTTAGCTAGCCCCAAACCGGCTGCATCACTGAGCTAAGAGTCCCAGGCTATTTCCCATGAGTGAGGAGTTGATCACAGTGGTCAAAAAATAACAATAGGGTCTGAAAAAGAGGAAGATCATTGGAGTGTCAGGGAATCTTCATGGAGGAAGTGAGCCTGAATTGAACTTGAAAGTAAGAGGGAGCTTGGGGCAGGCAGAAAGGACCTAGGGGAGAACAATATGAGCCACGATTGGACCAAAGGACAGGCAACTCCTGCGTGATACAAGACAGTGTTTGGAAATCTATGGAAGAAAGGAAGCCAGTGTGCCTAGAACAGTTAGTGAGGGGGAGACTGGTAGGAAATGTAATGAGCAAAGGGGCCAGAGACCAGATTAAGGGGCCACAAGGCCACTGTGAGTACTTCAGATTTACTGCATGTGTGATGGGAACTGCTGGAGGGTTCTGAGCTGAGGATGGACACAGTCTAACTTACAGAGTAGTAGGATCACTCTGACTGTTCTCATCTAAACATTCTGCAGGGGTCAGGAGTACCAGCAAGGGACCCAGTAGAGGTTTTTTTGATAATCCAGGAGACAAATGGTGATGACTTGTGCCAGAGTGGTAGGGAATAGGTGGGGACAGGTAGTAGGAATCTGGATGTATGATGAAGGTAAAGCCAACAGAAGTTGCTGAAATATCACCCAGGAAGATAGAAGTGCTGTTACCTGAGGTGGGAAGATTGCAGGAAGAGCAAGTTTGGACTGTGAAGTAGGCAGTTTGGGTTTGGCTGCTTTAGGGTGAAGATATGTCATAGGCGGCCCTTACGGCGATGTTGAATAGAGTGGTGGGTGTATGAATCAGGGAGGAAATCCAGGGGCTGGAAATATAAACGAGGGTGTCATCTGTGTATAGATGAGAGAACAGGGGTACACAGAGGAGACGTCAGAGAAGACAGGGCATGAAGGAGAGAAGGTCCATGAAGATGGCAATTGTTCAGGCACATGGGATGGGGATGAAGGAGAAGGAAAAGAAACTTAAGGATTGTTTAAAGAATGTCTCTCTGGTCTTGGGGGTGAAGACAAAAGGTCCCAATTTAAATCTTGGAATGGTGACAAGACTGGGGTCACCTTAAAGGGAATAATGACTAATGGATCTTGTTTAAATTTTAGTGCAGAAATATGTTTTACAACTGATGAGAGCACAAGCTTTATATTATCAAAAAAGGAATTAGTCCAATTTTTTTTTTACCTCAGTGGAAAGAATGCAAAATTTTTGCGATATTTTATCATCAAACGGTGGTGTGTGCTCAACTCCAGTGTCTGAAAAGCTCCCACTCCTTCTATTTTCCTCAAAAACATCTTATCTTGAGTAGTCCAAATCTGTAAACTATCTTAAATTGTTTCCAAAGTGGGCAGCATGCAGAGTTGGAATAAATTCAAATGCCAGAGTTCAGTTCTCTGCTTTAATGAAAGTAATTGAATCTTTCAGCCTTGATAATGATTCACAAGGCCTCAAGGTCATCATCCTAAATATCAGTGGTCTCTGTCCCCCATGGAGAGAGATGGTGCCTGAAGAGTGCTACTCCACTGAGCCTAGAATTTGCATTCACCGTTGGGAGCTGCTTGTTTATATCTTTAAAAATTCTCTTTTCTTTTCTTTTTTTAAAGATTTTATTTATTTATTTGACAGAGAGAGACACAGCGAGAGAGGGAACACAAGCAGGGGGAGTGGGAGAGGGAGAAGCAGGCTTCCCGCGGAGCGGGGAGCCCGATGCGGGGCTCAATCCCAGGACCCTGGGACCATGACCTGAGCCGAAGGCAGACGCTTAACAACTGAGCCACCCAGGCACCCCCGAAATTCTCTTTTCTTAATACGAGCTAATTCTGTTTTTTTTAAATATAGTTCCCTGAGGTGATACATATTCTTCCAATATGAGTCCCTTTCTCCAAAAGGAGGACCCTCCTCAACTTCCTCATCTCAGGGAATGGTCCACTCACCATCCCATCACCAGAGTGAAGCCTGAGAACCTTCTGGTCTCCATGTCAGGTCAGTCATTCACAGTGACTCTCCTCAGTGACTCTCAGGTCCCTCTCCTTTCTAGCCACCTCTGCCACCATCTTTGCTGAGCCTTTCCTACCTGGACTGCTGTCACAGAACCATGATTGGCCCCTTGATTCTCATTTCTCTTCTAATCCAGCCTCCACTACCATCACAGTGGTCTTACCAAAGTGTATAGTCTTGTTTGAGATCTGCAGCCAATTCCCATCACTTTAAGGATAAGGTCCCAACTCCTCAAAAAGGCATGCCTGGAACCTCCCGTTGGGATCCAATTTTCTTCTCCAACCTTTTCTCATGCCAGAATCCCTACATGCTTCAGACCTCCCAGCTGCAGAACTACTTCGTTTCCCTCAGCAGCCTCATCCCCTCTTGTTTTTATGCCTTTCCACACATGCTTCTTCTGCACTGACCACCCTATTTCTTCTCTCTCCCTACAAAGATCTTCATCTTCCTTCCTGACCCAACTCAAGCATCAATCCCTCTGGCCTATTTCCCCAGCCATCCTGTCCAGCACTGAGTTAGCTCCTTTTATCCATCTCAAATCCCCAAACACTCCCACCTTCTTTCCATCTTCACCCTCATTCCACTGAATCCTAATCGTTGGACTAATTCCCTGCAAACATGTGTGTGCACGTATGTGCATGGGGGGGTACACACATACACATAATAGGGACTCTACCTTTCATTTGTTTTATCCTGTGCACTTAGCCCAGTGTGGCATGGAATAAACATTTACAAATTTTTTATTTAATTAATGAACTAATGAACCAAAAGTTTTAGGTTTACTGGGCTCTGACAATTTGAGATGTTAGTGTGAGGAATTCAGTACACACGGAAATATATCTCCCCTTTGCATCTTCAAGGGAGCCATTCATTTTTTCCCTCTACAAAAGCCCTTCATTTAAAACTTTCCACATCAGAACTTCTATAGCTGGAACAAAGCCAGAACTTGTGGCAGAGGTGTGTGAACTCTGCCCATCACCCATCAATGGCATAAGCAGCTGCTTTTATTATGTCACTTTGGACCCTTGGAACTAATCAACCTCAGTAGTCTTTAGAATCCAACCCGCTCATAAATAAAAAAGTTTGTTTAGTACATATCTGTACAGAAGCCTCAAAGAGTGAGTGCTTTCGAAAGACCCTAATCTACCCGTGGGGACTATTGGAGCATATAGACTACTGGTGCAAAGAGAATGGAACCAGAGGATCTAGTTGACTTTGGCACAGAGCCTGCTTTACCCATCAGCTGGGAAAGGGTTGCCTTCTCAAAGCATAGAAGGGATCTAAATCATACATGCAATCTGATTTAGGGAGACTCTAGGAAAGCCAACTTGTCCTCCAAATGTCTCCTCACCCAAGAGCCATAATCCTCCATCTCCTTCCAAAGAAATATCCAAATTGGGGTTCCACGTTAATCTTTCTAACAGCGTGTATTCCTAAGAGGAGCAGTATGGTGAATGTCTACAACCCAGTGCATGGATCACTTCCTCCAAGACAAGAAGTGCTCAGAGCATGAAGGGAACATTGAACAGAGGACAGACTTGGAAAGGGAAGCAGGGCACCAAAGTTACACTTGCCAAACCTTCACAACCACGTCTGTGTCTTCTGCTCGTGGGTATCCTTAGATTGGGCAAGTTCTCTACAATAGCCTTTCCTTCTCCCGCTAAGCAAAACAGGCTGGGGATTTTTTTCTTTTACCCACAACCCTGCCATGAGTTTTGCAGGGGGTGCTGACCAAAGTCTGGGTCTGAATAAGGTTTCAAAACCACATGAATCGAACCTGGCTGAGGCGTTCTCCCGGCTGGCGGAAGTATGTGCATCAAAGACAAATGAAATGACCATATGATCTCTTTCAAAATCATGATTGTTCTCGGCAGTTCCATGAAACTATCATTTTCCCCCGGAAGGCAGAGTAGGCTCGCTTTTCAGGAAATGATACTATGCAATTTATAAGTATGCGGGGCTCTGCTACAGCCTCTGGGGTGCCCAATAAAGCTGATTTGCACACTGATCTCCAGTAATGCCCATGAATAATACATGAATAATGCACATTTCAAACATGTCCTGAATAACGGTTTAAATAGAAATAGATGGTGTTATGTCATGTCTTCCAAGAGAAGGGTTCAAAGTGCACAGCAAACAAATTAAACAGATGAAGAAAGGAGGGCAGGGGGGAACTCATCAGAGAAATGGGGCATTAACGAAGGGATGTGCTCAGTGGGAACAGACTCAAGGTAGCTGAGGCAGTGGCTTTGTGAAAGGTTTTGACAAGAATAAGGTACTAAATGCATCACTGTGAGGTTTGATAAAGCCACAGTTAAAAACAACGGTTCTTGACAGGGCAGGATCTGGGGAAATGGGGAAGCACAAGAGAGAGAGTGGAAGGCATATGCTGTATCGGAAAGGATTAGAGATACCCCCAAGTGACTTCTGAATCCTAGGATAAAACTGCGAACAACCTAGCGTGGTGGGATTTCTGACTGCTTATAGAAACCAGTGAAGCCTGCTGGGTAGCTTGGATTATCAAAATTGGCCCATTTGCTCTCTCTGGATGCACAATCACTGCTTCTGGTGCTAGAAAAGTATGTAGAGTCAGAATCACTAAAGCAGTGTACTGTTCCTTAAGGGCATACATCTGCCCTGTCAGTCATGGCCACGGCCTCCCGCAAGCCTACCGCCAGCCCTTGGAGATTCTGGCCACCTTTGGCCTCAGCACTGACTTGCTTACATGCCACCCAGATGCTGTGTTTAAGAAGGGCATAAAGGATAGGCAAAAGAAAAAAAATAATAATTTAAAGGAATGGTAAAGTAGAGAGCCAAAACAGATTAAATCATTTTCCCTTTGGTTTTCTGTAATGGGGGGTCCAACGTTGAATAGTCACTGTGCTCAGACAAAGGAGACAGGGCTGGGTGTCCAGCAGACGCTAAATATCTACATGTAAGCAAGCAGCCTCAGCTGGGTGCTGGGATGGGGCCAGGACCTGGGGCTGGCTACTGAGTGATCCTCACACATTCTAGCCAGGTCCCCTGCCCAGAGTTTGGCGAAGCCCAAAGGGAGCAGAGCGTGAGCATGTACAAGGGCCAGATGACCATTTCAGGCAAGGAATGGTAGATGGTAGTAGATTCTAAGACCAGCCCGCCAGGAATCGTGCTCCTCCCCCAAGCCCCAAGGAAAGAGTGAGACCCCCCAACATATACCAGACAGAGACAAGGCTGATCATTCTCCTCCCTACTTGAGCTCCTACTGGGGTGTCTTGAGGCCCCTGGGGAAAGGCAGACCCCTCAGGGCTCAGGACTAGAGATGACGGTGAGGCACAGAAAACCTCTGGAGAGGGCACAGTGGACCAAGAAGCACGGGTTCCTGCTGTGGGGCAGCACTCTGCTTGGGCTGGAGACAAGCCACTGTCTCTTGAGGCTTAAAAGCCAGTGAAGGAGAAAACAACAGAATGACACCAAGGACTGGGCTACTCCTACGAGCACCTTGGTTAGCCAGTCAAGGCCCAAGATTTTTATTGCACAACGACCAGCAAGAACTTCAGTGTTCACTGAAACCCCTTGATTACGGGTCCCAAGAAAGCATCACTGTAATGATGGGTATTTGGACATCTCCAGTGATGGTTGGCTCCCACGTTGTACCAGCTCCCATTCTCAGACAGGGGTGAGCTGGCTTCTTACCTTCTGGTGGGGAGAGTCAGTGAGGAAGTGACAGATACCTGACCATTTAGTTTTCCGTGTTTAGCTCCTTGTAACAGCACAGACCAACTAAAAGAATACTGTTTTCACTCCTTCCCAATGATGTGACCTGCATTTTATACCTTTGAATTTTTAGGGCCCATTCCTCTTGTTGTGGCAGCATTTTAGTCCATTCTGGCCAAGGAGGTATCTTATTACTATACTTGAAATTAAGAGAAGAATAAGAGAAATGTGATATCAGCCTAACAGCATATATTGAATGGGAGCTCTGTCAGGCACAGGGCTAGGCACAGCCATGAGCAAGCCTAACTGCTTGGACTTCATAGTCCGGAGGGGAGAAAGGAGAAAGCAAGTAATAGGAATATAAATATTATAGAAGGAAAGCACAAGATGTATATGGTAACATTTTGAAGGGTAAATGATGTTCATCTACATTTTGTTGTCCCATTTTTGCTAAAAGGAAGAAAGGTAAGAAAGAGGAAAGAAATGAAAAAAAGAAGGAAGGAAGAAGAAAAGATTTAAAAATAAGCATAAAGATAAGTGGCAACTGGCACCTAGCCTCAGGGACAGGGAAGTAATAGGGAATAGTGAGGACTGTGGTAAATGTAGAGCTCACCCCAGATCTAAAGAAAACTCCTCCAGCTAATTGCTGCCAAGTAATTGCAAGACCATTGTTTCCAAAGCTTCTACATTTAAAGAAAAGAAAAAAAAAAAAAAAAAAAACCTGGTTTGTTTTAGTTAAACTCTCCTGATTTTTAAATGTTCACTCATATAAAAAATTAATAAATTCCACACAGGCCAAACCTGGCAGGTGGGAGACAACCCTCGAGGAACCAATTTGCAGCTTCTGCTTCAAATGGTCTCATGAAAGGTTAGAGATCTCCGAGTGCAGGGCCAGACAGATCCCATTATTTCAGACCCTGGGCTTTCTCCACAGCATGGCAAGTGCCTCACACCAATTTCACATTCCTTATATGTTTCTGCCTTAGCAGACTTAGCATTTTACCTCCGCTTTCTGTAAGCTGAGGGCTGTCTTTCAAGAGGACATTGGACTATGTGCCCTCAAAGGTCACTCCTGAATCTAATTGACAACCCCCATCCTGAAATTATGAGAATAATGACAGCATAACAATGATAAAGCCAATGATGCATGAAGTACCTCATTTCCAGTGAGTTCATTTGTGCTATCTGGTTTAAACTACTCAAAGTATTCAATCATCTCATTTATGTAGGAAACATTATCACTGAATCAGGCACTGTGGATAAAATAAAAGTAGGACCTGCTTATCTCTCTGTCCATTTTCTGATGGCCATGCTAGAGAGTACAGACGTGCCTAATATGAGCGGCCTTTTACTTTACTGATCAAAAAGTTTACACAGAGGGTGAGCATGTGCCCATCAGGACAGGCTGTGTGGAAGGATGACCATTTCCACTATGTGTTTCCCCAGATTAAATCACAACGGCTTTGAAGTGGGCATCGTTTCTCCAGAAACTGACAATCTGTCCAGGGAGAAAAAGGATCTTCCGGTATTAGCAGAAAAACAAGTGTTAACTTAGGGACAAACTCAGGAGGAAGAGGGAGGAGAGGTGCCAAGGGAGTTAGAATATTTGTCATAACAGAGGTTGATGGAGTCAGCGCCTTGGGGGGCGTGGGGTGAATCATATTTGAAACCTCTGGGAGGAGGGGACAGGGTGAAATGCAAGTCATTCCCCTCTTTTGATTTCCAGGTTTTATCTCCATTTGGCAGCCTGGGAGAGTGTGTGGTGAATGGCCATGCAAGACATGAGGGAGAACCCAGGACAGCCCGAGTCCCTGTTTGCTCTCCCCACACGGGCCCCGGCACCACTGTGCCCAGGGTGCAGACCGCACGGTATTGGGGTAGCAAAGGGCAGTGCTGGGCGCCCGGCACCGGGGCCTCTGTTCTCTCTGTCGGTACAGCCTGCGTTAGTTTCTCTGGGTTTCAGGCAGGAACGGTGTGGTTCTAGAGCAGAGTTCTGAAGACTTCCCTCAGAGGCACAGTTTGCAGTGGGTCAGCTGGGTGCACTTGGCCCTGGCCCTGGGCAGGTCAGAGAGGAGGGGAAGTGGCCAGGGAGCCAGAGTAGGAAGCCCCCTCTTCCCATTTGCCCAAAGGTCTGCAGCTAGCTTTCCTACACTGGTTCATGCAAAGCAATTAAAGTTGTCTGCAAGCAGAGCCAGCACCGTGGGGTGCAGGGAGAGTTAAGATGGGGAGGCGGCCTGGGGAAGGGAGGGGGAGAAGGCGGGAGGGAGATCCCATTTGGAAATAAGGAGAAGGCTTTGAACTTGTAGATTTCTCCAAGTGAGGCAAAACCCACATGAAACCAACCCCAGCTGGGAGCGCAAGAGTCTGTGAATGAATGCCAGGGGGTGACTGACATGACAGTTCCTGTCCTAATGCATTCACCCCAAGGAGCTGCTGGGCATCTGTTCCGTAATTAGCCAGGCTCTCCCTTCCACCGCCCTTCTCCTCCCCCTTCCCCCTGTGGCTGCTGAAACCTTTGCCATAATTACTCCCCCCGTCTCTAAGGAATCCTCTGGAAGGCGTCTGTGTTTGGCTTTTTTCCCCTCCTCCATCTCTCCCATTCTGGGCTGGGTGACAGCTCCTGGCTAATGGGGCTTTGGGAGTGTCCCAAGGGGGTGGCAAGGAGGAAGAGGCATGACCAGGTGTCCGAGAGGGACGTCTTCCCTCAACTATATCATAATGTCTGATACTATGATCTGATGTGCCCATGGGCTGAAAAATCACTGCAGTAATGAAAACTGATAGGACTACATGGCACACAGAACGTGTTGAGAACTGCTTTCTGATAATTACATTGTTAATATGAATAACAGCAATAATAGTATCATTTAGCCCAGGTAGAAGAGCAAGTATGTCTCCATGTGTGGTACATACTGGGCGTTCAATTTATACTTTTTGAAGAGATGGATCACGGCTTTGTCGCCTACTGTATTAAAGTTGTCTCTGAGGGAAACGACCCATAAGAGGCTCTTAAAGACAGAGAACAAACTGAGGCTTGATGGAGGGAGGCAGGGGTGTGGGGGGAAGGGCTAGATGAGTGAGGAGTACTAAGGAGGGCCCTTGTTGGGATGAGCACTGGGTGTTGTATTTAAGGGATGAACCACTGAATTCTACTCCTGAAACCAATACTTCACTGTATGTTAACTACCTAAAATTTAAATTAAAAATACATAAATAAATATTAAAAAAGACAAAAGTTATCTCTGAATATCAGAGGACTCATGAAACGTATTCAATATCATCTCCATCTTAAAGTAAAGAGAAATGAAGCGCAGAAAGACTGAGCAACGTGCTCAAGGCCACACAGCCAGTAAGAGACAAAGTGGGGATTTGAACACAAACCTATGATGCTGAGACCGGTCTTCCATGACAGGGTGCTGCCGGGTCACTTCCCTTCATGACACACTTTAGTCAGTCCCTGAATGTGGGTTTGCTGTTCCTTCCCTCTATAATGTCCTTATTTGACTAACTCCCCCTTTTGCTCGAGCTGAAAGACTCAATGAAGATGCCCATTAATTTATGCATCTTTCATTAGCACGAATCACATTTTCTTTAATTCTGTATCATGACTGCATTTCACAAGTACCTGGCCACGGTAGGAATTCAATGAATATTTGTCAAATTTCTATTTTACAGATAATACTCCTGAGATTCAGAGATGGAATGCGCTTACAGGCCCCACGGCCACAAAATATAAGAACAACAGTTTGATTTCGAGCTTTGACTGCAAGGTCAGGGACCCTCACACTAACACATCTACTGCTGACCTCCACAGTACATCATCTCCTATTGTATAACAACTGAAGTTCTATAATTGTGATTATTTCCATTTTTTTCTGACAGCTTAATATATACTACCAACTAATAATCATAAACCTGAGTTATTTGTCTTTATTATAATGAAAGTAATGCAAGCTTATTAGAGAATATTAGAAGAGAACAAAGAGGAAAGAAATGAAATCAATAATCCTAGAACATTTAAAATGAGTATTTTCTTCCAATATGTTTATGCCTTTTTACATAATTGAGATTCTAGTCTTTACATAACTTGGGATTCTGGTTGTTTTAAACTTAATATTCTAATAAAAACATTTCCCTACTTAGTTCAATAATTTCCCTGTTTACTATTTAAATGACTTAAAATTGTTATTTTATGTGCTCAATATTCATTTTTTAATGACTAAAACAGACCTATTGTATAGACTATCAATTAAACACTCCCCCCAGTCCTGGATAACTTTTCACTATTAAAAATAATAATACAGTGAACTTTTATTTTCTTTCTGAATTTCAGAACACTTCTTAGAATAGTTTTGAACATTTTCAAGACTCTTGACGTAGATTGCCAAATTGCTTTCCAAATGAGTTGTGCTCATTTTTTTTTCCCCTACTAACAGTGATTTGGATTTTCCCATCATTTTAAATTTGATAATTTCTTTAACACACACACAAGCACCCATAATGTTTGGAACTGAGATATGAAAGAAATGTTGGAGATGATTTAGTTAGGCACACCTCCTCCCTCTTTTATGCACTAGGAAACAGGTCTGGCAAGTTCTGTGGTCTGCCCCCAGATCAGGGCAATTGTGGGGGGATGAGCTGGGCTTGAGCCAGGTCTGCTGCCCCCACTGCTTCCACAATTTGTTTATCTGTTCAACGGTGTTGTTACACAATGTGACACAGTTGCCATCACTTGACATCTTAATTTTGAATCTACCTGCAAGGGAAGGAGCTTTTGAAGTGTCTGGGCCTGGCAAGCAACCAATTTCCCTCTTTGGTGAGAAAAGGCTATTTCCTGATAACACTCTTCTACCTGCCAGGGTTCCGCAGGGAACCTTGTATCTACTTATCACTTCCTCCTGGCTCTGGCTTCTGGAACTCTGTTAGTCCTGCTTGACATGCACCTTGGCAGCTTTCATTGCATCCTTCCTGTGGGCCTCTGCTTTCCCATCCCTGCTCAGCATGATGGCAGCCTACCTCATTTTCAACCACGGGCCAAGCACAAGTGTTGCTCCTGCCCATCTGCCATGTTGGCCAAATTTCCCTGATTGCTAAACAATTCCAGGTTCTTCCCAGGAGGGCTGAGTGAGCTGCAAGTTAAATTTTCCCTCCAAGCCTCTGCCTTGTTCTCTGTCACTACTGGAGCTGGCGTGGAGTATGCAGATGCATTTCTTGCCCATCTCTGGGCCCATCGATCACTCCGTGTGTGACCTGTGCTGTGCTGTGGAAGGCAGAAAACCCATCCCCAACAAAGTCTCCTGGTGACATCCCGAATCCAGCCACTTCCCTCCAATTCACGTTACATCCCAGGGCCCTTCTACAATGGCCATGCTTCCGATCCTTCTGCAACACTGCTTACATCAACCTGCTTCTCAGCTCAGAAACCTGTCTATGACCAAAAGTTGATAATGCTTGGCCTTCAAGTCCTTCCCCCCTTCAGTCCTGTCTTCCTCTAGTTACAGACTCAAGTTCATTGTATGCCAGCCTAGCTAGGAAAGGACCGTGAAAGAAGGGGAGTAGCTGACAGAGGCAAGCGGTTGTAGGTGAAGTGAAGACATGATTGGGCCTGGGCTGGAGAAAAGCACCTCTGGTAGAGTAAGGGGTTTGTCCTGTCTGCTCTGCCTAGAATGTTTTTTCCCATTTTCTCCTTGGTGGGGACTGCTCATCCTTCACAGGTTTTCCATAACCTGCCTTGTCTCCAAACTTCAATCCCTTTCCATACCTCTGCTCTGCCATTTTACACACTGAATTCATGGAAGAATTATGCCCGGTTGGACATTTGAAGAAGCCTATGTGCATTCTACTTTCAGGATATTTGGGAAAATGTGATGGTGCCATTTATCCACAGTTCTTAAATCGGAGGGAGCATTCTTGCCAAGTAGCCTAAGAGCTGTTGGTGAAATATCAGTCACTCTTTCTCTTTCTCTTCTTCTCTGTGCATGTCTATGCTTTGTAATTGAATCTAAATATGGCATCAGGGTATTTTTAAAATCTAGAGATTGGAAATACTTATTGGAAGAGGCTGGTTTAGAGGTTGGGGGCTTGGCACTGGCAGCAGCTAAGGGGCTTGGAGAAGATGGCTGGATTAAGGCTGGCCAGAAGCAGAGGGACTGTGGAAAAGGCCAGGTTTGGCTTAAGAGACTTAGCATCAGCTGTTATAACCTGGCAAATGGGTAAGTAATTTTTTCACAGCCAGCAGTAAAATTAAACTTATGGAAACAATAAAGTAAATGTTCTGTCTAGCCAGGGAGTCAAATTAGAGAAGAGTAGATTTTTCCAACCAGGCCTGAACATCAGTGTGCCTTGGTGGTCTAAGGATAGCCAGGAAGTTCATGGCATTTCAGATTCTGACTTAATGATATAGATCACAGGTCGACAAAGCAGCCTGCTGCCTGTGTTTGTAGGCTCACCAGAGAAGAATCATTTTTACATTTTTTAGTGGATGGAGGGGAAAAAAATCAAAAGAAGAATAATATTTCATGACACACGAAAATCATATAAAATTTGCATTTCAGTATCCATAAATAAAGTTTTATTTACCCAGCCATACTCATTCATTTACATAGTGTCTAAGGCTGCTCTCCTGCTACAACCGAATGCAGAGTTGGGTCATAGCAAAAGAGACCACATAGCCTGCCAACCCGAAAATATTTATTTACTATGTGGCCCTTTTCTAATATGCATGGACAGAGAAAATTAATTCTGGGCCCGTTCCTAACAAGACAAAGGCAACACACAGCACAGGACAAGAATGAAGCTTGAAGTTGGAAGAGAATGTGGAAGACTGCTGGTCCAGCTTCCCACTCCACTGAGTGTCCTACAGAAGCCATTCAGCGGGCGCCTGGGTGGCTCAGTCGTTAGGCGTCTGCCTTCGGCTCAGGTCATGATCCCGGGGTCCTGGGATCGAGTCCCACATCGGGCTCCCTGCTCAGCGGGGAGCCTGCTTCTCCCTCTCCCACTCCCCCTGCTTGTGTTCCTGCTCTAGCTGTCTCTCTCTGTCAAATAAATAAATAAAATCTTTAAAAAAAAAAAAAGAAGCCATTCAGCTGTGAGCACTCACGATGTCCAAGAAGCTCAGCCCTTTATTGAACACCACAATTCTACGTATTATGTTTCTGATGTTAAGATAAAAACAATCCCCATCCCCACCCCAACATGAGGTTTCTTATTCAGAAACTTTTTCTACATTGAATGGACATTAGCCACAATCTTTCTTGATCAAGAAGTAGACTCCTACCACCCTCCACAGGTTAGGACTTTGTATGGCTTAGGGGACTTTCACAGACACTGTCCCATTTACATTCATAACATCTCATAGAGACAATGATTCATCTCTGTACAGGGAAAAAAAAAAAGAGAGAAACCTAAGGATTAAAGGTGTGGACTGAATGCTGTTCCCCCCAAAATGCATATATTGAAGCCCTAACCCCCAGTGTGACTGTATTTGGAGATACCATTAGGGAGGTGATTAAGGTTAAATAAGGTCTTAAGGGTGGGGCTCTAACCCAAGCAGACTGGTGTCCTTAGAACGAGAGGAAGAGATGCCAGATCTCTGTCTCTCTCTCTCTCCTTGTGCACAGAGAAAAGGCCTATGTAGGGACACAGTAAGAACATGGCTATCTGCCAGCCAGGAAGAGAGCTCGCGCCGGAAACCAACCCTGACAGCGCCTTCACCCTAGCCTCTCAGTCTCCACAACTGTGAGAAAATAAGCATCTGCTGTTTAAGCCACTAGGTCTGGGGAATGGGGTTATGGTAGTTCAACCAGAGCAAGATAGTTAGTAAAGTTTAATGACATGTTCAAAAGGAGGCAGCTCCCCAATGGCAGAGCAGAGAGTTGTCACCTATTGCACAAATATTTATTAAGCACTTTCTAAGTATAAGGAGTCTTATGGAGCAGACAGGTATTAATCTACAAATCACACCAATACAAATAAAATTACAACTATGATAAGTGTTACCACAGAGAGATGTATGTGCTATGAGATACAAAAAAGATGAGCTGACCTAGGGTGGTCAAAGGAGGCTTGCCCAAGACACAGTTGAAATGAGATCTGAAAAGAGAAGAAGAGTTTACTCAGTGCAGGAGGAAGGGAGTGAACTTTCAGAGAGATGGCATATGCAAAGGCCCTGTGGTAGCAGGAAGCACATGGTGATCAAAGAAATGAGAGAAAGCCATTGTGGCTGGATCAGAAGAGTGGGGAATGATGGGACATGAGGCTTAAGAGGCAAGAGCTGATCAGACTTCTTATGGCCCTCTTGGCCATTTTAAGTAGCTGAGGCTTTAGGAACCATTACAGTGCTTTCAACATGAGGATGGCTCTGTAAGGTTTCCAATTAAAAAGGATTACTCTGGCTGCAGTATGAGATACGGTTTGGAGAGAATCATGGAAGCAGCAGGAAGACTAGAGACTGTTGCAGTAGGCAAGGTAAGAGATGACCGGGACTTGGATGACAGAGTTTGCTTTGAAGATGGAGAGAAGGAAAGGGTTATGAGAGCTATTATGAGGTAAAGTTATTAGGATCTGTGGTTGATGCAGTATGGGGTTGAGAGGAAGATGGCAAGTATGACTTCATGGTCCCTATCCATTTAGGGGAATGGATGAGATGAGGATGATGCTTACCGAGATATGAAACAGTACAAGCTGATGTCAATGCCCTTTAGCCAAAGGCCACCAGGAACACACCTGCAACTGAACACAGTTCGAGGTGTGGAGTTGTTGCATAAGAGAGAATGTACACAGTGGGGAGTGATAGAGGACCTCAGTAAGAGGGTGTTAGAAGGGGCGTGTGGAATTTGGGCTTCTTGGTGGTGATTTGCAGATTATACAGGGAAATGTGATTTGCTCTACTTTGGATGCAGTCAGAAAGTGGGGTAATTCTTCTACCTAGAAAGCCATAAGGATGCAGTGAGGTTGAGGCTGGGATTGGTAAAGACAAATCAAGCTTGTATGATCCAGGATGAGGTGGAGTTGAATCATTTTGTGGTAGAGACAATGTGTATGTTTTTGTCTGTGTTCTGACATGCTTACAGAATGATCTTGCTTGTGTCTTTTCTGGGTGGCCTTGCCTGGGGTTTGTGTTCTTTGAGATTGTCTGTGGTCAAAAGGGGCACACCAAAGCTGAGCTCCAAAGGACAGGAAGCCCTTCACAACACCACTGCCCCACTGACAACCAGGGGAGTTCCTGGATGTCGGGGCTGCTTTCCTTCCTCAACCCCCTTTGGCCAAGGACAGGTATAGAGTTGGGCTGCAGGACATTCATCTAGGATATTCGGATTGTCATGGCTGAGCTTTTGCTGATTAGGAGCTTGAAGAGACTCCAGGAACCAGTCCTTAGTGGGAATAGGGTTTGCAGCTGCTGTTCCTTTTGTTGCAGGACAAGTAACTTCACATCTGACAAGACAACGGCTGCTCAGTGGCATTTATAACTCTGGACAGGATGCATCAGCCAACTGCAACACAGGCAATTACCAGAAACAGACACAAAAATGGGTTTTAGTTCTTGTAATAGACCCTGAAGACAGGGACCTAGATGATCAAATCCAGGCCATGAAAACATGTCCCAAATTCCAAATGGTCTCTTCTTGAAATCCAAATGGTGCTTTCTTTTCTAGACTAATTATAGGCTTCTATTTAGGTACAAAAAAAAAAAAGTAAAAGTGTTTGCTATAACATAAATTTCCCCTTGGCTAGCTAAGAAGAAATAAGGGTTATGTGATTAGCCATAAGAACATTTGCTAATGAATTTAAATGTAAACAGGTTTGTTGGGCTTCTAAAGCAGAAGTTGTATCTTTTAGGACATCTGATAGTGTCCGAGGTACGTCCCAGACCACATTTTCCATGTGTGATATTCCTGCCCTGGAAATTGCAGCTTGCATAGCAAAGTAACAAGAGGGAATCACTTCTTGCTCTTGGGAGTTCTCCTGAGTAGACTATTTGCCTCTTTTTCAAGGCTGCTGGGTATTCTTCTCAGGGATCCCGTAAGCCCATGGCCTGGCACCTCATTTCCCCTGGCTGGAAAGGAGAATGGAGGGAGTGTGGAGACAGAATTATCAGTGTTAAGAAGAGCAGGCAGTGACCCTCTTGTTGGAGAAGGGCTGACCCAAGCGGCTTTGGTTCGGGGTGAAATTATGTATTCGAGTTTAATGTTTCAAACCCCTGATTGATTGCTCAAGTTAGAGCTGTGATAACAGTGGTTGGTGTTCTTCAAGAGGCTGAAAATACCAGCTCTTGGGAAAATGACAGGTCTTTGAGAAATAATCACGTTCACTGCACATCTCTCTTCAGTAGGAGGATTATCACTGGGTTCACAAAATGGCCTATGATGGTCTTCCCCTAGCACTGAAGGTCCCTTCCTAGTACCTAGAGATCCTGTGAAAAAAGAGAAGGCATTTCATTTTAATGCCCTGTTGATATCCATTATCCTTTCTGTGGCCATCTTATCGCAGAGAATCTGTTGCTTGAAAATAAATTTCTTCCATATAATTTGATCCTCTTTGGAAAAGCAGAGGATTGGGTTATATGACCCCCAGATGTCCCTTTGTGTCCTTGGAATTCTAGGATTCCTGACTTGGAAATAGTCAAAAATATTTAATCTGATGCCATTTTGGCTACATACGAAATTAATCAATATCGATGGTAATAACTATAGAACGGAAAGGCCTCGGTGATCAGGGAGCTGTTGATGATAACAGTGATAGTGAAGAATTCTACTTTGGCACAGAGACCAAAGGATAAAAGAATCATTTTAATTCGATTTCCAAAGAACTTGATGAACTTTGGTTCCTCCTAATAAATGTTGGAAATGAAAAATCACAAATTCACAGAGGGAGCAGAGATAGCTTAATATAAGAGTGCTATGTGTCAATAGTTGTAAGATAGAGTCAGGACCTCAGGGCCTAAGATAAAGATAATGTGTTTGAAATCAATTAAAGGATCAATAATTTTTGTCCCCCAGAAAGGTTCACTGTATCCTAAAGAAAATGGTTGGTAGGAGACTAAAAATCTCAGAAGCCTACCATTTTCCCTAGAATAAGGTGAGCATTCACTCCCTCCAAACACGAAGGCTACATCTGTGTAACTGAGTTGACAATTCCACATGGGACCATATGGAAATATTTTTAATTGGTATAATGAACAGCTTCTTGTTTCAGATATTAAAAGCGAGATGATTTCAGCACATGATAAGTTGAGCACAAGGATAGACCTATCTAGCCAAATGATGGAAATAAATTTAATAATAAAAACCCACCAGAAGAAGCAACTGCTCATCTGAATTTAAAGGAAATTTTCCTGCCATCTGCTATTGTTAGCATTTTATATCACCATATTTGCCTGCTGTCTTCCAGAGCCCAGCACTGCTAAGCTCTTCATACAGGATAAGCTACTAGGCAGGAGAACAGAGCGATCAGAAGCACACAAGTGAATATAAAAGGCACAACCATCTCCAGACCCAGAGTCACATTTTTACCAGCCACATAGGAGTCAATGTTGGACTTCTCCAGGGAAGCTTTTGTCATAGGAGTAAAGGACAAAAAGGGACCAAAGAGGTGGTGGGTTGGGTGGTTCAGAGATCACGAGGGATATCAGGTAGAGCTGCTTGGCCACACCAGTGTCCCACTGCCCTCCTCTGCGTCCTCCTACCCCTCCAGTACCCCGCAACGTGAAATCCAGAGGTAATCAGCTCTAAAGATTGGGACAGAGAACACTCAGGAGGAAGAACACATGCATGCATCAGCAGCAAATAACCTGAGCCATTTATAGATGTCCCAAAGCGCCAGATAATGTCAAAGGCCATTAGAGGGGAAGCAGGATTCTCATAAAGGGCAAATCGGGGATTGGTGGCCGTGGTGGTCGTGAAGAGATGATGTTTGATGTTTATTAAGAGAAGAGCTTAGGAGACGAGGTACTTAAATGAATACTAGTCCAGGTAGGTCTTACCCCACAAGCTTAGGGTAGAGAAAATGGAATTAAAGGGACAATGGGCACGAGCAGAGAGCAAGCTCTCCACCACCCCCCAAGGAGCTGGTTTGTTTGGACTGTGTTCCCAGGTACAGAGAAAGGGAAATCTTACCTTGGGTCAGGTTCAGTGCCCAAGGGAGCTTCAGTATGGCCAGGAGAGAGGATAACCGGGTTGACACGGGGACTCAGGCCTTCCCCAGTGTAGATAATTTGGACTCCTGTGGAGCTACTCCATGAGCAACCTGTGAAAACCAGAACTCCTAACAGTGGACCCTGGCAGACAGTTTTCAACCCAGAGAAGGCCTGATGGGCTGCCTTCTTTGGGCACCCAGTTGGACCCACATGGGGGCCATTGCAGGGTTTCTCTAAGACTTGAGCTTAGTAGGGGTGTAAACCAATGGGAGAACTGTGAAAGATAGGCCAGATAAGCCACATCTGCATGCTCTGCTCCTACCCATGGCATACAGCTGTGCCTGGCAAGGAAGAGCCACCTGTCAGCCATAAAAAGCAATGAGATTTTGGTGTGAGATCGCTCCGTGAGGGGATAGGCTAATTGTTGACACAGCTCTCTCTGGTTGGCTATTTTGGAGATAGACAGACCCTGCGGGCTGGATGGAAAATGGCTTGTAGCATGGAGATATAGCTCTTAAGTGTTTTGTTTTGTTTTTGCTGAGCAGGACCTGTGGGATAGAGGATTTATGAAAGTATATAAGATGAAAGCTAAAGTTAAACATCTCCCCAAACAAATCTATTTACACGTGACTTGCCTTCAATTTCAGGGAGCTCACAGGGTGTGTAAAGTCTGTGTACGCACCCCTGCTTAGAGGCTTTTTTGGATAGCACAGGTGAGGAGTTTAATTCTAGGACCTAGAAACCTCACTAGTAATTCCTTAAAGTGTGTTTCCTACAGAACTTGCATGGGAATCACCTGGTGCCATTATTCAGTGCCTGCTGAAAATGCTGATTCCTGAGCCCCTCCTGGCATTAAGGAATCAGGATCATCCAGGCGGGGGTCCTGGAATTTGCATTCTTACTAAGCACTCGGGTAGTATTTATCATTATATGGCTTAAGAACCACTACGAGTTGAAAAGGACCATAAAAGAGGCCTTGGGAGTCCAACCAAAATCTACGACTAATACAAAAAGCTTTCGGAAACTGATCACTCAATTGGGCTGTCAATTGATTAGGACACAAGGGGGTGGGTGGAACTCGAGGTTTTCTGATTGACCGAGAGGAGGGGGTCCACTGACACTAGTTATGAACCAACATTTGTCCAGAACCCACCTGAGTCCAGGCACTTGAGCATGTGGTTTATGACATTTAGTTCCTCTCAATGATTCTATTATTGATGAAGAAATCAAGGTTCGGAGAGTTTGGAGAACTTGCATAGTGTCTTAGAGCAAAATAAGGGGAGCCAGACCTTAAAGGCAAACAACCTGACCTGACTCTTTTTTGATGATGATATTTATTTATTTATTTATTTATTTATTTATTTAGAGAGGGAGGGGGAGGGGCAGAGGGAGAGGGAGAGAGAGAATCTCAAGCAGACTCCACGCTCAGCACAGAGCCTGACTCTGGGCTCAATCTCACGACCCTGAGATCGTGACCTGAGCTGAACCAACTTAGCCACCCACGTGCCCCTTGATGATGATTTTAAAATGACACCACCCAGTTTGCCCTTTGTTTGCCAGACTTGGATTACAAAAGAGAAATAAATTAATTTCATTATATTTTTTTAAATGTTGAGCATATACTGTCTTCATTTACCTGGGAATATATTTCAGAACAAACGATTTATTCAGATGAAACAGGAGAAGAAAATGCAAAATGTGATGTCAGCCAGTTTGCAACATAGGAAGTTTGGGCCACATACGCAACGAGCAACTGGGAGTGGGGCTCAGTATACAATTCAGAGTGGCTGGAGAGGCTTTCTAGAGGAAATAGTGTTTTGAATCAACTCCGAGGAGTCAGTAGAATTTTGAATTAATCCAACCTTATATAGAACTTAGATTTAAATAGACCAGACTCTCCCAAAAATCCACCTCGAATTTTACTTTTGATAAACAAGAATATTTATGGAAAGCAGAGGGAGGAATTCCTGAGCAAAGAAAAGTTTCTCATTTTACAACCACCAGTTCCTTAAGAGCTTTCAAAGGATAAAGGTAAAGGGGCTGAGGGCTTACTGTGTGCCAGGCACTGTATTAACTCACTTGATCCTTATAAACACATTTGGGGTTAGGTGTTATTATTACCATGCCCAGTTTTAAAATGGCACACACACTTGGCTGAGGTGTAAGAGGTGGGAAATGGTGGAGACAAGATTCAGATGGATGGTTCAGGGCTGGTGTGTTCCCTTAAGCCACAAGCTACACTGACTAGCTGGCACGGTTGGAGGTTTGGAGAATCTGGCTCGGTCCACCACACTGAAAGGGAAAAGTCAGAAGGTCATATGTGACAAGGGACTTAGTATTCACTAGGGTACAGAAATGATTATGTTTTGAAAGTAAAGGACATCAGGTTATCAGGTTATGAGTAAAGCACCTGCCCAGCTACGAGATTGAAGGAGGAGGGGTATATGTTTATCTGTCTCTTTCTGTCTGGCAAACAACCTCATTCCCTGAGGAGAGTCTCTCCCATTTGGAAACACGTTTATTTGAGTGCTGAGCAATGTTTCGTTCCCTTAGAGTCTAAGGAATAGTCCTGAAGGGCACTGACCTTGTCTCAAGTTCTTTGTCCTTTTTGCAACTATCCCTGACTTTAATCCCACAATTTAGCCTTTGAGCACCCATCTTTTAAAAGCTGGATTGACTGACTCCCAAAAAACAAAGGGGAGGAGAAGGGTTTATAAAGATGCATAACTGCCTACCCATGGGTCCACTGACAATCCATCTTGGAGAACAGTGTACACCTCCAGTCCCCTAAAGGGGCAGGGGGCACTTGGATAGCCCACTCAGATGGGGGTGTACTGATTCAGCAAGATGTACCCCAACCTTGATGGTAAATGTTCAGTTGCCCTTATAAACTAATCTCTTACAGCATCATGACTCTGAAACCTTTCCCTCCAGATGTGTCTATATGTTTCCCAATGGAAGGACTTATCAATCTAAGCATCCTCGTGAGCATTTGTAAGTAACTTTCTTTCGTTCATTTCCTTAGCCCTGTTCATCTCTGAGAGTTTCTCGGTGTTGTTTCAGATACTCTGGTTGACATGGGAATGCTCGTGCTTCCGGCATGCTCAGCTCTGTCTTCAAATAATGACATCCTCAGCATGATAATAATAAGGGCTAACATTATTAAGTGCTATATGCCAGGTGATAGTCTAAGCAATTACATGTGTTTACTCATTCAAAGCTTTATAACAAATCAATGAGTTAGGATTGTTTTGTAGATAAGGGTCCAGTCATTTGCCGAAGATCCCAAGGCTAATATGTGGCCCAGAAAGGCACTCATTTTAGCTTCAGAACCTATGTGCTCAACAGGTATGTTCTTTGCCACCAATATGTCTGTTTCACCCCTAATGTTACCTATTGTAGCTTAACTTATTCACACTGCCAACGCACACACATTTTTTTAAACAAGCTCCGGCCAGTTTTATTAAAGAAAAATTTTGCATGATTTACTTTTCACCCGTCTGTTCTGGTAGGCTTCTCGTAATATGAGAACCACCTGGATCAATGACAGTCAGTGTACCTACTCCGTAGCATTTTCCACATGCTGTGCCCATTTCAATATTATTGCCACTGTAGTGATGGACACCAATTTTGGCCAACATGGTGCAGTTTTTACAACTGCACAATTCTATTTCAGATTTCCTCAAGGCTGGGCAGTTGTTGGCCAGGATGACCAATTTCCCTTTGCCATGTCTGATCATTTTCAGAGTCTGCTTCTACCCCAGAGCGTACTTTCCATTTTTCATAACAAGTTGGATCCTAGAGTTGATCGACTCCAGAGACTTTTTTGTCTTCTTTGTGGCCCCCATTTTCCTGCCTTAGGTGTGGGACAGCGCCAACCAAGAGCAGCCATCAAGATGGCTGGGAACGAGAAAGGAAAGCTCATGCACATATATTAGCACATAGGCTGGAAGAGGAAAATATCCCTAAAAATCAAAAATATTACTCAGGCAGTAATGACAATGGGTACCATTTACTGAGCTAATTTTACATATTTAATGATTTTAAAAGCATCCCTGTGAAGTTGTATAATTGACTCAATTTTTTAACCCTATGAGTCAGACCGGTCAAATGGATGGCCTAAGATCACCAGCAGGTCTGTGGCGATTTGAACCCAAATCTGCCAAATTCAGAGGCCCCTGATCTTTCAGCTACTACTTGAAGGCTTCTTACTAATCCTCAGGCATAACCAGCCCAGTGTAGTCAAATAGTCAGTTAAAGTGACTATCACCAAAAAATGAAGGAAGTGTTAGGGTCCAAGGGCAGGCCACCCCAAGATGGGCCACTGTAGCATGAAGATTATTTTGAGTTAAAAAGTGATCAAACCCAGCAGACTGAGGAAAAGCTCCTTACCTCTCTCTCATTTGCCTAAAAAGAATTTACAGGAAGAGACCTATCACCATAAATAACTATATTATGATATAAACTAGGTATGGTAGACAGGGAGGAACCTGACGGTCCTCCACATCCCATTGTTTCCAAGTGGCCCCGGAAATATTTGCTTACCAAACATTTATTCTTTCTTATCTTCCTGTGAATTGCATTCCTTCTTTCAAAAGAAATCCCAGACCCTTATGCCCTCCCCTTAGTCCAGAATGACATATACTTTATTTTGCCCACCTTTGGGATTTCCATGTCTGTGTGGATTCTCCGTATGAACACCATTAAATTTGATTTTTCCTGTTAATCAGTCTGGCTAGAAGGAACTTGAAATGAACAGGACATTCTTGCTCCCCAGCAGGAGCATTGGCCATAATTTGACATAAATTCTAGATTTTAGGGGGAAAAATAGTTTGTAAAAGTTCAGAGAAAAGGGAGGTATGACCCCTTGGCAACATTCTAAAAGTTAAAATGGCTAAAAGAAGAAAGAAGTTTCCAGGAGAGTATTCTACCTGAACAATCACAAATGTCTTAGTCCATTCGCACTGCTGTCACAAAGTATCAGAGCCTGTTTATAAACAACAGAAATCTATTTCTCACAGTTCTGAAGGCCGGAAGCCGGAGGTCAGGGTGTCAGCATGGTCAGGGCCTCAGGAAAACCCCCTTCTGAGTCGCAGACTGCCCACTTCTCCTTTTATCCTCACGTGGCACAGGCCGGCCCCTGGGCCTCTCCTTATCAGGGTACCAAGCCCCTTCATGAGGGCTCTACCCTCGGGACCATATTAACCACCCCAAGGCTCTGTCTCCAAATACCACTACTCTGGGGATTAGATTTCAGCACGTGAATTTTAGGAGGGACACAGACATTCAGTCCATAACAAAAAAATGACATCGATCAAGAAGAAAAAGGGGAAGTGTCCTTTAAAAAAAACAAACCAAAAGCAAACAAACAACAACAAAAAGCCATGCGGAGAGCTCTCTCATAATCCCAGATTTTAAAAAGAAATGCCTAAATTATGGAAAGAGGCACTTATAACCAAGGAATAGTAGCCAGTCCTAATGATCCTAGGAAAAACAGAGTCTAAATTGCCCTGAGGCTTAAAAATTAGTGTAAGGGCATTGCAGGGGGGCTTTGGGCTGTGGTCAGAGCAGGAAGGGGGAGGATGGAAGGGCCTGTCGGGGGCAAATGATGTCATGTTGAAAGCTAACAGAGAAAAGCAGGGCGATTCAACTCCTAGATTGCTTTCTCTATCGAGGAGAGTGATCTTCCAACTGGGAAGGCTGGGACAAATACGGTTCGTAGGAAATTGAAACCTGAGAGAAGCAAGGAGACAGGAAAATATCTGGCCACTCAGATGCGTTGAAGCGGATGACATCCCGCCCCACAGAGGAAGGTGTGGGGCGTAAACAGCTGCATTTTGGAGAACAGGAACACGCTGCAATTTAAAAAACAAAAAAAAAAAAGGAAATGGGTGGATTACAGAAAGGTTAAAGGAAAAGTATTCAGACCTGGGAATATTTCTTTACGGATATGTAGACTTTTATTCCAGCAAGTATTTCCACAGCCATAAATATCTCCTTAAAACAAAGAGGTGTCCCAAGTATCTTTGTTAAGTAGTGATTTAAAATGAAGTTGAGACACCTGGGTGGCTCAGTCGGTTGAGCTCAGTCTGACTCTTGGTTTCGGCTTAGGTCATGGTGGTATCAACGTTGTGGGACTGAGCCCTGCATTGGTCTCTGTGC